>NW_028258343.1:10915203-11220271 GCF_053883595.1 Heterocephalus glaber | reverse complement strand
AGTGACATATAATCTAGCTTGTAAGTGGCACAACCAAATAAATAATACTAATAAATTGACTCCAAGCAGTGTTTACTGTCACCTGACATCAATTTTTTCATTCATTCATTGCATAAACACTAAGCACTTGGAATATACAAGAAACCTGCTACAAGTGAAGGACAAAATAAAATAATGGACAAGGACAGAACCTTTAGAAAAGATAAATATTTTTAAATAAATTAAAATAAATGCTCTAATAGAAAATAGGAATGAGCAAGTGATTTTGTCTAGGTCTAGGAGAATCAGGTAATTTTTCATAAAATAATATTTGAAAATATGAAATATGTATTTTTGTAGAAGATATATTAATTTCCTAGGGCGACCAAGCCAAATTACTACTAACTCAGTGGCTGACAACAACTGAAACGTATTTTCTCCATGTTCTGGAGCCCAGAGTCTGAACTGAAGGTGCTGGCAGGCTCAGCTCCTTCGGGATGATCTGAAGGAGAGTCCCTCCCAGGCCTCACTCCTGGTTTCTAATGACTGTGGGCTGCCATATGCATCATTTCAGTCTCTTCCTCTGTCTTCCCATCAGCCCCTCCTTTCCCTTTTTCTTCTCTCACAAGGAAATTGGCATTGGATTTAGGGATTACATAATCTAAGATTCTCTTCCTAAATCAGACTATATTCACTGGTTCGGGGGAGGCCTATGTCTCCGGGGCTGGAGGTAGGGTGCTATTCAACCTGCACCAGAAACAAACAGAAGTTTCCATGGGAGAAAAGTTTGAAAGGACATTCTAAGAAGTAAGAGCAAACACCATTGCAGAAAAACATTCATGCAAGAGCATGCCACTTATGAGAAAGAGTACTATTTGAATGAACCTCGAGATGAGATAGGAGATGAGGTCAAGCAGCAAGTTGGAGACAGATGAAGAAGCACCCTATATGTCAAACCAAGAAGATTTTAGACACAATAAAACCATTTTAGATGATGGTGTCCATAACAACAATTTAGTCTATAAAAGCTAGAGAGAGTGGTAAAGGCTGACAGACTTTAAAACAGAGGTTGGCAAACTTTCTGGAAAGCGCCAGATTGTAAATATTTTAGGTTTTCAGACCATACTATCTTTGTCATAACTACGCAACTCTGCCATTGTAGCATGAAAGCAGACATAGACAATATGCAAATGAACAAGTGTGGATATGTCCCCACATATTTGTGAATGCTGAAATTTAAATTCCATATATTAAACAGGCCATAAAATAGTATCCTTTGATTTTTTAAAATATCTTAAAGAATAGCTAGGCATGATGACAGAAGGATAAGAAGATCAAATCCTACCAGAGGAAGTTAGCAAGATCATATCTCAAAATAAAATAATTTAAAAAGGGCTTGGGATTTAGCTCAATGGTTGAGCACACCTGAGTCCAATCTCCCAGTACTGCAAAAACAAACAAAAAAATTCTTCAGGTATAAAAGCATTTGTAGAGCTGATGACAGCAAAAATAGTGAAGTAGCTAGCTACGGGGCCTATTCTTTTACAGGAACGCCAACCAAAAAAAATCAAACAAAAACTAGAAAAATCAACTTTGTCAGAACTCTGGAAGATAGTCAAAGGGTTATAGCCATTAAGCAAATATTGGATAAAGAAAAAAGGGAATTAAAATGATAGTAACACTGTATAGCTCTTATATGTGCTCTTTCTCCTTCTTCCTCCCCAGCATGGCAACGAGTCTGAAGAGGGAAACTCTTTCCAGGCTGGCACTTTGGTCTCTGGTTTGTGAAACGGCAGAGATAAGAATTGTGTTTGTCTGTGTTTGCCTGTCCAGGGCTACCTGAAGGAGGAATAAAGGTGTTTTTCCTTGTTTTACCCTATTTGGAACACTCAGGTAGAAAAAGGGCTTTACAGGAGACAGTCCTCTTAAACTTCACCAGGCAAATGAACAGCCCACTCTTTCCTGAGGCACCAGCATGCCACTGAGGTAAATGACAAGCAAGTCAGACACCTGGGAGCAGAAGCAAAGAAATCTGAAATTCAAAAGCACAATAACTGAAATTTAAAAAATTTACAAGAGGATTGAACAGGCAGAAAAAATGAATCAGCAAACCTGAAGATAGGTCAGTTGAAGTAAATGAGTCTGAGAAACACAAAGCAAAAATGAAGAATAACAAACAGAGGTTTAGAGACCTATGGGACATCAAATATATAATTATCTCCTATAGGATTATAGGAGGTACAAGCAGAGAAGGGGGAGAGAAATGGATATGAAAGGATTTGAAGAAATAATGGTCGAAATTTGCCCATCACTGATAAAAGACACTACCTTTGCACATCCAAGGATCTCAACAAACGGAAAGAAGGATAAAAACCAAATATTTCCATAGCAATGCGCATTATAATCAGACTTTCAAAAGTCAAAACAAATAATCTTAAAGGCAGCAAAAGAGAAATAAATTTTCATGTACAAGAAATCCTTAATAGCATTAGAACTTAGTTTCTCAGCAGAAACTATAGATGTCAAAAAAGAGGAATGATTTAGCTAAAATACTAAAAAAACCTGTCCCTCATGTATTCTATATCCAGCAAGATTATTCTTTTAAAAATATGATGAAATTAAGATAAGCTTACGTGAACATAAGCTAAGGAAGTTTGTCACCAGTAGATTTACCTAATAATAAATGCTAAAAGGAACACTTCAGGTGGAAATGAAAAGACACTAGACAGTAACTAGACATAGTATGAAAAAATAATGAATACAGGTAAAAGTAACCACACAGATGACTACAAAACCTTTTATTATTGTATTTTTGGTTTGGAACTCCTCTTTCTTTTTTTTATATGATTTAAAGACATATGCATAAAATTATAATTACAAATCATTGTCAATGGGCACAAAACATATAAAAATTTGTATTCTGCGGCAGCATAAAGGGGGAAGTGGACGAGTATAGGAACAGAATTTTTGTATACTATTAATGACAAGATGGTATTCATTGAAAACATACTCCTATTAGTTTGAGATTAATATTCCACATAAATACAGAATCAAAAGTCCATAAAAAAATTAATGAATGTATCAATAAATATAGCACCAGAGCAAAAAAGGATTACATACTATAACCAAGTGGTATTTATCCCAGAAATACAAAGGATATTCAGTATGATTCAATGTAATTAACCACATGAATAAGGTAAAAAAATATACTCAAATCACCTTAATTTATACAGGAAAAGCACTGACAAATTTCAAAACCCTTTATTGACAAAAGTAATTTTAAATATCTAGGAATGAAAGGGAAAGGACACTTATAAAAAACCAATAGTTAATATTATACTCAATAGTGGAAAACAGAAAACCTTCTTCTCCCTAACCCTAATAACAGGAACAAGACATAGATTCCCACTTTCCCCACTGCTATTCAACATTGTACTGAAAGTTCTAGTCAAAACTAAGTAGACAGGGAAAACAGAAATAAGTCATCCAAATTTTAAAAAGAGAAATAAAACTATTCCTTTTTATTAAAAATGAGCTTAAATACAGGAACCCTTAAAAATAACTACTAGAACAAATAAATTCAGCAAAGTAGGAGCTTACAGGATGAAAACACAAAAATCAGTTGTGTTTCTATACATTAACAATGAATAATCCAAACAGGAATATAAGAAAATAATTTGATTTACAATAGAATCCAAAAGAATAAAATACCTAAAAATTTTTTAATCAAAGAGGTGAAAGACTTAAATGTCGAGGGCTGGGGATTCAGCTCAGTGGTTCCAGCACCTGTCTTGGCAAGCAGCACAAGGTCCCGAGTTCGATCCCCAGTACCAAAAAAAAAAAAAAAAAGACATACATGTCGACAAAACACTGCTAAAAGACATTACAGAAAACCTATGTAAGTGGGAAGACATACCATGTATAAGTAGTAGAGGACTTAATATTGATAAAAGGGCAATATAATTCAAAGTAATTTATAGTTTAATTATAATTCCTATTAAAATTCCTTTTTTTTCCACTGAAAAGCAAAAGACAATTATCAATTCAAACAGAATTTAAAGGGGCCCCAAATAGCCAAAACATCACTGAAGATAATAACAAAATTGGAGAACTCACAATTTCAGATTTCAAAAACTCATATTATAGTATTCAAAACAGCACAACCAGAAGAGACCTAGAATAGCAAAAGCAATTCTAGGCAACAGAGACATGGCAGGAGGTATCACAATCCCCAATTTGAAACTATACTACAAAGCTACTGTGATAAAAACAGCATGGTACTGGCAAAAGAACAGACCTGAGGATCAGTGGGATAGATTAGAAGATGCAGAAACAACTCCAGACATACTCAGCCACCTCATCTTTGGCAAAGTAGTAAACCACCATCATTGGAGGAAAGAAAGCCTATTTAATAAATGGTGTTGGAAAAACTGGATTTCAACCTGCCAAAGATTAAAACTAGACCCATACCTATCACCATGCACTAAACTAAGATCAAAGTGGATTAAAGATCTAAATATTAAAATAGAAACACTAAACCTGCTGGAAGAGAAGTTAGGTAGAATTCTTGCAGACATTAGCATAGGAAAAGACTTTATGAACAAAGCCTCAGTAGCGTGGGAGTTAGCATAAAGAACCAACAACTGGGATCTCATCTTATTAAAAAGCTTCTGCACTGCAAAAGAAACCATCCACAAAACTAAGAGACAACCTACAATGTGGGAAAAAATTTTTAGCAACTGTATCTCAGACAAAGGACTACTATTTAGAATATATAAAGAACTGAAAAAAATCAGAACCCCCAAATTCAAAGACCCAATTCAAAAATGGGCATCTGAAATGAACAGACATTTCTCAGACAAAGAAGTAAAAGCAGCAAAGAAATATATGAAAAAATGCTCAACATCACTGGTCATTCAAGAGATGCAGATGAAAACAACACTGAGATTCCACCTCACCCCAGAAAGAATGGCTGCTATCAAGAAATCAACCAATAACAAATGCTGGTGGGGCTGTGGGGAAAGAGGAACCCTGCTCCCCTGCTGGTGGGAGTGCAGACTGGTGCAACCACTGTGGAAATCAGTATGAAGATACCTCAAAGAACTAGGACTAGAAGTCCCATTTGACCCAGCTATTCCCCTGCTGGGTATCTTCACAAAAGAATTAAAAGAATCAACTTTCCTTTCGGTGGCTCACGGTGGCAAGATGGCGGTGCAGATTTCCAAGAAGAGGAAGTTTGTTGTGGATGGCATCTTCAAAGCTGAACTGAATGAGTTTCTTACTCGGGAGCTGGCTGAAGATGGCTACTCTGGAGTTGAAGTTCGAGTTACACCAACCAGGACAGAAATCATTATCTTGGCCACCAGGACACAGAATGTTCTTGGTGAGAAGGGCTGAATGATCCGTGAATTAACTGCTGTAGTTCAGAAGAGGTTTGGCTTCCCTGAGGGCAGCGTAGAGCTTTATGCTGAAAAGGTGGCGACAAGAGGTCTGTGTGCCATTGCCCAGGCAGAATCTCTGCGTTACAAACTCCTAGGAGGGCTTGCTGTGCTGAGGGCCTGCTACGGTGTGCTGTGGTTCATCATGGAGAGTGGAGCCAAAGGCTGTGAGGTTTTCGTGTCTGGGAAACTTCGAGGACAGAGGGCTAAGTCCATGAAGTTTGTGGATGGCTTGATGATCCACAGCGGGGACCCTGTTAACTACTATGTTGACACCGCCGTGCGCCATGTGCTGCTCAGACAGGGTGTGCTGGGTATCAAAGTAAAGATCATGCTGCCCTGAGATCCAAGTGGTAAGATTGGCCCCAAGAAGCCTCTGCCTGACCATGTGAGCATTGTGGAAACCAAAGATGAGATCCTGCCCACCACTCCTATCTTGGAACAGAAGGGTGGGAAGCCAGAGCCACCTGCCATGCCCCAGCCAGTCCCTACAGCATAACAGGGCATCCTTGGCAGCAGTATCTGAAAATGGAAGCTGCTACATAAAGACATTTAATAAATCTTGTATAAAGAAAAAAATAATAATTAAAAGAATCATACCACAGCGATATATGTGCACCCATGTTTATAGTGACACAGTTTGTAATAGCTAAAGCTTGGAAACAGCCCAAGTGCCCATCAACTGGAAATTGGATAAAGAAGATGTGGTTTTTTTATAAAATGGAGTACTACTCAGCCATAAAGAATGAGAAACTAGAGTCATTTATAGCTAAATGGATGCATATCGAGGCCATACTCATAAGTGAAATAAGTAGGACATACATGTGCAAATACCAAATAGTTTCTCTAGTGTGAGAAACTGAAAGTGTAAATAAGGGTTAAAATGATTAAAATGAATAATTGATAATTTGAAATAGGAAGAAAAGGTCCAAACGGGTAGGGATGCTGGGAGGGGAAGTGGAAAGGAAAGAAGGGAAAGGAAAAATTATGAGAAAAAAAAATGGAAATGAAGTCTATGTAAATAGGGAAGGGTGCACAGGTAATGGGGAAAAAATTAAGAACCAAGATACATCATGTACAGGTACAAGCATCCAATGATAAATGTAAACATATTATATACCTAAAATGTATCAATAAAAGAATTTAAGAAAAAAAAACACCAGCATGATACTGGCATTAAGGATAGACGTACGGATGAATGAAATAGAATTGAAAGCCCAGAAATAAACGTATATATCTATGGTCAATTGATTTTCAATAATAATAACAACACTAGTCCATGAAAGAGTAGGTTATCTAATAATACTGAGAATCTTTTTGCAAAAGTTTAAATGGACCCCTACTTTACGCTGCATACAAAAATTGACTCACAATTGATTAATGACATAAATGCAGAGGATAAATGTAGAGGCTAAAACTATAAAATTATAAAAGAGAAGAAAACATAGTGGTAACTTTGTAACTTTGAATTTCTCAGTGGATTCTTAGAAATGATTCCAAGGGTAAAAACAAAAAAAATAGGTAAGTTAAACTTAATTAAAATTACAAGGTTTTATACATCAATGGACAGTCTACAGAATGATACAAGATATTTGCAAGTCATATCTCTGAAAAGTGTTTGATATCTAGAACTCTTAGAACTGAAGAAGTCTTATAACTCAACAACAAAAAGATCAACAAAATTAAAAAGTGTGCCAATTTTCTGAATGATATACATAAATGGTCAACAAGCACATGAAAAGTTGCTCAAAACACTCTTTAGTGAAATGAAAAGTCTAATCTGTAAAATACCACTTCATACTTGGTAAAATGGTATTTTTTAAATGGAAAACAAGCATTGGTGAAGATGTGGCCAAGTTGGAACATTCCTGAAATACTGGTAAGAATGTGAAATTGTATAGCCACTGTGGAAAACAGTCTGACATTTACTGAAAAATTAAATGTAATATTACCTTATGACCCAGCAAATATACTACTAGGAATATATCCAAAGAATTGAAAACAGGAACACAAACAAAAAATATGTACATTAATATTCATGTCACCATAGTAATTTTCTCCCTTCCTGCTACTCTCTTCTCTCCCCTTCTCTCCCTTCCTCTCCTCTCACTCTTTCTCTCCCCCTACAGAGCTAGAAACAATTCTATCTGTCTGTCTCTGTCTGTTCTGTTTCTCTCTGTCTCTGTCTCCTACATGTGAGTAACTAGAAAAGGAAGAGAGACTAAAGGGAGCAGATGACATATTTGAAGGGATACTGACCAAGAACCGAAAATTAGTGAAAATCAACCATTAGTTCCAAAAAGGCCAGGGAACCCAGATAAGAATTAACACAAATAAAAGCATATATGCACACATCAAAACCAAAGGTAATGAGAATATCTTCAGGGCCAGGGATGTGGCTCAATGAAAGAGGGCTTGCCTCCTATGACAAAGCTCTGAGTTTGAATCCCCAGCACTGTAAAACAAAAGAACAAGAGAGTGAATCTTAAAGTATTTTTCTAAATTTTTTTCTTTAAAGAAAATCAGCCACAGAAAATATCAACACTGTATAGAAAGAAGAAAATAAATCAATGAGAGCATATTAATCAAAAAATATGGAACACAAAACCCAATGAAGAACACCTTTGAAGCACAAAACAAAACAATAAAATGTCAACCTGAAATTCTACACTGAGGTAAAATATATTTCAATGAAGATAAAATAGAAATTTCTTTCACACAAACACAAGCTGAGAGAATTCATCTCAGCAGACCTGCACTACAACAAAACGTATCAGAAAAATGCTTCAGAAAGAAGAAATGGAAATCCAGATTTCTTCAAGAGAATAAAATATATCAGAAGTGGCAAAAATATGTATGAATATAAAGGGCATTATACACTTATTTTAATATCTATAAAAGTTAATTGTCTAAAATGCAAATAGGAATAATATATTGTACAGTTTAAAAAAAAGTAAAGTGAAATATATGATAAGAGCATAAAGAAAGGGAGGGGAAAATATGGAAATATACATGACTGTTTATTTTCTTAAGTCCTTGTACTCTACCTGAAATGCCATAACATTATTTGAAGGTAGATTGCTGTAAGTTAAAGACATATACTATAAACATTATAATCAACATTAAAAAATATAAAAAAACTGGAATTACTAACATGCAAAAAGTGAACATAAAATGGAATCATTAAAAATAATCAATCTGAAAGGAAGTATAAGAAAGCAGTTGTATACAACAAAATACAACTGAGCTAGAAATGGGCTTAAAACTTTTTTAAAAAATAGGACCTCCTTTCTTATAAACAATATAGTAATTCAGTGATAGAAAAACAGTTTTTCTAAGAAATGATTACTAAAATTTTTGGTAGTAAATAGATGCATGAAATTGTATGAGTCATCCAATAACCATAAATTTATTGGGGAACCTAACCACAGTGGTGAATACTTGCTCTGAAAAGGAGACTACATATACCTTTTTTTCTTCCATTCTTTATTTTCACTAGTACAAAAACAGTTTGTACAGATCACTGATATGTCATATACAGGGTCCAAATATGATCAATCAGTAACCAGTATGATGGTAAAATAATCACTCATGAATTGAAGAGCTCAGGGAAAGGCAGAGAAAGAAATGCTTTTAAAGACAGTACAGAAACCATCTAAATTGAGTTTCTGGATAGAAATGCAATACTAAACTAAGCTGTGAAAAAGCTAAAGCCTGCATGTTACATTTCTTCTAAATTTTATACTCTGAAATTCCATTCACGTTGGACAGACCAGAAGTACACAATAGTTCAGTGAGTAATCACTGAATTCAGAAAGACCTGCTTCACAATGGTAGTGCTTCTGCCTTACTGGGTAACCTTGAATAAGTTACTCCAGACTTTTCAGCAATGATCTGTTTGATATTAAAACAAAAATACAATAAAACACAAATAATATAACTCCAAAATATAAATATTAATATCTAAAATGGTACCTCATTGTGAATGAAGAGTGCCCAAGATTGCCTGTTACATATAAAACACCATGTGTGTGATTTTTCTTATCTGAGAAGGCTGTTCAAAGTGGGCTAGAATCTCCACTATTAGCCAAAATAAACCTTTTCTCCTTAAAAGTTTATTATCCAAGGTATTTTCTTACAGTGGAAACAGTAAGAAAACACAGAGGTTTTCTGTTCAAAAACAATAATACCAGAGATGTATAACAACAGTGCAGAAGATCCCAGCAAGAGGCCCATGTGAAACACAGCTGCGTGGAAGCCCGCAGATCCCAGCCAGGGCCCCTCCCAGACACCAACAGCTACCCAGCCAAAGGCCCACATGGAAAAGATCTACGTGGGTGGGGAAGCAACAGCCAGAGGCCCCCCAAGATACCATTGGTAAGTGTGTGCAGACACCAGGCAGAAGCAGGTTCAGACACCAGGGACTCAGGGGCATGGCTACCAGGCAAAGACCCTCTGAGACAAAAGCTATGCAGGGGCATGCCCAAGCCAGGGGCATGCCCAAGCCAGAAGCATGCCCAGATAGCATCCCAAGTGTGCACAGGCCCCAGCCAGAACCCTGCCCAGAGAACAGGGTACAGCAGAGATACAGAGGCCACCATTCTGAATCTAGGAATTGGCTCAGTGGTGAACAGCAGAGAAAAGGCCTCTCTAGCATGATGAGAACTGAAGACCACTGGGCAAGCAAAAACAGTCACCTCAACAAAGGTGCATAAGGTTACATCTGCAGAAATGAGAAGACACATAAACAAGTATCAAAACCAGACTTCCAGATCACCTAAGGCAATACCAAGAGGTTACAAGATGGAACAAACTGATACTCAACCACCTGGATGCCCGGAACTAGCAAAAGGAGAGGATAAAAAAATAAATAAAATCAAAAATAATTTCTCAGATAACAACAGAGATTGTGGCCATAGTGCAAGACATGATTCACTTATTGACAACTCTAGAACAGAAACAGATTAAAAAAAAAAAAAAAAGAGGAGCTGAGGAACGTGATGGAATTCCCAACATAGGAAACAAATGGAATCCATAAAACAGAAGCAAACAGATATCTAGGAGATTAAAAATTCCACTGATAGTTTATGCAGAGGAATGAGCCAATGTGAGGACAGAATATCAGATATAGAAGACAGAATTGCAATTAGTGACCAGGAAAAGAAAAATTTCTTACAAGTAGTAAGGGACCACAAGAAATCAACCCAGCAGCTGTTAGATGATGCAAAGCATAGCATAAGACTGATTGGAGTCTATGAAGAAGCAGGAGAGAGTGCAGACAACATAAAAAAAACCAAAAACTGTTCACAGAAGTAATAGTAGAGAACTTCCCAAGCAGTGTAAAAGAACTTGAAATACAGATAAGTGAGGCATACAGGACTCCAACTAGCCTTGATCAAAAAAATCTAAACATAAGCATATAATAGTTAAGATTCCAGAAACCCAACAGAAGAACAAAATTCTACAAGCAGAGAAAAGAAACAAGTCACATACAAAGGAAAGCCCATGAGAATCACAGAAGACTTCTCAAGAGAAACCCTCAAGACAAGAAGAACATGGAGTGATGTATTCCAAGCCCTAAAAGAAAATAACCTCCAACCCAGATCGATGTACCCTACAAAACTATCTTTCAAAATTGATGGAAAAATAAGATTATTTCATGACAAACAGCACCTTAGGAACTTCATGAATACCAAACCAGCACTCCAAAGAATTTTAAACAATATCCTAGGAAAAGACAATGAGGATCACAACCCCAGGAAGCCCAGCAGAATGAATCCATCAGGCACAACAAGAATTTAAATGCAAAGGGGGAGAATCCAACAAAAAAGAAAAAGTCATGACAAGGATAAGTCAACACATATCAGTTATAACCATCAATGTTCATGGTCTCAATTCAACAATCAAAAAAAAAAAATAGACTGGCAGAATGGGTCCAGAAGCAAGATCAACAATATGCTGCCTAGAAGAAACACACTTAATTCAAAAAGAAACTCATAGACTGAAAGTTAAAGGGTGGAAAACAATACTCCATATACTCCATGTGACATGAACACACACAAAAAGAGGACTAGCTATCCTATTTGCAGACCAAGTGGATTTCAAACCAACACTAATTAAGAGAGGCAAAGAAGACCACTACATCTTTGTAAAGGGAAGAGTCCAAGAGGAAGAGATGACAATCATAAACATACATGCACCAAATACTAGTGAACCCAGCTATATAAAACAAATACTAATGGACATGAAAAATCATATAAGCACAAATACAATAGTAGTGGGGGACCACAATACTCCACTGACACAAATGGGTACATCAACTAGACAAAAAATAAAAAATGAAATACTACAACTCAATCAAACTCTTGAACAAATAAACTTAACAATGCTCACAGAGTGCTCCACCCGAAAAAATCAGAATACACATTCTTTTCAGCTGCACATGGGTAGTTCTCCACAACAGACTACATACTAACTCATAAAACATGTTTAAGTAAGTGCAAAGGAACTGAAATTATCCCCTGTATATTATCAGACCACAGTGCAATGAATTTGGAGAGCAATAGCAAAAGAAAGCACAAGAATTTCATAACCAAATGGAAATTGAACAACATACTTCTGAATAACCAATGGGTCACAGAGAGAAATAAAAGAAGAAATCAGACAGTTTCTACAATTAACTGACAATGTCAATACAATGTATTGGAATCTATGAGATATAATGAAAGCAGTCTTTTTAAAATTAATTTTATTGGTACATTTAATGTATACAATGACATTCAACATTGGAAATTTGCACCTTTACATAATTCATCTTGGTTCTTATTTTTTCCCCATTCCCCTGCCCTCCCTTCATCCCCTCCACCACTCCCTATCTATGAAGACTTTCTTTCCATTTTTGCTTTTTTCTCATATTAATTGCATTCCCTTCTTTCTTTTCCCTTACCCCTCCCACTTCCCTTTCCCCTTTGCACATTTTCTTCCTATTTCACATTATCTATTATACCCATTGGTCCATATTTACACTTTCAATTCCTCACACTAAAGAAATTATTTGGTATTCATACGTGTGTCCTATTTATTTCACTTAAGAGTATCATCTCATTGTGTATCCATTTAGCTATAAATGTCTCTTGTTTCTCATTCTTTATGGCTAATACTCGATTTTATTTAAAAAAAAATTTTCTTTATCCAGTCTCCAGTTGATGGGGAATTGGGCTGATTCCAAGTTTTAGGTATCATGAATTGTGCTCCAATGAACATGGGTGCACATATATCACTCTGGTATGATTTTTTTAATTCTTTGGGGAAGATACCCAGCAGGGGAACAGCTAGGTCAAATGGGACTTCCAATCCTAGTTCTTTGAGGTATCTCCATAGTGGTTTCCATGGTGGTTGCACCAGTCTACACTCCCACCAACAGTGGAGCAAGGTTCCTCTTTCCCCACAGCCCTGCCAGCATTTGTTATTCATTGATTTCATGATAGCAGCTATACTTTCTGGGGTGAGATGGATTCTCAGTGTTGTTTTCATTTGCATTTCTTGATTGTCCAGTGATGTTGAACATTTTTTCATGTTTATTTGCTATTTCTATTTCTTTGCCTGAGAAATGTCTGTTCATTTCAGATGCCCATTTTTGGATTGGGTCTTTAAATTTGGGAGGACTGATTTTTTTAAGTCCTTTATATATACTAGATAGCAGACCTTAGTCTGAGGGACAGCTGGTGAAAATTTTTCCCATGTTGTGGCTTGTCTGTTCACACTGTTGGTGGTTTCTCTTGCTATGCAGAAGCTCTTTAATAAGGAGAGATCCTACTTGTTGATTGATGGTGCTAGTTCATGGACAACTGAGGTTTTGTTCATAAAATCTTTTCCTACACCAATGTCTTCAAGAGTTCTACCTAACCTCTCTTCCAGCAAGTTTGGTGTTTCTGTTTTAACATTTAGATCTTTAATCCATTTCGATTTTACTTCAGTCCATGGTGAGAGATATAGGTCTATTGTTCATCTTTGGCAAGTTGAAACCCAATTTTTCCAGCACCATTTATTAAAGAGGTCATCTTTCCTCCAGTGAGGGTTTTTGGCTCCACTGTTGAAGATGAGGTGGTTGAGTGTGTCTGGAGTTGTTTCTGCATATTCTAATACATTCCACTGATCCTCAGGTCTATTTATTTGCCAGTACCATGCTGGTTTTTTCACAGTAGCTTTGTACTATAGTTTCAACTTGGGAATTATGATACCCCCTACCTTGTCTTTATTGCCTAGAATTGCTTTTGATATTCTAGTCTCTTCTTATTCCAAATGAATTTTTGGATTGTTTTCTCAAGGGCTGTGAAGTATGCTGCTGAGATTTCAATAGGGATTGCATTGAATCTATACAGCAGTTTTAGAAATATTGCCATTTTCACTATGTTTATTCTTCCTACCCAGGAGCAAGGGATGTTTTTCCATTTTCTGGCATCCTCTTCAATCTCTCTTTTCAGAGTGCTATAGTTTTCAGAGTAGAGGTTTTTTATTTCTTTTGTTAGGCTGATTCCTAAGTATTTCAAGTTTTTGGAGGCTATTGTGAAAGAATTGATTGCCCCATTTCTCCCTCAATATGTCTGTTTTTCATGTACAGAAAAGCTGTTGATTTTTGTGTGTTGAACTGGCATCCTGCTATGTACTGAATATGGTCATTAAGTCTAAAAGACTTTTGGTGGAGACTCCGGGTCTTCTATCAAGAGTATCATGTCATCTGCAAATAATGGCAAGTTGACTTCTTCCTTTCCTATCTTTATTTCTTTATTTCTTCCTCTTGTGTAATTGCTGAGGCAAAGGTTTCCAAATCTATATTGAACAGGAATGATGATAGTGGGGATCCTTGTCTTGTTCCTGATTTTAGTGTGAAGGATTTCAGTTTTTGACCATTTAGTATGATATTGGCTGTTGGTTTTTCATAGATGGCCTTTATCAGATTGAGGTAGAGAGATTGCTTCTCGGCCTTTTGGCTAAGATCAAGTGCAGATTGAGGTAGAGACGGTCTGTTCCAACTTTCTGGAGGTTTTTTATCATGAATGGATGTTGGATTTTGTCGAACACTTTTTGTGCATCTTTTGAGATGAGCATATGGATTTGTCCATGCCTCTATTGATACAGTGTATTACATTTATTGATTTGTGTATGTTGAACCATCCCTGCATTGCTAGGATGAAACCCACTTGCTAAGGGTGTATGACCTTCTTGATGATTTTCTGCATTTTGTTTGCCAGTATCTTTCTGAGGACTTTTGCATCTATGTTCATTAGTGAGATTGGCCTATAGTTCTCCTTTTCGGTTGAGCCTTTCTCTGGTTTGGGGATCAAGGTGATGTTTGCTTCCAGGAATGAATTCAGGAGAATTACTTCCTTTTCAATTTCGTTGAAGTGTTTAAACAGTAGTGGCAGCAGTTCCTCTCTAAATGTCTTGTGGAATTCAGCAGTGAAGCCATCAGGACCCAGGCTTTTCTTATTTGGTAAGTTTTTAATTACATTTTCAATTTCATTGATTGATATTGGGTCATTTAGAACTTTAGGTCATCTTCTTTCAACTTTGGTAATTCACACGTATCTAGAAATCTGTTCGTTTCTTCTGTAGTTTCCATCATATTGGCGTATAGGTTCTCAAAGTAGGTATTGATGATCCTCTGGATTTCTGCTGGGTCTCTTGTAATTTCACCCTTTCCATTTTTCATTGCTTGCATTTGGGTTTCTTTCCTTTTGTTGACAAGGTTGGCTAAGGCTTTGTCAATTTTGTTTGTTCTTTCAAAGAACCAACTCTTCGATTTGTTGATTTTTTGTATCATTCTCTTAGTCTCCATTGCATAGATTACTGCCCTGATCTCTATAATTTCCTCCCTTGTATGAGCTTTGTGATTGTCCTGCTCTTCTCTTTTAGAAGCTTGAGGTTCAGCATCAGGTTGTTTAATTCAGCTTGCCCTATTTTCCTAATATGCGTATTCACTGCTATGAATTTCCCTTGTAAGACTGCTTTCATTGTGTCCCTTAGATTCCAATATTTGTATTGGCATTGTCATTTAATTGTACAAACTGTCTGTTTTCTTCTTTAATCTCCTCTGTGACCCATTGGTTATTCAGAAGTGTGTTGTTCAATTTCCATTCGGTTATGAAATTCTTGTGCTTTCTTTTGCAATTGATCTCAAATTTCATCACACTATGGTCTGATAATATATACGGGATAAATTCAATTCCTTTGCATTTACTTAAACATGTTCTATGAGCCAGTGTGTGGTTTATTTTAGAGAACGACCCATGTACAGCTGAAAAGAATGTGTATTCTGATTTTGTCGGGTGGAGCACTCTGTGAGCATTTGTTAAGTTTATTTGTTCAAGAGTTTGATTGAGTTGTAGTATTTCACTTTTTATTTTTTGTCTAGTTGATGTACCCATTTCTGACAGTGGAGTACTGTGGTTCCCCACTACTATTGTATTTGTGCTTATATGATTTTTCAGGTCCATTAGTATTTGTTTTATATAGCTGGGTTCACTAGTATTTGGTGCATGTATGTTTATGATTGTCATCTCTTCCTCTTGGACTCTTCCCTTTACAAAGATGTAGTGGTCTTCTTTGCCTCTCTTAATTAGTGTTGGTTTGAAATCCACTTGGTCTGCAAATAAGATAGCTAGTCCTCTTTTTGTGTGTGTTCATGTCACATGGAGTATATGGAGTATTGTTTTCCACCCTTTAACTTTCAGTCTGTGAGTTTCTTTTTGAATTAAGTGTGTTTCTTCTAGGCAGCATATTGTTGATCTTGCTTCTGGACCCATTCTGTCAGTCTATTTTTTTTTTTTTTGATTGTTGAATTGAGACCATGAACATTGATGGTTATAACTGATATGTGTTGACTTATCCTTGTCATGACTTTTTCTTTTTTGTTGGATTCTCCCCCTTTGCATTTAAATTCTTGTTGTGCCTGATGGATTCATTCTGCTGGGCTTCCTGGGGTTGTGATCCTCATTGTCTTTTCCTAGGATATTGTTTAAAATTCTTTGGAGTGCTGGTTTGGTATTCATGAAGTTCCTAAGGTGCTGTTTGTCATGAAATAGTCTTATTTTTCCATCAATTTTGAAAGATAGTTTTGTAGGGTACATCGATCTGGGTTGGAGGTTATTTTCTTTTAGGGCTTGGAATACATCACTCCATGTTCTTCTTGTCTTGAGGGTTTCTCTTGAGA
Organism: Heterocephalus glaber; assembly: GCF_053883595.1. Lineage (NCBI taxonomy): Eukaryota > Metazoa > Chordata > Mammalia > Rodentia > Bathyergidae > Heterocephalus > Heterocephalus glaber. Next base: position 11,203,642 of record NW_028258343.1, on the reverse strand, counting down.
AGTCTTCTGTGATTCTCATGGGCTTTCCTTTGTATGTGACTTGTTTCTTTTCTCTGCTTGTAGAATTTTGTTCTTCTGTTGGGTTTCTGGAATCTTAACTATTATATGCTTATGTTTAGATTTTTTTGATCAAGGCTAGTTGGAGTCCGGTATGCCTCACTTATCTGTATTTCAAGTTCTTTTACACTGCTTGGGAAGTTCTCTACTATTACTTCTGTGAACAGTTTTTGGTTTTTTTTATGTTGTCTGCACTCTCTCCTGCTTCTTCATAGACTCCAATCAGTCTTATGCTATGCTTTGCATCATCTAACAGCTGCTGGGTTGATTTCTTGTGGTCCCTTACTACTTGTAAGAAATTTTTCTTTTCCTGGTCACTAATTGCAATTCTGTCTTCTATATCTGATATTCTGTCCTCACATTGGCTCATTCCTCTGCATAAACTATCAGTGGAATTTTTAATCTCCTAGATATCTGTTTGCTTCTGTTTTATGGATTCCATTTGTTTCCTATGTTGGGAATTCCATCATGTTCCTCAGCTCCTCTATTTTTTTTATCTGTGTCTGCTCTAGATTTATTAACCATGTCTTGCACTATGGCCACAATCACTGCTGTTATCTGAGAAATTATTTCTGATTTTATTTTTTTCTAGGTCCTCTTTTGTTGCCAGATCAGGGAGTCCAGGTGGGTATTAGGTTGTTCCATCTCATTGCCCTTTGGGGTTGCCTTAGATGATCTGGAAGTCTGGTTTTGAGACTTATTTGTGTGTCTTCTCATTTCAACAGATGCAGCCTGCTGTGCCTTTGTTGAGGTGACTGTTTGCACACCCAAATGGTATTCAATTCTCAGCAAGCCACTGAGCAGCCTTTACTTTCCTGCTCCCTGGTATACCAATTCCTGGGTTCAGAGTGGTGGCCTTCTGGATCACTGAGCTGACCTGTTGTCTGGGCAGGCTTCTAGCTGGGGGCTGGGCACACTTGGGATGGTATCTAGGCATGCCTCTCACTGGGGTCCCAATGTAGCCATTGTATGGGAGGGCCTTTGGTTGGGGGCTGAGCACCACTGTTCCTGTTGTTTGTGCAGGCTCCAGGCAAGGGTCTCCATGCACTTATCAATAGTATCAGGGCGAGCCTCTAGCTGCTGCTTGTGTTCCTGTGCAGCTCTTTTCTGGGCGGGCCTTTGCCTGGGGCCAGGGCAGAGCCCTGGCTGGGATCCACCTACAGCCACACTGCTATGGTCCACACAGCTGCTCTCCAGGATCTGAGGGCACTTATTGATGTTATGGTGGGCCAATGTAAGAAGTCTTAGGAAAATTCATCACAGTGAATACTCATATTAGGAAAATAGAGTATGCTCAAATAAACAACCTGATGCTGAATCTCAAGCTTCTAGAAAAGGAAGTGCAGGATCCATCCAAAGCTCATACATGAAAGGAAATTATAAAGATCAAAACAGAAATCAATGCAATGGAGACTAAGAGAACAATACAAAAAACCAACAAAGCAAAGAGTTGGTTCCTCAAAAAAATAAACAAAATTGACAAATCCTTAGCCAAACTATCAACAAAAGGAAAGAAACCCAAATGCAAGCAATGAAAAATGAAAAGGGTGAAACTACAAGAGACCCAGCAGAAATCCAGAGGATCATCAATACCTACTTTGAGAACCTATACGCCAATATGATGGAAACTACAGAAGAAACGAACAGATTTCTAGGTATGTGTGAATTACCAAAGTTGAAAGAAGATGACCTAAAGTTCTAAATGACCCAATATCAATCAATGAAATTGAAAATGTAATTAAAAACTTACCAAATAAGAAAAGCCTGGGTCCTGATGGCTTCACTGCTGAATTCCACAAGACATTTAGAGAGGAACTGCTGCCACTACTGTTTAAACACTTCAACGAAATTGAAAAGGAAGTAATTCTCCTGAATTCATTCCTGGAAGCAAACATCACCTTGATCCCCAAACCAGAGAAAGGCTCAACCGAAAAGGAGAACTATAGGCCAATCTCACTAATGAACATAGATGCAAAAGTCCTCAGAAAGATACTGGCAAACAGAATGCAGAAGATCATCAAGAAGATCATACACCCTGATCAAGTGAGATTCATCCCAGGGATGCAGGGATGGTTCAATATATGAAAATCAATCAATGTAATACACTGTATCAATAGAACCAAGGACAGAAACCATATGATTATCTCCATAGATGCAGAAAAAGCATTTGACAAAATCCAACACACATTCATGATAAAAAACCATACAGAAAGTTGGAACAGACAGTCTCTACCTCAATCTGATAAAGACCATCTATGAAAAACCAACAGCCAATATCATACTAAATGGTCAAAAACTGAAATCCTTCACACTAAAATCAGGAACAAGACAAGGATGTCTACTATCATCACTCCTGTTCAATATAGTTTTGGAAACATTAGCCATGGCAATTAGACAAGAGAAAGAAATAAAGGAATAAAGATAGGAAAGGAAGAAGACAAATTGTCATTATTTACAGATGGCACGATACTCTTGATAGAAGACCCCAAGATTCCACAAAAAGTCTTTTAGACTTAATAATCAAATTCAGTAAATAGCAAGATACAAGGTCATCACAAAAAAATCAATAGCTTTCCTGTACCTGAAAAACAGACTCACTGACAGAGGAACTGGCTCAAACAACTCCCTTCACAGTAGCATCCAAAATAATGAAATACCTTGGAACAAGCCTAATAAAAAAAAGCAAAACAAATCAAAGATCCCTACTCTGAAAAAAGAGATTGAAGAGGATACAAGTAAATGGAAACACATTCCTTGTTTCTGGGTAGGAAGATACAATGTAGTGAAAATGGCCATACTTCCAAAACTGCTATATAGATTCAATGAAATCCAGATTGACATTCCAACAGTATATTTCACAGAACTAGAGAAAACAATCCAAAAACTCATTTAGAACCAGAAGAGACATAGAATAGCAAAAGCAATTCTAGGCAACAGAGACATGGCAGGAGGTATCACAGTCCCCAACTTGAAACTATATTACAAAGCCACCGAGGCTGGAGATTTAGCTCAGTGGTTCTGGCGCCTGCCTCACAAGTGCAAGGTCCCGAGTTTGATCCCTGGTACCAAAAAAAAAAAAAAAAAAAGAGTAGAGTCGTGCGGAAGATGCCGAATCACCCCGCTGCAGACAGGCAGGTCTGCCCACGCCCTACCAAGTTCCAGAGTCTCCCAGAAGATGCCAAATCACCCCGCTACAGACAGGCAGGCACCTGGTTCCACACTACAAAGATGCAGAGGACACCAGACCACCAGACCAAGGTACTGAGTCCTGCTGCTCCCAGCCCAGAGGTAGGGGCTTCTGAGCCGCTGTCCCACTGCTCCTGGTCCAGAGGAAGGGACTTCCTGGTCACCATCCCTCCCGCTGCTCCCAGCCCAGAGGAAAGGGCTTTGGGCCACCTTCTGTCCCGCTGCTCCCGGCCCAGAGAGAGGGGCTTCTGAGCTGCCATCCCACTGCTCCTGGTCCAGAGGAAGGGGTTTCCTGGCCACCATCCCTCCAGCTGCTCCCAACCCACAGGAAAGGGCTTTTGGGTCACCATCCCTACCGCTGCTCCCGGCCCCTGTCCCACCTCTCCCAGCTCAGAGGAGGTAATCCATGCAGGCGATAACAGCCCCCGCCCCAGTCAAAATGAGAAAACACGTAAATATGTCTCAAAACCAGACTTCCACATCACCTACAGCAACCCCAAAGGGAAATGAGGTGGAACACTCTGATAATCAAACACCTGGACCCACTGAACTGGCAACAAAAGGGGATCTGAAAAAATGAAATCAGAAATAATTTCTCAGATAACAGGAGAAATTGTGCCCCTACTGCAAGACATGATTAATAAATCTAGAGAGGAGCTCAGGAACATGATGGAATCCCAACATAAGAAACAAAGGGAATCCATAAAACAGATGCAAATAGATTTCCAGGAGATGAAAAACTCCATTGAAAGTCTACACAGCAGAATGAGCCAATGTGAGCATGGAATTTCAGATATAGAAGATAAGATTGCAATTAGCGACCAGGAAAAGAAAAATTGCTTCAAGATTATAAGGGAACATGAGAAATCAACCCAGCAGCTGCTAGATGATGCAAAGAAGAATAACATAAGACTGATTGGGCTCAATGAAGAAACAGGAGAGAGTGCAGATGACATAAAATATCTCTTCACAGAAATAATGGTAGAAAACTTCCCAAGCAGGGGAAAAGAGCTTGACATACAGATAAGTGAGGCATATAGGACTCCAAATAGCCTTGATCAAAAAAAATCTACACATAGGCATATAATTGTTAAGATTCCAGAAACTCAACAGAAGAACAAAGTTCTACTACCAGTCAGAGAAAAGAAACAAATCACATACAAAGGAAAGCCCATCAGAATCACAGCAGACTTCTCAACACAAACCATCAAGGCAAGAAGAGCTTGGAGTGACATATTCCAAGCCCTAAAAGAAAACAGCCTCCAACCCAGATTGATGTACCCTGCAAAACTATCTTTCAAAATGGATGGAGAAAGAAGATACTTTCATGACAAAGAGCACCTTAGGAACTTCGTGAATACCAAACCAGCACTCCAAGGAATTTTACACAATATCCTAGGAACAGACATGGAGGATCACAACCCCAAGAAGCAAAGTAGAATGAACCCATCTGGCATGACAAGAAATTAAATGGAAAGGGGGAAAACCCAACAACAAGAAAAAGTCATGGCAATGACAAGTCAATATGTTTCAGTTATAACCATCAATGTTAATGGTCTCAATTCACCAATCAAAAGAAATAGACTGGCAGAATGGGTCAAGAAGAAAAATCCAACAATATGCTGCATACAAGAAACACACTTAATTCAAAAGGAAACTCATAGATTGAAAGTTAAAGGATGGAAAACAATATTCCATGTGACCGAAACCCAAAAAAAGCAGGAGTAGCTGTCCTATTTGCAGATCAAGCAGATTTCAAATCATCACTGATTAAGAGAAACGAAGAAGGACACTACATCATTGTAAAGGGAACAATCCAAGAGGAAGAGATGACAATCATAAATATCTATGCACCAAACACCAGTGTGCCCAACTATATAAAACAAATACTAACAGACATGAAAAGTCATATATGCACTAATACAAGTGTAGTGGGGGAGCTCAACACCCCACTGGCATAAATAGATAGATCAACTAGACTAAAAATAAGCAATGAAATACTAGAACTCAATCGAACTCTTGAACAAATGAACTTAACAGATGGTTACAGAGTCTTCCACCACACAAAATCAGAATACACATTCTTCTCAGCTGCACATGGGTCATTCTCCAAAATAGACCACATACTCACACATAGAACATGTTTAACTAAGTGCAAAGGAATTGAAGTTATCCCCTGTATATTATCAGACCATAGTGCGATGAAATTGGAGAATCATAGCAAAAGAAACTCAAAAAATGTCATAAACACGTGGAAATTGAACAACACACTTCTGAATAACCGATGGGTCACAGAGGAAATTAAAGAAGAAATCAGACAGTTCCTTCAATTAAATGACAATGACAATGCAACATATCAGAATCTATGGGACACAATGAAAGCAGTCTTATGAGGGAAATTCATAGCAGTGAATACAAATATTAGGAAAACAGAATGAGCCCAATTAAACAACCTGATGCTGAACCTCAAGCTTCTAGAAAAAGAAGAGCAGGACAACCCCAAAGCTCATACAAGGGAGGAAATTAAAAAGATTAGAGGAGAAATCAATGCTATGGAGACTAAGAGAACAATACAAAAAATCAATGAAGCCAAGAGTTGGTTCTTCAAAAGAATCAACAAAATTGACAAACCTTTAGGCAACCTTGTCAGAAAAAGGAAAGAAAAGGCCCAAATCCAGGCAATTAGGAATAAAAAGGGTGAAATTACAACAGACCCAGCAGAAATCCAGAGGATCATCAATACCTACTTCCAGAACCTGTACGCCGATAAGATGGACAACACAGAAGAAATGGACAGATTCCTAGATACATGTGAATTACCAAAGTTGAACGAAGAAGACCTAAAAATTCTGAACAACCCAATATCAACCAATGAAATTGAAAATGGAATTAAAAACTTATCAACTAAGAAAAGCCTGGGCCCTGATGGCTTCACTGCTGAATTCTACAAGACATTTAGAGAGGAACTGCTGCCACTACTGTTTAAACTCTTCAATGAAATTGAAAGGGAAGCAAAATTCCCAAATTCATTCCTGGAAGCAAGCATCACCTTGATCTCCAAAGCAGAGAAAGACCCAACTGAAAAAGAGAACTATAGGCCAATCTCACTAATGAACACAGATGCAAAAATCCTTAATAAGATAATGGCAAACAGAATGCAGAAGATCATCAAGAAGATCATACACCCTGATCAAGTGGGATTCATCCCAGGGATGCAGGGATGGTTCAATATATGAAAATCAATCAATGTAATACATTATATCTATAGAGCCAAGGACAAAAACCATATGATTATCTATATAGATGCAGAAAAAGCATTTGACAAAATCCAACATGCATTTATGATAAAAACCCTACAAAAAGTTGGAATAGATGGTCTCTACCTCAAACTGATAGAAGCCATCTATGAAAAACCAATAGCCAATATCATACTAAATGGTCAAAAACTGAAATCCTTCACACTAAAACCAGGAACAAGACAAGGATGTCCACTATCACCACTCTTGTTCAATATAGTTCTGGAAACATTAGCCATGGCAATTAGACAAGAGAAAGAAATAAAAGGAATAAAGATAGGAAATGAAGAAGTCAAATTGTCCTTATTTGCAGATGACATGACACCCTATATAGAAGACCCCAAGAACTCCACCAAAAGTCTTCTAGACTTAATAACCAAATACAGTCAAGTAGCTGGTTACAAGGTCAGCACACAAAAATCAATAGCTTTCCTCTACACAAATGACAGACTCACTGAGAGAGAAATAGGGCAAATAATTCCTTTCACAATAGCATCCAAAACACTGAAATACCTAGGAATCAGCCTAATGAAAGAAATCAAAGACCTCTTCTCTGAAAACTATGGCACTCTGAAAAGAGAGATTGAAGATGATATCAGAAAATGGACAGACAGCCCCTGCTCCTGGGTAGGAAGGATTACTATAGTGAAAATGGCCATACTTCCAAAACTGCTATATAGATTTAATGCAGTTCCAATTGAGATCCCAGCAGCATACTTCATGGACCTTGAGAAAACAATCCAAAAATTCATTTGGAACAAGAAGAGACCCAGAATAGCAAAAGCAATTCTAGGTAACAGAGACATGGCAGCGGGTATCACAATCCCCAACCTGCAACTCTACTACAAAGCTACTGTGATAAAAACAGCATGGTACTGGCAAAGAAACAGACCTGAGGACCAGTGGAACACATTAGAAGATGCAGAAACAATGCCAGGCACACTCAGCCATCTCATCTTCGATAAAGGAGCCAAACACCCTCACCGGAGGAAAGATAGCCTCTTTAATAAATAGGGCTGGAAAAATTGGGCTTCAGCTTGGCAAAGATTAAAACTAGACCTGTATCTCTCACCATGCACTAAACTAAAATCAAAGTGGATTAAAGATCTAAATATTAAAATAGAAACTCTGAACCAGTTGGAACAGAGGTTAGGTAGAACCCTTGAAGACATCGGTGTAGGAAAAGATTTTATGAACAAAACCTCAGTTGCCTGTGGACTAGCACAAACAATCAACAAGTGGGATCTCTTCTTATTAAAAGGCTTCTGCACAGCAAGAGAAACCACCAGCAGTGGGAAGAGACAACGCACAATGTGGGGAAAAATCTTCACCTGCTCTTCCTCAGACAAAGGTCTACTATCTTGAATCTATAAAGAACTTAAAAAGATCAGACCTCCCAAATTTAAAGACCCAATCTGTAAATGGGCATCTGAAATGAACAGGCATTTCTCAGACAAAGAAGTAGAAATAGTAAATAAATACATGAAAAAATGTTCAACATCACTGGGCATTCAAGAGATGCAAATGAAAACAACGCTGAGATTCCACTTCACTCCAGAAAGAATGGCTGCTATCATGAAATCAACCAATAACAAATGCTGGCTGGGCTGTGTGGAAAGAGGAACCCTGCTCCACTGCTGGTGGGAGTGTAGACTGGTGCAACCACTGTGGAAATCAGTATGGAGATACCTCAAAGAACTAGGACTGGAAGTCCCATTTGACTCCGCTCTTCCACTGCTGGGGATCTTCCCCAAAGAATTAAAAGAATCATACCACAGTGATATATGTGCACCCATGTTCATAGCAGCACAGTTTGTAATAGCTAAAACTTGGAAATAGCCCAAATGCCCATCAACTGGAGACTGGATAAAGAAAATGTGGGTTTTTTATAAAATGGGGTACTACTTAGCCATAAAAAATGAGAAATTAGAGACATTTAGAGCTAAGTGGATACACATTGAGGCGATACTCTTAAGTGAAATAAATAGGACACACATGAATAAATACCGAATAGTTTCTGTGGTGTGAGAAACTGAAAGTGTAAATAAGGAGTAAATGTATAATAGGTAATGTGAAATAGGAAGAAAGGGGGCAAAGGGGAAGGATGTGGGAGGGATAGGGGAAAGGATAGAAGGGAATGGGATTAATATGAGAAAATGGAAAAATAGGTACAAAATCTTTGTAAATAGGGAGAAATGGAGGGGTTGCAGGGAGGACCGGGCAAGGGTGAAAAATAAGAACCAAGAGAGACTATGTAAAAGTGCAAATTTCCAATGATGAATGTCATTATATTATATACCTAAAATGTACCAATGATTAGAATGAATAATCGATAACGTAAAATAGGAAGAAAAGATCCAAAGGGGTAGGGTAGTGGGAGGGGCAGGGGAAAGAAGGGAAAGGAAAAATGCTGAGAAATGGAAAAAATGGAAATAAAGTCTTTGTAAATAGGGAAGGGTGGAGGGCATGAAGGGAGGGCTAGGAATGGGCAAAAAATAAGCACCAAGATTCATTATGTAAAGGTACAATTCCCAATGAGAAATGTAATTGTGTTGTATACCTACAATGTACCAATAAAAGAATTTAATTTTAAAAAAAAAGCCACCAAGATAAAAACAGCATGGTACTGGCAAAGAAACAGACCTGAGGATCAGTGGAATAGATTAGAAGATGCAGAGACAACTCCAGACACGTTCAGCTACCTCACCTTTGACAAAGGAGCCAACCACCCTCACAGGAGGAAAGATAGGCTCTTTAATAAATGATGCTGGAAAAACTGGATTTCGACCTGCCAAAGATTAAAACTAGACTCATATCTTTCACCATACACTAAACTAAAATCGAAGTGGATCAAAGATCTAAATGTTAAAACAGAAACACTAAACTTGCTGGAAGATAGGTTAGGTAGAACTCTTGAAGACATTGCCATAGGAAAAGACTTTATGAACAGAATCTCAGTTGCATGGGAACTAGCACAAAGAATCAACAACTGGGATCTCATCTTATCAAAAAGCTTCTGCACTGCAAGAGAAACCACCAACAGAGCTAAGAGACAACCTACAATGTGAGAGAAAATTGTTACCAGCTGTTCCTCAGACAAAGGACTACTATCTAGAAAATATAAAGAATTTTTTAAAATCCGATGCCAAAATTTAAAGGCCCAACTCAAAAATGGACATCTGGAATAAACAGACATTTCTCAGCAAAAGAAGTAGAAACAGCAAATAAACATGAAAATATGTTCAACATCACTGGTCATTCAAGAGATGCAAATGTAAACAATGCTGAGATTCCACCTCACCCCAGAAAGAATGGCTGCTGTCCTGAAATCAACCAATAACAAATGCTGGCGGGGCTGTGTGGAAAGAGGAACCCTGCTCCACTGCTGGTGGGAGTGTAGACTGGTGCAACCACTGTGGAAATCAGTATGGAGATACCTCAAAGAACTAGGACTGGAAGTCCCATTTGACTCCGCTCTTCCACTGCTGGGGATCTTCCCCAAAGAATTAAAAGAATCATACCACAGTGATATATGTGCACCCATGTTCATAGCAGCACAGTTTGTAATAGCTAAAACTTGGAAATAGCCCAAATGCCCATCAACTGGAGACTGGATAAAGAAAATGTGGGTTTTTTATAAAATGGGGTACTACTTAGCCATAAAAAATGAGAAATTAGAGACATTTAGAGCTAAGTGGATACACATTGAGGCGATACTCTTAAGTGAAATAAATAGGACACACATGAATAAATACCGAATAGTTTCTGTGGTGTGAGAAACTGAAAGTGTAAATAAGGAGTAAATGTATAATAGGTAATGTGAAATAGGAAGAAAGGGGGCAAAGGGGAAGGATGTGGGAGGGATAGGGGAAAGGATAGAAGGGAATGGGATTAATATGAGAAAATGGAAAAATAGGTACAAAATCTTTGTAAATAGGGAGAAATGGAGGGGTTGCAGGGAGGACCGGGCAAGGGTGAAAAATAAGAACCAAGAGAGACTATGTAAAAGTGCAAATTTCCAATGATGAATGTCATTATATTATATACCTAAAATGTACCAATGATTAGAATGAATAATCGATAACGTAAAATAGGAAGAAAAGATCCAAAGGGGTAGGGTAGTGGGAGGGGCAGGGGAAAGAAGGGAAAGGAAAAATGCTGAGAAATGGAAAAAATGGAAATAAAGTCTTTGTAAATAGGGAAGGGTGGAGGGCATGAAGGGAGGGCTAGGAATGGGCAAAAAATAAGCACCAAGATTCATTATGTAAAGGTACAATTCCCAATGAGAAATGTAATTGTGTTGTATACCTACAATGTACCAATAAAAGAATTTAATTTTAAAAAAAAAGCCACCAAGATAAAAACAGCATGGTACTGGCAAAGAAACAGACCTGAGGATCAGTGGAATAGATTAGAAGATGCAGAGACAACTCCAGACACGTTCAGCTACCTCACCTTTGACAAAGGAGCCAACCACCCTCACAGGAGGAAAGATAGGCTCTTTAATAAATGATGCTGGAAAAACTGGATTTCGACCTGCCAAAGATTAAAACTAGACTCATATCTTTCACCATACACTAAACTAAAATCGAAGTGGATCAAAGATCTAAATGTTAAAACAGAAACACTAAACTTGCTGGAAGATAGGTTAGGTAGAACTCTTGAAGACATTGCCATAGGAAAAGACTTTATGAACAGAATCTCAGTTGCATGGGAACTAGCACAAAGAATCAACAACTGGGATCTCATCTTATCAAAAAGCTTCTGCACTGCAAGAGAAACCACCAACAGAGCTAAGAGACAACCTACAATGTGAGAGAAAATTGTTACCAGCTGTTCCTCAGACAAAGGACTACTATCTAGAAAATATAAAGAATTTTTTAAAATCCGATGCCAAAATTTAAAGGCCCAACTCAAAAATGGACATCTGGAATAAACAGACATTTCTCAGCAAAAGAAGTAGAAACAGCAAATAAACATGAAAATATGTTCAACATCACTGGTCATTCAAGAGATGCAAATGTAAACAATGCTGAGATTCCACCTCACCCCAGAAAGAATGGCTGCTGTCCTGAAATCAACCAATAACAAATGCTGGCGGGGCTGTGGGGAAAGAGGAGCACTGCTCCACTGATTGTGGGAGTGTAGACTCCTTCAACCACTGTGGAAATCAGTATGGCAATACCTAAAAGATCTAGGATTATAGGTTCCATTCGACCCAGCTATTCCCCTGCTGGGTATCTTCCCAAAAGAATTAAAAGAATCATACCACAGTGATATATGTGCACCCATGGTTCATAGCGGCACAGTTTGTGATAGCTAAAACATGGAAAAACCCAAATTGCCCATCAACTGGATACTGGATAAATAAAATGTATATTTTTTTATAAAATGGAGTACTACTCAACCATAAGGAATGAGAAACTAGAGACATTTATAGCTAAATGGATGCCCATTGAAACCATACTCTTAAGTGAAATAAATAGGACACATATGTAAATACCGAATAGTTTCTCTGGTGTGAGAAACTGAAAGTGTAAATAAGGATCAAAACATATAATGGAGAATGTGAAATAGGAAGAAAATGTGCAAAGGGGAAGGGGAAGTGGGATGGGTAGGGGAAAAGAAAGAAAGGAAGGGAATTAATATGAGATAAGGAAAAAATGGAAACAAAGTCTTTGTAAATAGGGAGGGGTTGAAGGGAGGACAGGGGAATGGGGAAAAAATAAGAATCAAGATATGTTATGCAAACATACAAATTTTCAGTGATGAATGTCATTATATTGTATACCTAAAATGTACCAATAAAATTAATAATAATAAAAAGAACAGTGCAGGCCAATGATGTAGCCTGCCTGGCAAGCCCAAGTTCCTGAGTTCGATCCCCTGAACAAAAACAACAGAAAAAAAACAGTGCAAAGCAACATCTTCATGAATGACAAATAATGTGTCATTAAATCCATAAGAATTGAAATAGCACTTAGCAGTGGACCTTGGTCAAGAGGAGTCCATCAAAGACTACTTGGGGGAAAGGAAGAAAAGAACATAAATCTGTACAAAGATATGAGAAGGGTCTTCAGGGGGGCATATTATATTGGAGAGCAAAATGGCATTTCAGGGGTTGGAAACAACATTACCTTGAAGGAATAGAAGTACTAATATTTGGAAATAAAGCCAAGTCAAGCCTGCTGTGACTGGGAGGGTTTTCTGTGTGTCTACTGTTTCCCTTCAAGTTTATCCCTACATTAGCCTGATCTGTTTTTGTAATTTTGTCTGTCTCTCTGTCTGATTGCTTACTTGCTTTCAGGATTTTTCAAGTCAAAAAGTTTACCAAAAACTGATAGCCTGCTCCTGGGTTTGTAAACCAAGGGAGTAAGAGATTCTAAAGTACAAGCATTACACTCGGCTATTTACCTCTGTGCATGTAATTTTGTTCTGCTTTGTTTTTGCCAATTACGAATTTCAGTGCAGAAAATAGCCTACTAAAGAAAAGAGCTTCTGTATGTATACTGTTCTTAATGACTGGTTACTCAGTATTTTCAGTTCTTAATTTGGGGTCAGATCCTTATTGTAATTATTGATTTCACTTTGAAGCTTAAAAATAAAAGTTACTCTTCACTCATATATCCATGCTACATCCATGTTATTAAAATTGTGTTATTTTATAAGCCTTTGTTAAAACATGTTAATAATATTGATAATGGTCTCTGTTTCACTAAGAATTGCACAGACATAGTAAGAAAAGTCTAGGAGTCAGTCCATTAAATGACTAAAGCAAAATATGATCCCCTTATTAATTCAACAAATCTTTACTAAAGGCTTACTTTATGTGGATTCCAAACTTTTTTCCATAATCAATGATTATCAAACTACATACTTCTGGTTCTAACCAGTTGAGCTTGAAGAACTAGAAATAGAAAATAGTAATGAAATAAAAGCCAGCTGATCTGTACTTCTTTCTAAATTAGATTACACGATATATTAACAACACACATTGTTCCCCTTCAAAAGAAAAAACTACAACTGAAGAGAAATGCTAGCTTGTTTATAATTTCATTAATTTCACATAACCCTGACATTCAAACACAAATTTAGAAGCCATAAATAAATCCTGTGGGTTCCTCTCTCTAAAAAAAAATAGTACTGTGCATCTTAAGCAATGTGTTTATTTTTGTAGTATAAATGGTTGTCATTACTTTATCTAAATTTTCTATCTTTATTCAGCCTAAGGAATTTCATCACTTGCTCCAACAGTGATGATGATGAGGGTGCTGTTGTTTCAGTCAATGGTTTTGTTTGAGAGACAATCAGGATATCTCTTTAGTCTTATTATTGGTGATGACCATATTATTAAGCAAATGCTTATCTTCTCTTTTATGACACCTTGAATCACATACCCAAAATATACTTCTGCTTTCCATTCATCACTAAAAAATTCACTGCCAAACCAATTTTTACAGCCATCACAGTCTTCAAGTCATTCCTTAAGAGAAAAAGGAAAAGAAGAAGCAAACATTTTTTGAAAATACTGCACTCCCTGAAATCCCGCCAGCTCCCCCTTAAAATGGTCATGAAGTTGTGGCCAGTAGTGTTAAGAGGCTCCTCTAGGAACTTTCCTAGCAGGATAGCAGCTGTATTGATGTAGCTAGCTAAGATTTCTTGATTTAGAGGAACATTTTTGCTAGCGCAAAAAAAGTTTCATGACTAATAATACTAGTCACAGAAATTTCATTAGCCTATTCATCATTAAATACTCTGCCTTTCATATTTGTTATAGTAGAGGTAGCAACATGCCAGCAGTCATTTTTTTTAATGCATTAACTTTGTTGGTACATTTTAGGCATACAATATGATGACATTCATCATTGGGAACTTGTACCTCTACATGATATATCTTGGTTCTTATTTTTTCCCCATTCCTTTGCGCTTCCTTCAACCCCTCCACCCCTCCCTATTTACAAAGACTTTGTTTCCATATTTTCCATTTCTCATATTTTTTCTTTCCTCCTACCACTACCAGTTCCCCTTTCCCTGTAGACCTTTTCTTTCTAGCTCACATTATCTATTATACCTTCTGATCCTTATTTACACTTTCAGTCTCCGACGCCAAAGAAACTATTCCATATTTACACATCTGTCCTATTTATTTCACTTAAGAGTATGGCCTCAATGTGCATCCATTTAGCTATAAATATCTCTAATTTCTCATTTTTGATGGCTGAGTAGTACTCTATTTTATTTTAAAAAACACACACACACATTTTCTTTATCCAGTCTCCAGCTGAGGGGCAATTGAGCTGTTTCCAAGTTTTAGCTATCACAAACTGTGCCACTATTAACATGGGTGCACATATATCACTGTGGTATGATTCTTTTAATTCTTTTGGGAAGATACCCAGCAGGGGAATAGCTGGGTCGAATGGAACCTATAATCCTAGATCTTTTAGGTATTGCCATACTGATTTCCACAGTGGTTGAAGGAGTCTACACTCCCACAATCAGTGGAGCAGTGCTCCTCTTTCCCCACAGCCCCGCCAGCATTTGTTATTGGTTGATTTCAGGACAGCAGCCATTCTTTCTGGGGTGAGGTGGAATCTCAGCATTGTTTACATTTGCATCTCTTGAATGACCAGTGATGTTGAACATATTTTCATGTTTATTTGCTGTTTCTACTTCTTTTGCTGAGAAATGTCTGTTTATTCCAGATGTCCATTTTTGAGTTGGGCCTTTAAATTTTGGCATCGGATTTTAAAAAATTCTTTATATTTTCTAGATAGTAGTCCTTTGTCTGAGGAACAGCTGGTAACAATTTTCTCTCACATTGTAGGTTGTCTCTTAGCTCTGTTGGTGGTTTCTCTTGCAGTGCAGAAGCTTTTTGATAAGATGAGATCCCAGTTGTTGATTCTTTGTGCTAGTTCCCATGCAACTGAGATTCTGTTCATAAAGTCTTTTCCTATGGCAATGTCTTCAAGAGTTCTACCTAACCTATCTTCCAGCAAGTTTAGTGTTTCTGTTTTAACATTTAGATCTTTGATCCACTTCGATTTTAGTTTAGTGTATGGTGAAAGATATGAGTCTAGTTTTAATCTTTGGCAGGTCGAAATCCAGTTTTTCCAGCATCATTTATTAAAGAGCCTATCTTTCCTCCTGTGAGGGTGGTTGGCTCCTTTGTCAAAGGTGAGGTAGCTGAACATGTCTGGAGTTGTCTCTGCATCTTCTAATCTATTCCACTGATCCTCAGGTCTGTTTCTTTGCCAGTGCCATGCTGTTTTTATCTCGGTGGCTTTGTAAGAGTTTCAAGTTGGGGACTGTGATACCCCCTGCCATGTCTCTGTTGCCTAGAATTGCTTTTGCTATTCTATGTCTCTTCTGGTTCCAAATGAGTTTTTGGATTGTTTTCACTAGTTCTATGAAATATACTATTGGGATGTCAATCTGGATTGTATTGAATCTATATAGCAGTTTTGAAAGTATGGCCATTTTCACTTATTTTTTCTTCCTACCCAGAAACAAGGGATGCCTTTCCATTTTCGTATATCCTCTTCAATCTCTTTTTTCAGAGTGCTGTAGTTCTCAAGGTAGAGGTCTTTTACTTCCTTTGTTAGATTGATTCCTAGATATTTCATTTTTTGGATGCTATTGTGAAAAGAATTGTTTCCCCAATTTCTCTCAGTGAGTCTGTTGTTTGTGTACAACAAGGCTATTGATTTGAGTGCTGATCTTGTATTCAGCTACTCTGCTGAATCTATCAATTAGGTCTAGAAATCATTTGGCAGAGTTTTTTGGGTCTTCTATATAGAGTATCATGTCATCTGCAAATAATGACAATTGGACTTCTTCATTTCCTATCTTTATTCCTTTTATTTCTTTCTCTTGTCTAACTGCCATGGCTAATGTTTCCAAAAATTTATTGAACAGAAGTGGTGATAGTGGACATCCTTGACTTGTTCCTGATTTTACCATGAAAGATTTTAGTTTTTGACCATTTAGTATGATGTTGGCTGTTGGCTTTTCATAAATAGCCTTTATCAGGTTGAAGTAAAGACCATCTATTCCAAGTTTCTGTAGGGTTTTTATCATGAATGGGTGCTGAATTTTGTCAAACACTTTTTGTGCATTTATTGAGATGATCATATGGTTTTTGTCCTTGACTCTATTGATATAGTGTATTAAATTTATTGATTTATGTATGTGTACCATCGTCATATCCCTGGGATAAATCCTACTTGGTCAGCGTGTATGATCTTCTTGATGATCCTTGGTATTGTTTGCCAGTATCTTGTTGAGGATTTTTGCATCTATGTTCATTAGTGAGATTGTCCTATAGTTCTCTTTTTAGCTTGAGTCTTCCTCTGTTTTTGGAATCAAGTAAGGCTTGCTTCCAGGAATGAATTTGGGAGTATTCTTCCCTTTCAATTTCATTAAAGAGTTTGGAAGCAGTGGCATTAGCTCTTCCCTAAATTTCTTGTAGAATTCAGCAGTGAAGCCATCGGGACCTTGGCTTTACTTTGTTGGTAAGTTTTTAATCACATTTTCAATTTCACTGATTGAAGTTGGGATGTTTAGAATTTTTAGATCTTCTTCCTTCAACTTTGGTAATTTATATGTGTCTAGTAATCTGTGCATTTCTTCTGTGTTTTCCATTTTTTTGGAGTACAGATTCTTGAAGTAGGTATTAATGAACCTCTGGATTTCTGCTGGATCTGTTGTGATTTCACCCTTTTCATTTCTAATTGGATGGATTTGAGCCTTTTCTTTCCTTTTCTTGATAAGTTTGGCCAAGAGTTTGTCAACTTTATTCATTCTTTCAAAGAAACTCTTAACAAACTCTTAAATTCTTTGATTTTTTGTATCATTCTCTTAGTCTCCATTGCATTGATTTCTGCTCTGATCTTTATAATTTCCCCCCTTTAACGAGCTTTGGGCTTGTGTTGCTCATCTCTTTCTAGGAGCTTGAAGTTCAGCATTATGTTATTTGAGTTCATTCTGTTTTCCTAGCATGGGCATTCACTGCTTTGAATTTCCCTTGTAGAATTGCTTTCATTTTTGTCTCATAGATTCCTGTATGTTGTACTGGGATTATCATTTAACTGTAGAAACTGTCTAATTTCTTCTTTAATTTCCTCTGTGACCCATTGTTTGTTTAGGAGAGTGTTATTTAATTTCCAGGTGTTTGTGAAGTTACTGCAGTTTCTTATGCTATTGAGCTCCAATTTAATTACACTGTGGTCTGATAATATACAGGGGATAACTTCATTTCCTTTGCATTTACTTAAACATGTTCTATGAGCTAGCATGTGGTCTATTTTGGAGAATGACCCGTGTGTAGCTGAAAAGAATGTGTATTCTGATTTTATGGGGTGGAATACTCTGTAGATATCTATTAAATCCATTTGTTCAAAAGTTTGGTTCAGTTCTAGTGTTTTGTTGTTGATTTTCCATCTAGATGATCTGTCTATTTGTGACAATGGGGTATTGCAGTCCCCCACTACAATTTTATTAGTGCTTATTTGGTTTTCACGTCTATTAACATCTGTTTTATATAGTTGGATGCACTAGTATTTGGTGCATATATATCTATGATTGTCATCTCTTCCTCTTGGATTGTTCCCTTCACAAGGACGTAGTGAAATTCTTTGTCTCTCTTAATTAGTTTTGGTTTGAAATCTACTGTCTCCAAATAAGATAGCTACCCCTGCTTTTTTCCAGGTTTCTATCACATGGAGAACTGTTTTCCATCCTTTTACTTTCAGGCTATGAATTGTTTTTTAATTAGGTGTGTTTCTTGTATACAGCATATTGTTGGAGTTTGCTCAGCAGTCCTGTTTAATGGACAAAAAAAAAAAATCTACTGGAAAATGTTTGAGAAAAATTTTTTTCCTTGATAAAAAGGGAGATCTTGCAAGAAGAAAGTTTGGTGCCCTTGCTTCTTCCTTTCTGCTTGGGATGCTGTGTGGGGTTAGTGCCCCGACCAGCTGCAGTCATCTTGAGGCCATGAGAGATGGGTCAAAGGAAAAGCATAGATGGAAAATGAAATGATATGACCAAGATATGATGGCAAATCTGCTATCATCTTCTTCTAGACTTTCTGCCTTTATTATATATACCAAAATTCATCAGGAATTCTGTTAATTGCTTATAAAATCCTTCCAACTAAGAAAATTAATGCTTTTAAAATTCATAGTTCAATTATTAATTGCCATGCATTTTTCAATTAAAAATCATACTTACCTCTAGATAACTTAGATATCAGTACAATGCAAATAAATCATGTCTTGATCATAATCTCCCTACCAATATAAGAAGCTAAATATTGTTTTCTATATTGGTCTCATTGCCTCCAATAGTTGTTTGGTTCTAAAAGACTGGAAATAAATATTTTTTAAACAAGAAATTATTTAAGATATTGATTATCAAGTTCATTATATTTATTATCAGTTCATTATCAAATTATTGAACATCTATTTCCTATGATTGGGAATAGACTCAATGAAAACATCAGATAAAGTTCTAAAGGTTGTTACAAGAAAACAGTTAAGAGTTAGATTAACTTTTAAAGAAAATATATAAAGAGAGAATCTTGCAATGTAAACATCAATCTTCATTGTGTTGTAGATGGTTAAACTTAGGAAAAACTACATAAAAGTACCTTCAGACTCTTTTTGCAAATAAAAATCTTTTAGACTAGCTTACAAGAACAGGTTTATGTTATGTATATTTTTGCAAGACAACCTCTTTTAAAATTAAATTTAGTCAATCACTGCATTAATCAGGGTTCCATCTCTGTGACAAAATACCTGAGAAAAGCAACTTGAAGAAAAAAGATTTATTTTGCCTCCCAGTTTCAAGTGACAGCAGCAGACTTGATTGTTTCTGTGTGTGTTAAGGCAGAACATCATGACCGAAGGTTCTGACAGAGGAATGCTGCTTACCTCATGGCAGCCAGGAAAAAGAAAGGGTGATGGAGAACAAGGAAAAGATACACCCTTAAAAGGTTCACATCCAGGGATCCATTTCCTCCAACTAGGTCCAACATCCAAATAGCCCATTCAGCTATGAACTCATCAATGGATTAACCCATTGAAAGAAGTCAGCACCCCATCAGTCCCATCGTATCTCTATACCCCATCTCTGAACATTCCTACAATGAAAATCAACCCTTTAA
Organism: Heterocephalus glaber; assembly: GCF_053883595.1. Lineage (NCBI taxonomy): Eukaryota > Metazoa > Chordata > Mammalia > Rodentia > Bathyergidae > Heterocephalus > Heterocephalus glaber. The sequence continues at coordinate 11,183,938 of NW_028258343.1, read as the reverse complement.
TACAATGAGCCTTTGGGGGGACATTTTAACCCTAACCATAGCAATTATAAACATGAAAAGAAAAAGAGAGGCATGAATTCATTATACTAATGTTCTATTTTCAGGTTATGTTATTTCTCGTGATCTGAGTAAATATTTAAAGATATAATTAATATCTTTCAAACAAACTGCACATCTTCCAAATGTAAATTTCCTGTGTAGAAAAACAAAGTAGCATATTTCTATACAATGAATTCTAATTTTTATATTTAGTCTTCTATTCACAATACATATTTTCCAGTAAAAAGGCATTTATTTCTTTTTATTAAATTGATTAATGATACAGCCTTCTCTCATTCTAACCAAAGAACATATCCCAGTTATATGGTCACTTCCTAGTCTTGTCTAGTTATTGTAGTTAAAAGTAATTCTTATTCTTGGGTTGGAGATTTTATGTTTTTAAAGAGAAAAACAATACTTGTTTGTTGGTGCAAATTCAAACATTATTGTTTCCCTCAGGGTATTTATAGGCAGATATTTTCTATATTATTATTCTCAGGCTACATTTGCTAATATTTCAAAAATGTAAGGAGTTTGGAACTTTCTATTCCCACTAAGGAATCATTACGTTATGCATCACAGACTAAATGAGCCCATTCACAAAGAATGGTCACAGTATATCTTCCCACCTATTATTCTCAGGTGTTTTGCAAAATGATATTTTCCTTTTTGTACATTTAATTGCATGAACCACATATATTCAAATCTGGGCATAACTATAAAGCAAACATCTTTCTGTTTCTTAAATGGCATCTTACCAATGAAACATAATATTCTCTTATTGTAATGTCCAAAAAAGGCACAAATATAGATGAAACTATGACTTAAGCAATATTCATATTTTGTTTTCATTATCTCATCTCAACCATTCTTGCTCATTTTTGTAGCCCAACTAGTGAATGCTTAATGTAACTCGCTATCCCTCACACAAGCACTTGGTTCTTCTGGACTTTTCAGTCATTGCTTATCAAAGGTAGAAACCATCTTCTGATTTTTTGGGCTCTGCTTTCCCTGGCACCTCTCCTACTATTCTGACATTGGACTTAATTGGTTACCATCCCCCCCCACACACAGCCATCTGCATATTTACTAAAATCCCTTAAAAATAAAGTGACTGTGCTGGAAAAACTCTACTATGCCAATATAAGTGGTCTTTGATATTATCATTATTATCATTAATTCAACAACAATTATTTACTTTGTGCTACATGCCAGGGACTATTCTAAGGGACTGGGATACATCAGTGAACAAACTGTACAAAAATCTTTAGATCCTTTTTATCAAGGAGAAATGAAAAGTAAACATTAAACATGATAAGCAAGTAAATCATATGGTATGTTACAAGTGCTCTTGGGAATATCAGAACTACAGCCTAAGCAGTGGAAGTGAAAGGTAGAGACCAGGGAGTGGGTTGCAACTTTAAATAAACAGGCTTCATTAAAAGGGTGAAATCTGAACAAAGATTTGCACAATGTGACAAGCGGTCATCCTTGAGAATACATATGTGAAGAGTGTTCCCCACAGAACAAATGCACAGTGACAAACTCTCCAGCTGGAGGGTGCCCAATGTGATCAGTGACATGCCAGGACATAACTTTGTCAGTGAGAGATTAGAGCAGGAAGCAAATGGGGGACTAGTTTATATTAAGCCTTGTAGGCCACTGGAATTTGCTTTATTCTGCATGAAATGAAGACCTACTGGAAGATTCTGTGCAGTGGAGAGACACAATCTTCTGATATAATGAGTGACCCTGGCAGTTCTGATAAGAATATTTTGTAAGGAGGCAAGAAGAGAAGCAGTGACTATTTTGAGACTATTGCAACAATCTACACAAAACGTAAAAGCAACTTAATTAGACCATGTTAGCACCTCTCTGGAGATATGTTTGATTTTCCTGGTTTGGCTTGGCTTGGCTCTCCCCCTTCACCCCCAGGCTGGGCTCAAAACTCCCATCCTCTTTGCTCAGCCTTTCAGAGTGCTAGGATTACAGGCATGCACCACTATGCCTAGCTGCCAATTGGATTTTCTGAAGGAATGAATATGGAGTAAAATTTTGAAGAATAAAGATTACTTCAAGTTTCTTGGCTTGGCAAGGAATTTTTTGAAGAATGTAGTTATCAACTGTCACTACCCATAAGCTTTAAAAGCTGCCTCATTCCCAGGGGCCAAAACAAATTTGACTATTGTCCTTTACTTTGCTTCTCATTTTAAACAAGTTAAGGAAGCAGAACCAATTCTTTGCACAAACAGAAAAGCTGTCCAACTGGCATACTTTTCAGGGTACTGGCAAGGTAGCAACCCCCTCAAGTCCCACACTTTTTTGCTTCTATCTGAAATCTAAATTGTTAGAATTTTTCCTAAAGGTTTTGAATACTATTACAATACAAATGACTAAAAAAAATGCCATTTATGTCCATTATTTGTCAACAATTCTTTACATCTTAGAATGCAAGAACCATTAAAGAAACACAAAGATGGAGTTAGAAAGACCCTACTGAACTGCTACAGTTTAAAAATGAGCCATAGCCATTAAGTGTTACCCAAGAGTATAAAACATTTTGGAACAAGATGTGAGGACAGAACCCCCATCTCCCAGTGGCTAGTTCAGTGTTTGTTTCAGACACATTTGACCGAGGATCCAAATGAGTTAGGCAAGGCTGATCTCTATTTGGGAAGACTGGAGCTGAGGCCAGGAATGGCTCTTAAACTCAGGCAAAAACAGCTGTACAGGAGAAAAACTATCTGAAGTAGCCCTGTTTGTGTGTGCTTTATCATCTCTCCAGCATTGACTTCACCCTTTATTTTCAACTTCTCTCTCTAGAGCATCTTTCCCTTGAGCCTCTTCCTGTTTTCATTCTCAAGGTTCTTCCTTCTGAAAATAAACAATAAACATACACAAAAATTCCTCCATTGAGCCTAGATTCTTCACCTCCTACTATGTCTCTCACAACCACTCACAACTGAATCTAAGAAGATTCTACACCATCTAAGCTCTTCTTTCAACCTCTTACTCACTCTTCAACCTAATATAAGCAACTTCCCCTGCATCACTAGTTAAATTCTCAAGGACCTCCTAGAAAGATCCACTGGACATTTTTAATTTTCTGTGTACTTGACCTCTCCCCAACATCTAACTTGTTTCATCATTAAAATTTATCCCCACTTAATTTCTGTGATTTTATGCTTTCTGGGTTTCCCACGCTACCACTCAGCCCAAATCTTCTTAGCTCTTTTTCACCTCTTGCTCACCTTCCCAAGGGATTATTCTTGGTCCTCATGCCTTTCTGCTTTACAAGGTTTTCCTGAGTGATTCTTTTTCCTCTTTACTTTGACTTCAGCTACCAACAATGTACTCCCAGCATCTTTATTTCCAGCTCAGAGATGCTTCCTAGCCCCATTCTCATATAGGTATTGAATCACTTCCACTTATTCAAATCAAGTATTCCTTGTGTGCCTGGCTATTCAACATGAACCTCAACATGGCCCAAAATGAAATCATCTTCTCCAAAATGTACCTGCTGATAAATTCCTTATCTTTAAGAATGGCACTACCTAACTCTATTATGTTCCTGCTCTTCATTGTTCCTTAGTCCCAGAGCCTCCCTGATCTCAGCTCACTCGCTCCAATAGTATCCTAATGGTTTCTGTTTGCAGAGTAGCTTCATCTGTTCTACCCTCCTAGAATGACATGAACTATCTAAGACACAAATTTAGCTATATAATTTCCCTTACTAAAATCATCCTGTGCCCCCCAAATTGGTAACAATACATTCCAAATGCCTAAACATAAAATGTTTCCTACAAACTTATTCTATTTCACTTCTTGTATAATTATCATCACCTTTTCATATTCTCTTTTCATTATATCTGTATCAAATATTCTACAATTTGTTCAAATAGTATAGCCTGCTTTTTATCTCGAGGTCTTTTGTAATTAAGAGGTTCTTTATTTTCCCAGGACACCTTAGATCCCTGTCTATCTAGAAAATAGCTAGTAATCCTTGAATGCCAATTAACATTTTTGCTATAAAGCAATTCCTATAAATCCCAAAAAATAATATGGGTCATCGCCTCCTTTGAGTCATCACAATATTGTACTTTTATTACAGAACTTACAAAAGTTCATTGCGCTATTTAACACATGTTTGTCTTTCCTTACTAGGCAGTGAGCAAAGTGAGAAAGATGCTACCTCATTCAACTTTATATTCCCATCTAGTTGTATGGTGTTTGACATAAATTATGCCCTGTATTTACAGAATAGAATTTATCATGTGGCAAGTAAAAAAAAAGAATTTTTACATATGGGATATGTTAATACAAGTAAATAAATACATAATGCTATATTTTCCAACTCCAAAGCAGCAATGAGGGAACTTTCAGAGAAAGAGGTGGGGAAGTTGATTTCCGGTACCCTTTAACTTATTCTTGCATTGCTAGTGTTCATACTGAGCCTGCTAATGGTGCTTTTGCCTTGTGATCTCCAGAAATTTTACACAGAATTACACTAGCAATAAAGTAGCAGAAAATTCAAATCTGCACATAATTTGGTCACATAGATTTTTATCTCTTGCGTGCATTATTTAAAGTCTCATTCCAACTAATAAGTTATGCATAACTTTCCATCAGGAGCTCTACAAAGCCACAGCATTTTTCTTCAAAATGTGTGCAGTGACAGTTTTTCTGTGAAAACTGATCCCACAGTAGTAAGGCATCCATGTTTCTCCAAGAAATAAGTTAGGAAGCCTGACTATATTGATATTTTGGTATCTGCTAAAAGTGACTTTAATATTACCATGTTTTAAAAAATACCCTAAAATAAAAAGATATCCATCTGATAGAATTAAACATTTTTGTTGCATTCATGTAGTTATTTTTAATGAGGAAATAAAGCATATGCTATAGAAAATTTAAAAGCAAAGTTTATTTACATCTACAAACATGGATTTTTTTTCCAACTTTCAATTCAAATTTTAGCCAGGGATTTAGTTCAGTGGTGCTGCGCCTGCCTCACAAGTGCAAGGTCCTGAGTTTGATCCTCAGTGCAAAAAAAAAGCAATTAATTTCCTAATAAACTTGTATAACCAGAAGTCACTATAGACATATTCCATCTCCTATACATTTACACCGTGCCAAGAATGAGGATGACATGAAACTTACTAAAACTGATGCTGTAAGGCAGAGAAACTTTAATCAATTTCTAGCATTTTCTAAATGCATATCTATATTCAAAATGACTGAAAACACATTAAAAATATCCTATTCTACACAAGGAGATGCTTGTTTCATAATCAGTGTAATGATCACTAATGATTTTGATTTATTTTAAACAAGTGATTAAATATTTCATTTCTGCCAACATATTCATTATAAATTATCCCTCATAATGAGACAAATGTGTGCTTTTCAGGTTGATTTTAATATACTGCATTCAACTGGAAAGAACTGAACAAATATTCTGCATGTTCTCTAATTTTTCTCTTAATTATTTTCCCCTATTCCCTATTCTTTTTTTTATTGTCTCTTCTTGTTTTTCTTATTGCCCTATTTCCCTCTCCTTTCCACTATTCATCCAGCATATAAATAGGAGGTGCCTATACATGTGCAATAAAGAATAAGAATTTATGAGTGTTTCAGCTTAAGTAGTACCTTCAAGAGAATGTCAGAGTAACCCTTACCATAATTGTGAATAGAGGATACAAAAACAAACCAACTACCAACATGTTAACAGGTTCCAATAATCTCACTGCTTACCTCAAATTCTAATTTCACTTCCCTCCCTCTAAATTCCTCCTCCAGATCCCAGAAATATTCTAAATCCCTCAACATTGGCCCTTTACTCCAGCTATAAAAATAATTCCAACAATCTAACCTCTTATTTTTCACCTACTTCCACTCGAGCGGATCCCCAAGCCTTGGCGGGTGCGCGCGCGCGCACACACACACACACACAAAAGCAATAAAATGCCTCCGAAAACAATCACACAAAGAAGACCCAAAGGGCATCAATGGGGAAGAAATCAAACCCAAATGGCTGAATTATATGAAATGATAAAAGAAGAAACAAAGAAATGCAATGAGTTCAAAGACAATAAACTAAACAGATAATTTACTTAATAAACTGATCGATGAATTCAATGAAGATTCAACTAAAAAATTAGCAGAGCTAATCAAAATGATTTAGAACACAAATGACTAATTTAGCAAAAAACTAGAATCAAGGAAAATGTAGAAATAAAAACTTTTATTGACAGTATAGGCAGCAGATGTGACCAGTGTGAAAAGAGTTAGTACTAGAAGATGGGTCTCATGCACATAAGATGATGCAAAGAAGACTGATCTAAGACTAACTGGAGTTAAATCCAAAAGAATTCAACACAGAGATAAACAAGATAAACATAGAAGCCCAAATAGTCATGACCAGAAAAGAACTTCTCTACAACACACTGTAGGCAAAATTCCAACAGTTCAATACAAGGACAGAATGTTAAAAGCTGTTAGCGAAAAACAACAAATCAGTTATAAATCCCATTAGGATTACATCAGACTTCTCAACACACCTAGTAAAATGTTTTAAGCCCCCTCCACAGAAAAAAAGAAATTTTCAACCCACCCAGACTCGTATATGAAGCCAACAATATCAAAAAGTCTGATGGAATGAATACATCAAGCAGGGTGAGGAGTTAAGCAAAGGGGGAGAATAAAGGAATCAAAATAATTAAAAACAGAAAAAGAATGCAATGACAGAAATGTCATTACCTTAAAAAAGATCTAGGAAGATATTTTTCCAACACATTTGGAATGACAAAACACCTCTCTGTTAAGAAATGGGATTGGATGTCATCTAAAAGAGATCCTATTCTATAATGCCTTAAAATCTTAAATACATTTATGCACTAAAGCATAATTTTTAAAATATTTATTAAAAACATGGTTATAAGTCATGCAATTAAAAAAAAGTGTTTGGATTTTTTTCTTTCTTTCAGTGCTGATTGAACCCAAGGCCTCACACATACTAGGCAAGCTCTCCACAAGTGAGCTACATCCTCAGCTCTTGGGTTTCATTTTTATTTTATTTACTAAAGCTGTTTTTTATTAGAGTGTATTTGCAATACATCATAGTTACTTTTGCTTCGGAGGACTGGTACATTTGTAGTATATCCTGACCATTTTTTTTATTCCTTTAAACACCACCCAACCTTCCTTTCTCTTCTTCTTCCTGATCTTCCCTATCTTATTTTCTTCCTATTTGTTTTTATACCAATTTTGGTACTTTAAAACTACAAATGGATTTCCTGAAATAGAGTCACAGTTTATAACCCTGTCACTACTAGAAATAAAGCTTCAATTTATACAAGTGTATTGGTCAGTTGACAAAACACCTGAAATAATCAAATTGAAAAGGGAAAAGTTTTTTTTGGTTCACAGGTGCAGAGGTCTCAGTCCATGGTTGCTTGATCCTGTTGCTTTGCGTCTGTGGTGGCACAGTGATGGTGGGAGCATGTGGTACAGGAGCCCTCTTCCCCTCATTGTGGCCAGGATAAAACAGACAGGAAGGGGCTGGGGTCCCAATATCCCATTCCCAGGCATGCCCTTAATTACCTAACTTCTTTCCACTAGCCCTACCTCCTAAAGTTCCTAACACTTCCTAATAGCACCAAGCTGTAGACCAAGTCTTTAACACATGGCTTTTTGGAGGACATTCAAGACCTAAACTTTAGCAGCAAGTTTGCATTTTAACTATCCAAGAATTGATCAGAACATACAAAGGAGGTCATCTTTTCAAACAATTCCCAAATGTTTGTCTCTGAATTGTTTTCACTACAGTAACTGGGATAGTTAGACAGTTTGGTTTATTTTTATTCTATATTCTCAGAATCAGTCAACAAATAGTAAAGCAGGGAGCCAGAGGCAACAGGAAAGAACTACACCAGCTTCTGCCTGTCTTGCAAAGGAGCAGCGTCTCATAAGGTTAGAGAGCTGATCTGCCTTGAAGCAGTCCTAGGATCGTGACGTGAGTGACGTGTGGCTTCTGCGTCATAAGCTCTCGCAAACAGGACTATTCTGGGCCCACTAGGCTGAGGGTGGAGGCCCCAAGCCAACCTTCTGAAAACTGCCAGAAATCTGAACCTTGACTACCCATAAGGCTACAGCACAGATCTGACTACTCTGATTGATATGTACTTTTTAAATTCTTTATTTTTTTAAACAAAATGAATTATGTGGAATTTATGGGGAATCATGTGATGTTTCAATATAGTATATGTTGTACAATGTTCAAATCATATTAAACATAATTATCTCCTCAAACATTTATCATTTCTATTTGGTGAAAACATTCTAAATCCTTTCTTCAAGCCATTTGAAATTACCATTATCCATAGTCTCTGTACTGTACATCAGAACTTCTTAATCTTACCTAACTACAATTAGCCTCTCCCCAACTCTCCCTCCTCTCTTACACCCATCAGCCTCTGATAACTACCCTTCTACTGTCAACTTCTTTTAGGTCAACTTTTTTATATTCCAAATATAAGTGCCAGCATGCAGAAGTCTTTCTGTGCCTAGCTTTTGTCACTTAAAAATGCTCTCTAGTTCTGTCAACATTCAAGGACATTCAAGGCCTAAACATGCTGCAAATGACAAGATTTCACCCTTTTTCTATGACTGAATAGTATTCTATTCTGTAACATACCCCACTTTCTTTATCCATTCATCTGTCGGTGGAAACATTTCTATTTCTTGGATATTGTAAATGGTGCCACAGTAAACATGGGAGTTCAGATATCTTTGATGCACTGATTTCATTTCCTTTGACTATACACTGCGCAGTGGGATTTTTGAATCAGATGATAGTTCCATTTAAATTTTTGAGGAATCTCCATACTAATTTTACATTCTCACCAAAAGTGTGTAAGGGTTCCTTTTCAGCATCTTCATCATCACTTGTCATTCATTGTCTTTTTGATCGTAGCCATCCTTATCAGAACAAAGTGATATCTTGTGGTTTTGATTTGCATTTCTCTGATTAATGATGTTGAAATTTTTCATATACTTGGCCACTTGTATGTTTTCTTTTGAGAAATATCTATTTAAGTCTAATGCTCATTTTTTGTTTATTTTTGCTATTGAATTTTTTGAGTTCTTTATATATTTGAATATATATTTGTCAAATGTATAGATATTTTCTTGCATTCTGTTGGTTGTCTCTTCATTCTGTTAATTGCTTCCTTTGCTATAGAGAAACTTGCTGGTTTGATGAAATCCTATTTTTCTATTTCTGCTTTTGTTTCTTGTGCTTTGGGGATATCATCCAAAAAACAAAAAAAAAATCCTTTACCAACCCAATGTCCTGAATCATTTCCTCTATGGTTTCTTCTAGCAGTTTCATACTTTCAGATTTATTTTTTAAATAAATTCCCAGAAACTCATGGTATAGGGATGCAATTGATAATCACATACAACTACTGTATGGTATTTAGGATATTTACGTTATTTAATGGCCTGGTGAAGAGTTCAGAAATTTAATAGAATTTAAATGAAATGGAATTCATTTCTAATTTTGCCGTTGTCGCAAACCAAGAACTGACCTAAGGAATGTAACAGTGCTGAAGTTCATACATGAGACAGTCCTACTAGAAGGAGACTTTAGAAAGTTTCTTCTTCATTATTGTTGTTGTTGTTGTTATTTGGTGTCAGGCATCATTTTATACTAATAGTACTATAACCAAGCTTCCTTGATTATAAAAGAAAGATTCATTCTGAAAGGATTACATTGCTGTTTTTATACTTCAAAATTATGTGAAAGCTATCTTTAAAATATTCAAAGAATATTTTACTTGTAAGTCTTAAAATTACATAATAAGTATTACTCATAGTCATAAGCATCAAATAGTCATAGCCCTATTCCTTAATGCTCTAAGGCCATGTTGACAAAATCAGAAGAAATAAATATGCCTTAGGGGGAAAAGTAATGGTTGAGTATGGAGAGCAGGGCAAACTGGGATGGGGAAGATACAGGTGGTGTTGGTTTCACTGATAAGCATTTACAATAATCTCACATCTTTCCTTATACAACAAACTTACCTTCAACTGTGTCCTTGCTTTTATCTAATTTAACACATTGCTTTATTCAACCCCAAACACTTGAAAGAAATGATTCAGTATATGTCATAAATTCACATCCAATGCAGCATTTTGCATACAGATTACAAATTTTCCTTTCAAACAATGATAGGCAGAAGGGACACAGCTTGAGTTTTCAGTTTGCAGGTTGAGCTTGCAGCAGGAGAGACAGAACAAACTTTGTACTTTGAAATAAATCTGACCTGCAAATAAAAAAATAAAATCGAAAGTTAATAAACCTACCCAAGACTAGCCTGCGGGAAAGCTGTGAAGTTTTACAGTTAAAGATTTGCATTCAGTTCAGACACCTCCTGCTCCATAACAGATTCTGCGCATAATCTTGTAAAGTATGTCTGATCCCTGATGCCATTTTTTATTTGCTTGATCTGATACCACTCTTTGAAGACTAGCCAATAACCCCTGCTAGCACCAATTTTCTAAGATCATCTTTCTTCATCACACACTCTGTCGACCCTATACACATTCTAAAAAAGGATTGGACATTGCAGTTCATTCTGGAATAGTGACTTTGACTCTAATATTTTCATTTTGTCAGAAGGGGAAGCAATCTCACATCAGGGTGATAGTGGAGGAATTGGCAAGAAGGACTCATCTTTGGCAATTCTCAATCACACATGGTGGTCAACTACTTCCCTTCCATAGAGGAGGCAAAGGAAAGGATAATATGGAATTAATTTTCTCAAGTTATTTTCTTAATGATCTTTCTGTTAAGGAGAAAACAATGCCAGCACTGAATGATCCTCATTGTTGATATACACAGCCCTGTGTCATCAAATAATTACGTTTCTTGCCTTTTTGCCCATGTTAACCTAGTAGGTCTATGACTAAATTGTTTATTATTATTTGATAGACAATATGATTCAGTAACAACGCAACAGCTTAGACAAAGCTCAAAACATTTTAGATCCTCTTGTTCTCTTAGTGTTCCACTGTGGCAAATTACCAAGTTTCTCCGAGTCTCAGATTACTCTTCTGTAAAATGAAAACTAAAAACTATATTTTTAGGAATCAAATGGAAGAATCAACATAAAAAGGCTTTGTGAAATAAAAAATTCCACATTGATAAATCACCAGTTATCCTGTTTCTATATCCAAAGGAAGTTAAATTTGTATCAACATATTCACTTCTTCTCAACCAGTCCTTCCTCTTGAGAACAATTTAGATCATTAATTGGTAAAATAGATGTCTTGAGTTAAGGGTATGGCAATACCTTTTTTTATACTATACCTTTTTTGGTATAGTATAAACCTACTATACCAAAAAATAAATGGATCCGTAATAGCTTTGGCTAGTAAGACCATACAAGGAAGCAAGTGGTCTGACTGCCCTCCCATTTACAGGTACACTTCATTTTATTACACTTCACTTTATCATGTTCAGAGATACTATTTTTACAAACTGGTTTGTGGCAATCTTACATGGAACAAGTTTATTGGTGCTATTTTTCCAACTGCATGTTCTCACTTTGTGTCTCTATCACATTTTAGTCATTCTCACAAGATTTAAAACTGTTTTACTATGAGTATATCTGTTATAGTAACCTGTGATCAGTGATCTGGTGTGTTACTATTCTAATTTCTTTAGGGTACTAGGCACTGAGCTTATATATGATGGTGAACTTAATAAGTGTGTATGTATTCGGACAACTCTACCAACCAGCTGTTTTTCCCCTCTTCTTGGACTTCTTTATTCCCTAAAACACAACAATAATGAAATTGGGCCAACTACTAATCCTACAATAGCCTCTATATGTTCAAGTAAAAGTGTCACATGTATCTCACTTTAAATCAAAAGTTGAAAATAGTTGAGCTTATTGGAAGGCAGGTCAAAAGCTGAGATAGCTGAAAAGGAAGCTTGTTGCATCAAATAATCAAAATATGAATGCGAAGGAAAAGTCCTTAAAGGAAATGAAGAACATACCACCTCAGTGAACACAAGAATTATAAGTGAACCAGATATACTGTTGCTATGGAGAAAGTTTTATTGACTTGGGTGGGTCAAACCAGCCACCACATTCCCTTAAACCAAAGCCTTATCCAGAGTAAGGCCCTAGTACTCTTTAATGCTGAATGCTGAGGGAGGTAAAGAAGCTGCAGAATAAAAGTCTGAAGCTAGTAGATGTTGGTTCATGAGGTTTAAGGGAAAAAAGCCATCTCTGTGACATAAAAATGCAAGATAAGGCAGCAGTATCGATGTGCAAGCTGCAACAAGTTATCCAGAAGACCTAGCCAAGAGAATCGATGAAGGTGCCTACACTAAAGAGATTTTCTGTGTAGACTAAGCAGTCTCCTACTGGAAGAAGATGCCATCTAGGGCACTCAGAGAGAGCAGAAGTCAATGTGTAGCTTCAAAGGACAGCCTAACTTCTTGTTAGAGTCTAATGCAGCTAGTGAGTCTAAGTTGAAGCTACATGCACATTTACTGCTCCAAAAATCCTAGATCCCTTAAGATTTATAAATCTTCCTGTTCTCTATAAGTGAAACAACAGACCCTGGATGATAGGCCATCTTTCTATAATATAGTTTAGTGAATATTTTAAATTTACTGTTGAGACCTGCTGCTCGTGAGGGAAAAAATTTTCTTTCAAAATATTACTGGTCATTGACAATGCACTTGGTCTCTCAAAATATACTGAGATGAATGCTATTTTCATGCTTGTTAACACAAGATCCAGTCTTCAGCTGTTTTGATGTTCAAGTCTTATTATTTAAGGAATATGTTTTGAACGGCTTTATCTGCCTTAGATAAAGATTTCTCTAATGGGTCTGTGCAAAGCAAATTGAAAGCCCTCTGAAAAGGATTCACCATTCTAGATGCCATTAAAAGCATTCATGATTCACAAGAGATGTCAAGCTATAAACATTAATAAGAGTTTGGAAGATGGTGATTCCAATCATCACATATGACTTTGAGGAGTACAGGACATTAGTGGAGGAAGTGTCTACAGGTGATGGAAATACAAAGGGAACTAGAATTAAAGGTGAAGCCAGAAGATCCAACTAAATTGCTACAATCTCATGTAAAACTTAATGGATAAAGAGTTGCTTCTTTTGAATGTGCAAAGAAAATGACTTCTTGAGATGGAATGTACCCCTGGGAAAGATACTGTGAACACTGTTGAAATGACAACAAAGGATTTAGAATACTATATAAACTTAACTAACACAGCAGTGGCAGGGTTTGAGAGGATTGACATAAATTTTGAAAGATGCTCTACTGTGAGTAAAATGCTATCAAACTGCATTGAATGCTACAGAGGAATCTCATGAAATGAACAGCCAATGAATGAAGCAAACTTCACTGTTGTCTTATTTTAAGAAATTGCCAATATTTGACAATCACCATTCTGATCAGTCAGGAACCATCAAAATTAAGGCAACCTGCCACCAAGAAAAAGATTATGGGGCATTGTCACTTCTGATGGTTATTAACAATAAAATATTTTTAAATTAAGGTACTTACATTATTTTCTAGGCATAATGCTATTTCCCACTTAATAGACCACAGTACAGACATATACAATATATGCACTTGGGAACCAAAAATATTATTATTCTCTTTATTGTAATATTCACTTTATTGCAGGGTCTGGAACTGAACTCATAATAGACATGAGATATGCTTGTATAGTTCTAAGAAGAAGCAACTGGATTGTATGAACACTGAAGGGCTCACTAGTAAAATCTGCTTATGTCCAAACAGTTGATTCTCATTTGTGTAATGTCATTACATCACTAGCATCTAATAATGTATGAACTCAATGTTGTCAGGGTGAACAAAGATGTCTCACAGCTATGGACTGCCACAGAGCCAAGGTATAAAATGAACCTTTTTCTGGAATAAGTTCTGGTGATTCTAATACTGGAAAACTTTGCTTCAAGAGAAAAAATTTCAAAGGATATACAAGGCACTTGGCAAAAAGAGGATTGAATATACCACTGGAAAATTCAAAAGGGAGGATTTTGATTAATTGATAATTAATGAATAATAATCAATGAATAACAATATTATTATAATAATCAATGAATTATAGGGTATAGAATTCAAACTCTGCAGTAGGGATTGTATCCCACACAACTTACAACAGGATCTGTAGTTTAACATCATTAATAGGATAACCATAATTATGTGTACACATTACCCCAATCAAAGTGAACAAAGATGAAACGTTGCTGTGATTACGGTTAAATAGTTATGCCTGGCACTGACTGGATTCGGCCAAACTAAAATCCAATTTCCTACTCCAAAAGCAAGAACTGACATAAAACTTTCAAAGATAACCTTTTTACAGCACAATATGCTTTTAAACAGTGAAGGTCAAATTACACTTGCAGAAGTTCTAGTATGTCTTGTATTTGGTAAAATGGTTGGATCTTCTGTGAAAAAGGACTCTGCTTGTAGACTGTTCCAGCTCAGCACCACATTTTCCAACTTGCTTCATGAAATCTTGGATAAGCCAACTGATTTCCATGTAAAATGACAGTGTATAGCTTACGTGAATAGTTTCTTTCAGGCTACTTTAGAGATCTTTTAAGGTCTCTACTAAGTAGTGTGTGGACTACTTGGACTGTCCCGCCTACAATGGATGTTCTCTTAGGCAAGAACGTACTTTCGGGCTTCTGTGATCATACACACCCAGACGCCCCTCCACAGCATAAACTGAGTCCTTATTAGGTATCCACTAATCACTATGTCCTATGCTTCCTGGGGGTTATTTTACAGACTTTTAGCCCTGAGGCCTCTAAGAGTTACTGCAAAGTTAACTAAGTGCAAACTTATCTCTATGAGAAAGAGGCAGAGGAGAAAAAAAGCTAAGATATTGGAACGCCAGCTTTAGTAACACATGTAGTTTTTCTCTCATCTTAAAATATTTACTTACATTTCCCTTGAAAGTTTTAAACTTGTTGAGGGAAATAGGCTTCATTCGTACCTCACTAGTAGTTGGTTCCTGAGAGCAACAGAATAGATAGCTTTGGAGAACTCTTTCCTGCCTTATAATTAAAGCTACAAACCTTTCAAAGCCATCTCGCTCTTCAAAGGGTGCTCCGCCTTTCTAGAGGGGAGGTTCCGCCCATATCTGACTACTGCCCCGCTTCCTTCGGTATTCCAGCCAATCCCGTATTCTGTAAAATGGTGGGCATGGAGCTATCGCGAGACTTTCACGCTATCCTTCGAGAATTTTAACAGTGATTTTGCGCAGAAGAGACTCCTGAAGCCAGTGCAGGGGAAAGGGGGCGGGGATCTCCGACGTGCGCATTCACTTTGACCTCACGTTCCAGCGCGCACCCGGTGTCTGGGCGCTGTGGTTTCTGGGTCCCCGGGGAAGCCCAACAAAACCTAGCGTCCAGCGCGGAACGCTCGCGCCCACCCCAGGTTGATGTTCTGTGGGTGGCGAATGCCTGCCTGACTTCTGCAGAGATTTAGAGGGGCCCAGCCTGGCGCAAAGCGATTCGAGAGGTTTGGAGAATCAGCCTAAGTGGGTGCTTGGTGATGGAGGGTCAGGGGTCAGAGGCTGGGAGGGAAGGTAATCTCTGGCCTCCCCTTGTTGCCGAGGGAGGACTTGAGTTGTCTCGAGCCCCGGGGAGCTCGGGGCTGAGAGGAGGCAGCAGCGCCGGTCTCCTCGACCCCGACCCCATCCCAGACTTGCGGCCTGTGGACCGCCACGGCTTCCGGGGAGCAGTTGGGGACTCCCAAGGATTGGGGCCTGCAGTGTGTAATTCAGCGGCCCGCGGGCCTGTCGCCGGGGTCCTTGGCTTCTCCGAAGCCTGTTTGCCCGTCGCTGACAGCCCCGCTCTCATTCTCGGAGCCGCTTTTGGGTCTTTTCGGAAGATAACTAGGTGGTTAGTACCTGGCGTAGATTGTCCTGGAAAGTTGGAACCCGGCAGCCTCCTCGCTTCCTAGAGCGCAAGGTTGTATGGAGTTCAAAGCGGAGGCAGAGACTTCAAGTCTATTTGAGTGAAAGTTCTCAGCTTTGCGGTCTGATTAATTACATTCTCAGTCAGAACCACTCGCGCATGTGCATTTGACTGTGGGGTAGTGCTAGGTTAGAAACCTGAACAAAGGTGTGAGTTCATCTGATGATTGACGGTCTCTGTCAGATTTAGAGAATTATTAAATAATGACCATTAAACTTGTGCGTTTTTCTAGTCAGCTTGACACTAGCACGAAGTAGCAACTCCTAGATATTTGATGTTTCCCTACTTGTACTTAACATGAGACTTTCACATAATTTAATATAATTTAAAAGTTATTACTGCTGTTTTCAATTTTCCCAGTGGGGGATAACAAGAATAATAAAATGATCATCGTTCTTTGAATATGATCCGTAATGTTTCTGCGCCACCGGAAAGACTGCTTAGTTTATGATCAGTAACCGTGACGCAACCTGAGCAGTGGTTGTTGAGCAGTATTGGGATAATTCTATGCTGGATAACCTGTGTTTCCTACAACTTTGAAGACAAATTAAATAAGCAGTTGAGAATGTAATAGGTAATTTCTGAAATATGCTATTCATATCTTCTTTGCCTAGCCTAAAAGAAATAAAGATATGGACTTATCAAAACAAATCTTTTATTAAGAGTTGTGGGAAACAGAATCTGATGAAAAAGTTTCTTAGGGCATTTTTCAAATTTATATAACTAACATATATTTTAGAATTAAATAGCAGAAAACATTCACTTTGCTGGAGTTATCACCAGAGAAAAGGAAATCCACTCTGGGAGGCTGAGGCAGGGTGATAGCAAGTCAAGCCCATTCTGACCAAAAGCAACTTAACAAGTACCTGTCTCAAAATAAAAAATATAAAAAGGGATGGGGATGTACATCATTAGGAAGGCATGGGTTCAGTCCCCAGTAGGGCAGGGGAAAAGGTATAAAAGAAAAAACTTGGTAATGCTGGGTGATAAGAGCTTTTCAGTCCTCGTAATGATTAGACTTTGCTTACATCAGCCAACACTTTCGACCGCAACATGGCAAATGTATATACTCCTTATTGTTCGTGATAGGCTGAGCCCCGTTTTGTCATTCATTTGTTGGGATTCAGGACTTTGCGTATCTTTTAATGAAGATATAGTAAGTTTGGAGAGGAAACTGAATTACAGTTTGACACTCATTTGTTGAATTCCATTAATAACGTGTTATGTTTACTTTTTAACTATTCATGTTTGTCTTCTGTTAAAGATGAAATTTGGGGGCCAGGGATTTGGCTCAGTGGTTCCGCCGCCTGCCTCGCAAGCGCAAAGTCCCAAGTTCGATCCCCTGTACCAAAAAATAAAAAAATACAAATGAAATTTGGTCAGGTGGGGTTTTTGTTGGGTTTTTTTTGTTTCTTTGCCACATTCTGGGCCAGGAATAGTAAAGAATAGTTTCCTATTTGCAGTGATGGTGAACCTTTTAGAACTTGCAGTGATACAAACAGCCTGTTGCGGCACAAATGCCATAGATTCTCCACCGCTGATCCATAGTCTTGTAGAATGTAGATAAGAGACTTCTCCAAAAAGAAATTTTAGTAAAATCCTGTTAGCTCCTTGAAGTAAGGGAAGCTATTCTGGGAGTTAAGAGATCGTTGTTTGACCTTATTTTGTATGCCATTTGTATCCTGGCATTGACCTGGCTTTGAGGGTACAATACTGAGTAGGATATACTGTCGAAGTTGGGGTCAGAGAGGAGAGGCCTTTAACTCAGCTCCCTGTTCAGGTAAGACTTTCCAGAAAAGATCAGGAACGCAACTGGCAGAAAAGTGTGAAAAGGCATTTATAGCAGAAGACTTTTTGCTTTTAAGTTGGGGTCCGTATAGAAAATTTTACATAATCACATTTTGCCCAAACTCTGATATTTAAGGAGGAGGAAAAAGCAGAACCACCAGAGGTGTGATTCAAAGACAAATGGAAAAGCATATGGGGTAGAGATACAGATTTAGAGAATTTTACCACTGTTAACTGCCAGTTACCATTTTGATCCTGTCTTCAGCCAACTAATACATTCCTTGGTTTAAGAAGTTATCCCTGGATAGAGATCCCTTAAGGAAAGAGTCAACCAGATTTTTAAAAAAATAATAAATGTTGCTCAATTGAGAACTGGACAAAGGGAGAACTTTGCTGTAAATCCTAGTATTTACTTTTCTCTAACTTATCATCATCATTGATAAACACCTTGAAACTCATAATACCAGAAAAGTCTGCTTGAAAGCAAACATTTGAAAGAATGAGCAAATTATAGTGGCATACATAATTTAAAAGACACCGGAGAACAAAATAGTTAAAGGAATATGTCATGTGATAATAACATCTCTGTTACAGTTTTATTGTAAGAAATATTGTATTCTGTGCATGTTCCATTGGCTAGAAATAGTCTGGGGATATACTGAGCTGGTCTGCCATTTCCAAATTAATCTATACTTTGGAAGGAAAGAAATGGATTTTAGTAGGCAACTATCCATAATATGGTTTCTTTTGGCTGCACAATGGAATATTTTACGAAGTCTAAAAAATAATGAGGATAATGCCCACGATCCTCAGATATTCTGATTTAATTGGCTAGGGTGCCACTTGGGCATCGGGATTTTTTTTGTTTTTTTGGTACCAGGGATTGAACTCGGGTCCTTGCGCTTGCAGGGCAGGTAGCGGAAGGGCATCAGGATTTTTAGAAGTTTTCTTCTAAAGGCTTGCTAAGTTTAAGAAGCACTGATCTTAAGAATTAAGCACATTAGAGTTTGGTTATTGTGAAGTGTAATCTAGAGTATTTTCAGAATGATAGTCACTGCTACTTAATGGATATGTACTTCTGGTACTAGCCTATCATACTTCAGTTATTTCTGACCACTCTGCTGCTGTCTTCCTCATTTTAGAAATGAAAAAAACTGCCACAGAAAAATTAGATACTATAACTATTTCACTATCATTGTTAATAAATGCAAAAGCTGAAATGACAATGCAAGACTTAAAAGCCCACACTCTCTACTATAAACCTCATTGCTTTGCAGGTGTGAAACTGCAGCCAGTTGTTTTTGAGCTTTCAGTATTGTGGCTGGTGTGATTCTGTAACTGGCCCAGATCCCTTCACACACATGTACAACCTCCAGCCCACATCTGTGCGCTTTGCCATGTGTAGTTTACCCTGGAAAGGAGTGTAGTGTATTTCCTTACCTCCTGATTTGGGGTCCATCGATGAGACTTGTTGGCAGACCCTATTTCCTGGTGTAACTTGAGTGATTTTGATACAACAAGCACTTTGAATAGTACTTATGTGATTAGATTTGCAATTTTATACCACAGCCATTGCCATAAGCACGTTCTGGGATGTTTCTTTGGTTCCAGGAAGATAAGAGTTACAGTAAGCAGGAACAACCTGCTCCTTTAGAACCAGCCTGTCTTAGCTGCCCTTTGGTAACCTGCAGATTTGTGAGAAGAAAAATAACATGTTTGCTTTCTCAAAGCATCGAGCTTTGTGGTTGTGTGTTATACAGCATGTTTGTGGCACTAATTAACTGATAAGCTGATATAACCTAACTTCTTAAAAGTTCCAGCAGAACTTAATTCCAATTCTAGTATTTGAATGTGTGCTCTGAGGATAACTGAACAAATATTAACACTTAGAAAAGTTAGGGCTTTCAATGTGTTACTTCTCTGAGATAAAATTAGAGAGGATAAAGTGCATACAAAGTAGTTAACCATTGCAGAGACTGATTATAATCCTTCACCTGCATATTTATAAAATGAGTACTGGCTAGGGGACTAAAACACTCATGACTGACTGAGACCATCATAAACTTTTGCAGTTATGAGGTGAGTATTCTCTATATGGACTGTCTAGTAGAGCAGACACTATCACCAATGGCTACTGAGCCCTTGAAGTGGAGCTGGTGAGACTGAGGAGCTGAATTTCTAGTAACATTTAATTTTATTGTGTAGCTTCTGGCTTCCTTTGGACTTGCTTTGACCCATAGTAGACAAAACTACTTCCTTGGGTTGCTGTGGACACTGTATTCCTTTGAAGAACGGGGCCACCAGCCACCATGTTCCTAAGTAAAAGACATGCTCTGTCAGCAAGGAAGGTGTAGATCCTAGGAAGGTAAGTAATATTATTTCAGTTTTTTTTGCAGTATTGGTTTATTAAGATTTCCTATTTCTTGGACCAAGTTTTTTCATGTTTAGTATGTTAGGAAATTGGTTCACATAGTTTTTTAAATTTAGTAAAATAAAACCATTCTTAATATCCTCTTGTACTTGTTATTGTTAAATCCCTCGTGCATCTACTGTTTTTGCTTTTTAAATCAACTGCATTAAGGCATAATTTATATATAGTGAAATTTAGTGTTAAGTGTACAAACTGATGAGTTCTGACAAGCGTCTGATACACAATCATGTAAGCATTGACATAGGCTATTTTTGTTGTCACAAAATCTTTACTCCTGCTTCTGTGCTATCAGTCACCTCCTCCCATGATGTGCTTTCTACCGCTTAGGTTTTTGCTTTTTCTGGATTTTCATGTTAATGGAATTATACTGGATGTAGTCTTTGATGTCTAGCCTTTCTTCACTTTTCACAGTGCTTTAAAAATTCACCCTGTAATGTTGTGTGCATCAGTAGTTTGTTTCTTTTTATCATGGGATACTGTTCCCATTGTATGAATATGATACAATTTGCTTATCTCTTCACCATTTGATAAACAGTTGCTCCTAGTTTTCAGCTCATTTAATTTTTTTGGAAACTGACAAACTTCCAGAGCAACTCAGCTGTGTTGGAATGTTTGCGAGTTCAGTTCTGGTTGCTACGCACCCACAATCTTTTAAATTGTAACTATTCTAGTGCATAAATTGAGGTATCTTGTTGTGATTTGTGGGTTGCTTCATGTTGCCTTACTGATAATGCTGAAGATACTTTTATGTGCTTATTTGCTACGTATAAATCATTTTTGCTAAAGTGTTCAAACTTGCCCATTTTTAAAATAAGGTCATCTTACTGTTGATTCATGTATTTTACAATATGTGTTTTACAATAAAGTCCACAGAAATAACTGTTTCTAATATTATTTCTTCTCATCTGTGGCTTGCCTTATTTCCATAACAGTATCTTATGAGAAGCCAAATTATTTAATTGTAGTGAAATTTATTATTTTCTTATATTACATTATTATCTTACAGTCTGTTTTTGTGTCCTGTTTAAAATTTTTTGTCTTTTTTTTTTTTGGCCTAATGAACATGACTTAAATTTTTATTTTTTTCCTGGAAGTTTTATAGTTTTAGCATTATATTTTAGTTTATAACCTATTTTAAGTTAATTCTTACATGTTTTGAGATAAAGGCCAAGGTTCTTTTTAATTTTTTGTATATGACTACCACTTATAGACAGGGATATAGGTTCCCCATCGGCTGCCTTTGACCTTCCTTTTAAATCAGTTGACTATACCTGTGTGGCTTTGTTATCATTTTATTTTGTTCCATTGATCTGTATGCCTGTGTTTACACTGTTTTCACAGTGTTCTGATTACTGATGACGTAAACCTTGAAATCAGTGTAATTCATTCAACTTTATTCTTTCCCAAAATTTTCTTTGACTCTTCTAGATTCCAGCCATTTCAGTGTAAATTGTAGAACCAAGGAAACTTGTTGACATTTTGAATGTGATTACTTTGACTTAATAGATTGATACTGAAGAACTGATATCTTGATATTTTGAGTGAACACTATGAACATAGCACAATACACAATATAGCTCAGTGATTATACTGCTATACTATTTCTTGTGTTCATATTTGCTTGAAAGTTTTTAGAATAAAATTCAAGATTATGTTTAATAAAATTTTGTTTAAATTCAATAAAAATTTTAAAAGTCAATTTAAATACAAGAAAAATCGGTGATATTTACACACATTTTTTATTTATGCTTTTTATTCTTAAGATGCAGATTTCCATCTACTCTCATACTCATTCTGAGAACTTCTTATAACATTGCTTATAGTATAGCCTGCAGCTGTAAATTCTTTTGGCTTTTGTCTTGTTTTTCATCTTCATTCTGGTGAGATATTTTGCTGGACTTAGCATTCTAGACTAAGAGAAATGCATAGGCCAGAGAGCTAAGGCTAATCCGAAGGGAGATTATTGCTTTTGAGTAATTGAATTATGCTGTAACTTGCTGCAGGGTCCTTATGTTTGCCTTGATTGGGTTTCACTGAGCTTCTGGGTTTTCCAGATTGATAGTTGCTATTGAATTTGGAAATTTTTCATGCCTGATTTATTTTTTTCAAATATTATTTCTTACCCTCTCCCCCTTTTCCTGCTAAGATTCCAATTTCATGCATGTTAGACTGCTTAACATTTTCCAGTATGTCTCTGATGTTCTGTCTGTTGTTTTTCCTGTTATGTTAGCCTGAGTCTTTTGAAAAATTTTTCTTGTCATGGTTCTTTCCTCTCCACACCCCTCCCAACCCCCCATGTCTGGTGATTTTTCTGTTTGTTGCCAGACCATTGGCCTCTTGAGTTCCTCCCTTCCCCTTCTGCTCCCAAAAACTCTCTTTGAGATGAGCTGTGAGAAGCGCCACCAGCCATCCTGGTTCACCTGGACTGCGAGCTTTCCCAGAATTCAACACTTTTCAGCACTTAAATGAGAAAAGTCCTGGGCAAAACAGGAAGAGTTTGTTGAGCCCATAGTAGAATTCCTTCATTTGTTTGACTTCTCTCAGGGGTTAACAGTTGCTCTGTAGTTACACCTATTCTGCTATTGAATAGTGGCCTACTATTTTCTCTTTCACATTTCAGTAATATAGTTTGGTTTTCTAAAACTGCTCAACATCCTAAGCAGGAGTCATTAGTTCCTGCTTCTGTGTGGTGAAAACAGTATGTTATCTCCCTAAGGATGTGATGATTTTAATAGATAGGAGTGGGAGTTGGTAAGGGCAGGGAAGTATAGTCAGACTCCTCTGCCTCCTCAGTTTGTTACCGAGAAACCAAAACTCAGTTGCTTACCTGTTTTGTATTACAGTCCATGATTTGATTTATACTTATTCTGTATCCTCCCCTAAAATACGAAACGGTGCTGACTACTTAGTGTAGACTCAGCAAATACCTGATTGGATTTTATTTAAAAATAGAGTTATTCAGAATATTTCTTAAAGCACTTGAAGCCAAATTTTATTTTTTACCCTTTTGCCTTGCAGGCTACTAGGCTGAAATAGATACCAACCACCATGAAGACTTCCTTATTTAATTCCTATGAGTTTGTATTTCATGAGGGAATGGCATAGTTTAGAGCTACATTCAGACCTGTTTCCTCTTTTGAGATGGCCAAGCTCTCTTTTCTTTAAACCTTTTTCTTTTATTCTTTCACTCCCCTTCTTCCCCCTCATTGCCATCAATACTTTATTTCTTGCCCAGCTGTCTCTCTTATTCTTTTTATCTGATCCATAAAAAGAAATATATATCTGTATTTTCATTTTCCCCCTTGAAAAAAAAAGATTTTTAGGTGTTTATAAGCTATGTAATACTTAAGTGACTTTTTTTTTTAGTGCTTTGGGATTATAAAACAAAACTGAAATTCTGTAGCAACTATATGAGTTTAAATATTACTAACATTCCAATAATCATTTCCATGCTATATGAGAATTTTACCTTCTTATCGTATTGCTTATCAAATATATTTTAAGAATTTACTTTATACAAAAGATCATCTTAGATTTATCCACTAGAAACCAGTAAAATCATTAGAATTTGTTACGTGAGATTATGTGTTCCTTAGGCGTATCTAATTTAATACAAAAATTACCCACTGCTTTTTTGTTTTTGGTACCAAGGATCAAACTCGGGTTACCCACTGCTTTTTATGAATTCCTCCAAGGATTTTTGTATTGTGTGTATAGACTATGACTTTTTGATGAATTTCTCATCTAGAAGTTTTTACATACTGAAATCTTCACTTGGTGTGCCTACTCTTTCATTTGTCTTTTAGAATTCACATCTGTCATACAAGAAAACGTGAAAATGAGCAGCCGACGGAAACGGGCCCCTCCAGTGAAGGTAGATGAGGAAAAGCAGCAGCAGCTCCGTTGGAACATGCACGAGGACCGGAGGAACGAGCCTCTTGCCTTGACTGATGATGAGCAGCCCTGCACAGGTGCTGACTGCTCTCCTCAGTGCGTCCAGGAGGACGATAGTCTGCAGGACGAAGTGGCTCACAGAGATAAGAAGAGGTGCTCTGAGGCTGTGAGCTTCTCAACAGCAACCAAGAAAGAAGAGACTGTTGGTGATTTTCTCTCTTTGTCTGTAAAGTTGAACATTGTGATTTTTCCCTGTCACTCTGATAGTTCTTGGAAAGCATTTCTGGGAGAACTAATTCTTCAGCTTCTTCCTGAGCAGAGTTTAGATGATAATTTTTCTGAGAAGAGTTTTACCTTGATGAGTTCAGAGTCAAGCAATCAGTTCCTGATATATGTTCATTCTGAATGTGAGGATGTGGAGAAACAAGAAAAGGGACTGAAAGAATCAGTCAACATTTGTGACAAGGGCATTCGAGTGGAATCATCTTTCAGTGGTGAAATGCTAGAAGACTTGGGGTGGCTGCAAAAGAAGAAAAGAATAAAACTTTACCAAAGACCAGAAGGAAGGCACGTTATCAAGGTACTCAGTTTCTGCACTCTTGTAGGGTTCTGCTGTATTGGCAGCTCACTTTGAAGTTAACTTGGAAGACCTGAAAAGCCAGTGACTTGTTTTGGTCCTCATCATCTCTTTCCTCTTACTGTAACAATCATGTTCTATTTCCTGGTTTGCCTTTTCCAGGGCTTCATCTACTAGAGTTCTAGAACAGTAGCATATGAATACGATTCTTTCCTGACTACAGAACTAAGGATAAGCTTTCTAATCCAGCACACAAGTCACTCTTTTGATAGGTCCTTAAGCCTCATCCTTTTGATTTTGTTCCAGAAACTATAGTTGATGTTTCTTACAGACACCCTGCTGTCATTCTACATATTTGCACTTGCTCTCACAGTTCCCTCTGCCTGGATTATTGCCTGGAAACTCTTGTGCATTCTTTAATGTTCCATTCAGAGCTTACTTCATGCATGGAGTTCTTTTCTTAAGTCTTATGGGTGGTGGTAGGTGCCCTTTCTCCAGAATACCTATTACCTAATGGATATTTTGATTTTTGCTTTTGCCACTTGTAGTTCATTTTAGATATTTCAACCTTGCTAGAATATGAAATCTTTTATATTCATAGCCCAGTAAATTGCCTGATATATGAATAGATTTTCAGTAAGTGAATAGATAAATCACTTTAGGCTTTGCCATCTTTAGCTACTAGCCATATAATTTTATCCAGATCATTTAAATGCTCTAATTTCAGCTTTTTTTTTCTGTATGAACGGTAAATAATACCCATTCTTTTTTCTGTATGGAATTTGTTAAAAATCAGGTGAGGTAATGTAAATAAATGTACTTCATAAAGCTTAAGGTGCTTTCATGATAAAACTTTAAAGAAAAGTATTTCAAATTGTTAATTTGTCTTTGTTTAAATGAAAATTGTTTCTTATATATTTCTCACATTAAAAATAATTGCATCAGTAGTCCTATATTTTGAGAATTGAGTGAGGAAAGGAGAAAATTTAGAACCATTAGAATGCCATTAATTCTTCCCTGGGCAGTGAATCAACATGGCCAAGCAATTCCCTGTCTTCTCTGATTGTGAATGCCAAAATTGTGGCACAGTGGTACCAAGTATGTAAGAATTCATGGCTTCTGTGTCTGTGTTCTATCCGTTTCCAAAACCCTGCAAGCCAAGTCTTGATGTATTCCATTTTTTCTGATCTTGATTTTTATAAATATTTAAACATTTATTGCTGCATAGTAAACTATCCCTGAGTAAACACAAGGCAAGTACCAATAATAAAATACAAATTTTGTCACTCATATCTTTGTAATGCTGGTGGATTCTTGTTCTTTACTGCAAGAATATGAGAATCTCAGTGATTAGGGAGTCAGGCCCAGAAAGTCTGCAAGGTGCTGTGAACTTGTGAGGCAGCCAGTAAGAAACAGATTTGTCCTCGCATGGTGGCGATCACCTGCAATCCCAGTACTCAGGAGGCTGAGGCAGGAGGATCACCGCAAGTTTGAGGCCAGCCTGGGTTACACAGTGAATTAAAGAAATGGAGATTTGGCCTGTGCTTTGCTTCCAGGCTTGGGCCCTGGACACCTTGTTGGGCCTGGGGCCATCAGGATGCCTGCACCCCTCTGGCTCTTCCTCTTGGTCTCTGGCCCCTGGTCTCCTTGGAGCCCCTAATCCCAGGATGTCCTCACTGTCAGCACACCCCTGGCCACTCCTGACAGGGGCCAGTGGGCGCCAGGGGACATCGGGAGGGATTGGGGCTGGGGAAGATGCTGAGTGCCATGCACGCCGGGCCCTGGGACAAAGCTCCATGGAAACCTCAATCATGGGTCCAGAGATATGGGGCAGCACTAGGGCGCCCTGTACCCCTTCCCACTCTGGGCTTCGCTCCTCTTTGGCTGTCCATGGTAGTTGTCATTTCCTTGACAATAAACCAGGGTCTTCAAGGAAGGCACCTTCCTGCGAGCTGTGGGCTGGCTGCTCCCCAAATGGCTGGGCCCCATCAGTGGGGCATGGACACCCCCAACCAAAGTTGGTAATCAGAGGTTCCTGAGCCAGGCGTGGTGGTGCACACCTGTCATCCCAGCACTTGGGAGGCTGAGGCAGGAGGATCACCATTCCAGGACAGCCGGGGCTACAAAGAGAGGAAATGAAAAAAACTACTATTTACTGTCCACTGTTAGAAACTTTTAAAATTATATTACGTAGGGTGAATGGGGATATGTGGATTAAAATAAAAGTTATATTTCCGAGTTAATTTAATTCCTAAATATCAGTGCCAGTATTCTTTCAGTTGCAAAATTTCATACTGCATTGTTTCACTAGAGTCACAATACTACACATTAATCAAGGTCTGTTTTCCTACATATTTTAGTTTTTGACCCAGTAATAAAGATTCCCAAATCTAACTGTGTGTAAGAATCCTAGCATATGCATTGGAATCTTCCAGGGAAGTCTGCATTTTTAACAAACTTAATTAATCATTTCATGCTCATCAGATTCAGGAATCAGTGATTTCACTGGATAGAATTGGTGTTCTTTCATTTCCTAACTGGAACTGAACTTGGTTTGGTTCCAGTTAGTGATGTATTTTTTTCCAGTAACTTGAATGGTACATCACACATAGTAGGTACTTATATTTGTGGAATGAATTTTCTATTGAAAGTGAAAACGTATGAGGAGATCTCGTAGGTATGTATCTAGTTTATGGGTACAAATACTGTAAAATAGTGTCAATAAACAATGTTTTTTTCTTATGTTCTCATTAAGAATAGTATATTTCAAGTAAAATTACCTTTATGTTGATAATTCTTTGTAGGTTGGAATTTATGTTCTGGAAGATGGCCTAGCAAAACTGGACTCTTTCAGTGATGCAAGTTCAAGAATGAAAAAGTTCAATCAACTCATGAAGAAGGTGATGGAAAAGTTATATAATTTTATTATTCCAGGTAATTTTTAAAGTACACTTTAAAATTTCTGTTACTTTAGAGTTGGGGATTTATCCTTCAACACCTACACATAGCAACAAGAAAAACAGATAATAAGAATGATAAAACTTAAATGACTTACATAAAATGATTGTATGTATGGCAGAGTTTTACTGATCTGAAATGTTCTCATTGATATATTTCTTTACTGTATTTGCTTAACTGGGCTTAACTGATAGTAAGCATTCAAGAAGGATTTGCAGTCAGTGAGGAAGTCAAAAGGCAGAGTCTGAATGGGGCTGAGCTGGTGGGATTTTTTTGTTTTTCCTGTGCAGAATTTTGTCACGCCAAAGACCCTGGAGTGGCCTTTGTCCCACCTCTCCATTGCAGTCTGATCTCAGCAGCCTTACTCCACGAAAACCAAGTGACTGTGTTCTGTTTCTTGGCAAGAGGTTGCATCCTTGGTCAAGACTGCAGTTTCAGAGTTGTCTGCCGCTGGCGGCCAAGGGACAGTGCAGGTGACCCCTTGACAGGCAGCTCAAATTGCAAATTATACTTGGGGCATTAACAGGTCAGCATTATTTCAGGTGTATAATATAGGTCATTTTTGTACTGCAGTATTTTATAAATCAGTTTCTAGACACTACCCATTGAGTTTATT
Source organism: Heterocephalus glaber (assembly GCF_053883595.1). Lineage (NCBI taxonomy): Eukaryota > Metazoa > Chordata > Mammalia > Rodentia > Bathyergidae > Heterocephalus > Heterocephalus glaber. The sequence continues at coordinate 11,155,573 of NW_028258343.1, read as the reverse complement.
CTGTAGTACTTTTTTTCAAAGCTTCATATTCCTAATAATAGTGAATTATTTTTCAAGTTAAAAAGAAAAATCTTTGATTTCAAAATTAATAAGAATGCTTTCAAGTACATCTAGAGTTTCTAAAATTTGTAAGAATTCCATTATTTTGCCTTTTCAAAATAACATAATTTGAATTCTTAAAAACATTTCTAAGAAAAATTTCAGAGTTACATATTACTAGATTACATAGCTTATAATGACATGAATAATTGTACATTAATGATATATTATGAAGAAATACATATTAATTGTAAATCTTTGAAAATCCTACATGGCATTTTTTTAATTGACTAAAGGAATAAGTTGTGTGTTTTTTCTTTGATCTCTCAGTTCTAGAACATACTAAACATGTCCTATACAATTCTGAAAGCAATTCAGAAAGTAGTGATATACTTCTTCAACATGAAGAATGATGCTTTTAATGAGAAATCACCTCATTTGTTCAGGGTTTTCATTTTTATTTTTTTCGTGTACTCATGAAAAGGGCAGTTGTGCTACCAAATGGATCTGATATTCTTTCATGTTTACATTAATAGTTTAAGCACTTGAAGCCAGGCATGTGGGGCACGCCTGTAATCCCAGCGCTGGGAAGGCTGGGACAGGAGGAATGCTTGAGTTCAAGGCCAGCCTGGGCTACACAGTGAATTCAAGGCCAGCCTGAACCATATAACAAGACCCTGTCTCAAAACAAAAAAAGCTTAAGCACTCGATTCCTAATTAGTTTCTCTTGCTGCCAATACCTTGTCCTGTATTTTAGAGGAAGAAATATAATGGGAATCTTTGTCTTAATAGACATAAAAAAATTATAAATGCATATGGACTTTCTACATTCAGATATAAACATAAAATAAGTGCTTTATAAAGTGGAAAAGGTATTCTCATTCAGTTTCTCAGATAGTTATTAAATACCAACAGTGTCACTGTCTCTGAGTCTCTAACAACAGAAAACTGCCTTTGCTCTCAATGGGGAAGGGACAGGTCATATGAATGACTCTAATACCAGATAGATTTCAGTGTTCTGTCATATCCAGAGTATAAGAGTATTGTGTAAACGTGGAAGAAAAACTTAATTCCAGCCAAGGAGGGCCAAAGAAAATGACATAAAAAGAGTCAACTGGAAGGAGGTCATAAATTTGTTGAGGGTTTTCATTTGTATTTTTTCATGTAAGCATAAGTCTTCCAGAGGGCAGTTGTGCCCACCATTTGAACTGTCTTGAAGAATGGATGGGGAGATTTTTGATCAGTGAAGATTTTGATACGCAAAACACGTTGAGCAAGACCTGCAGATTTGGGTGGGGGGAATGCGCCTTTACAGAGTAAGAATTGCTTGTGATTTTAAAAGGTGGATCAGGCTGTAAATCCACTGCTGTTGGCCATACAGATGTATTGGGAGATGATGAGGAAGACTCAGATAGTGAGCCGGAGGGACAGGACATTGATGAGCTCTATCACTTTGTGAAGCAAACACATCAGCAGGAAACACAGTCTGTCCCCGTGGATGTGCAGCATCCTGCGCTGATGCCCGTGCTGAGACCCTACCAGAGAGAGGCTGTCAACTGGATGCTACAGCAAGAGCATTTCAGAAGCGCTCCTACTGATGGCAAGTATAAGATGTTTAAAGATTATACATGAGCGATGGAGTGAGGAGGAAAATAACCATTTTAAAAAGCATATTAAAAAGATAGGCTAGGATGGGTATTACTATGAACAAATGTATTTTTCTTCTCTTTTTTTGCAGTACTGGGTACTGAATCCAGGGCCTTACATGTACTAGGCAAGTGCTTTGCCACTGATCTGTACTGTCAACCCTGAATAAAAGTATTTTCTAAGAACTCCTTCAAAATTGAAATCTAGAAAAATCAATTAATGACTTATCTCATTCATAAAAGTTTGGGCTGGCTTTTTCTTCCAAAATAAATGCAGCTTTGAATTTTTGAAAACCATGATATTTGTTGATGTGACTTACAACTAAGAATTATTTTCAGAACTCAAGTAAATGAGAATCTTTGTAGTCATTGGCAGAAAACACTGCACAATTTCATTATTAATTTAACAATACAAAATTTATAAAAGAAGGAGACTTACTTCCTGGATTTACATTTTTTGTTGCTCCACAAAATAAATAGTAATTAAATGTTATCTAGTCAGTAATTTTATGAAAGTTTTAGATTTATGAGTCACCTTTCTTTCTTTTTCGTTTTCTGTTTTTGTGGGGTGTTGGTTGGTTGGTTTGTTTGGGAGATTTTTTGAGATAGGGTCTCACTATGTAGTTCAGGCTGGCCTTGAACTCACTTGGTAGTCCAGGTTGGCCTCAAACTCACAGAGATCCTCCAGCCTCAGCTTCCTGAGTGCTGGCATAGGTGTGCGCCACTACACCTGGCAGTCATTTCTTTAAAGGGATAGACACAGGTGACATTTTTTACATGACTCTAGGAAGTTAAAGTGTTCACTATTTTTCAGTTCTCTTGTATAGAATTATTTTGGTCAGTAACAAATAGCTATTGCTTATTTCTCCCAAGTTTTCCAGTTTATATGTTTTTATCCAACAAATTTCATTTTTTTAAACTCTTCATTTTGGACAGTAAATGTCAGTTCCTAGCCAATATTATTTCTTTTTACTCCTAACCCCATACTCTGACTTATTTTGAAGTAAATCCTATACACATTAATATTTCAGTTTATTTCTTGAAAGATAAGAGTTCTTTTAAATAAGGGATATGTGTGTGTGTGTGTGTGTGTGTGTATATATCAGATTTTTAAAGCCCAAACATATTGTTGAGTATCAACAAATCTGTCTCCTTCCAAACTCCATTCATTCCCTTCTTCAGTTTTTCCCTCCCTCTCTTCTCTGCCCTCTCTCCTCCCTCCCTTTCTCTTTCTCTCACTCTCACATACACACACACACACACACACACACACACACACACACAGACTTCTAATCTGAAACCAGAGAACAATCAGACAGAGTTGGTTGCTGTTGGTTGTTTCATAACCCATAAGTTTTATCTCCCATCTCTCACTCTATTTTCCCTTTTAGTTATTTGTTAAATTCCTGGTTCTATGAAGTTTCTCACAGACCATATTATTTTTCTCTGAAATAAAGTATTTTTCTTCAGTTAAATAATTTTATAAAAAGTTAACAGTAAAAGGCACTGACCTGATCTTAAGGCCACAGATTAAACCCATCTATACACTTGTGTGGCCAACAACCTAATGAAGATAGAGAGCTAGACTGCATCCAAAGTTGCCAGTAGCCACGTATGACTCCTGAGTGTTGAAATATGACTGTCCAAATTGAGATTTACTATGAGTTTAAAATACACATCAGATTTCAAATAATATCCCAAAAAAGAAAGAATGTAAAATATCTTAACAATTTTATATTGATTACATATTGAAACAGTATTTTGTTCATACTGGGATAAGTAACATATCCTTACAAAATTAATTTCACCTGATTCTTATTTGTATTACTATAACTATAAATTAAAAGTTAAATACACATATGTGCCTCCCATTATATTTCTATCAGATACTGCTGGTATAAAATATTTCCATAACCCCTGACAGACCTCTTGTGGCCCAGTCAATTCTCTTACTTCAGATCCCTTCAGGAAGCAACAACCACTGCACCACTGTTTTGCCTGTATCTTGAATGACATCATAATATATGAATACTTTAAAGGAAAGATTTGTTTCTTTCAACAAACTGTTTCAGAGATATATCCATCCTGTGTGTGTCAGTAATTCATTCTTTTTTGTCCCCAGACTACATTTTGTTGATTAAATCCCCGAGTGCCATTTAACATTTCTTCTGCCCTTATAGTTATAAATTTAAACTTTTCATCTTTTTAATTTTTTTTATAAACAGTACGTATTTGTGTTCCTGTTTCATCTTTTAATTCCTTATAAAAGCAACCAAAAAATTGGCATTTCACTGCTGAGTAAAGACACATGCCCTACTTGGTACAGTGGTTGGTTTCAGGAAGCTAAAATATGAAAGGGAAAGATAGTGGAAGAGTGTAGTTGAAACAAACTCAGTACTTCAATAGTATAGTTTCAGATTTGCTTTCCTCAGTTAAGTAATCCTTTCCTCCCACTTTATAACCCACATAAGAAGTCAGATATGTTTTGGGGAAATGTATTAGCCTGTTAGCAATGTCTGTTGAGTTATTTTAAAACTTCATGCAACTTCTTGACTGATTTATAAAAGATAAGCTAATTTCCTTTATCAGTAGGAGTTACCTATGTATATTAATTTTCTTTTCCTGTTAACCACCTGCAATTTGCTGCCCTTTTCTTTTTTGGTCTTACAACTTGCTTATATAGATTTGTGCCTAAAGCAAAGGAAGCTGAAGAATAATATTAGAAGAAAACAACTGGAGGGGTCCTTACCCTTCTACGCATGTTTTTCATATAAGTTTTCTCAAGAATATGGGTGTCTGAATTGATATTTCAGGGTATCCTAACTGTTCACTTATTTTTAAACTTAATCTGATTATCTGAAAGAAAGGAAAACAAACAAAAACTTATGGTTATATTTTTCCTTAGAAAGTTCCCTGCACTTCTTGTGGCGAGAGATTATTACACCTGAGGGTTTGAAACTGTACTATAATCCATATACAGGCTGGTAAGGCAAAATTTTATTTATTTGCTTGATTTAAAAAATAAACGCAATAATAAGCTGTATGAAATTATAACATACATCCTTAGTTTCAGTAATATTTCAAGAAAGTCTTATTAGAGATTTTTTTTTTAAAGCTAGAATGCATTGCTAACATTTGTCACTTTAGTAAATGAATACTTCATAATAGACATAAGATGTTTAGTCATCTAGATTCAAACAAGAGATTTTTATTCTAAGTAGAAATGTTACCTTTTTTATTACTAGGTTGTTTTTACACTTTTCGTTGAATTTGTCAATTTATGCTATAAAAAGTTTTAGGAATCATTGATAAATATAATTAGTGAATGATAGTTATTCCCCTTTATGCTTTACTCACAGATTCATAAAGATCATAGAACCCAGATATATTTCCTTTTAATTATAGATGAAAAAATTAATGAATATTTATCAGTACCACTTTCGTTTCTGCAGACTTAGCTCAGCTTGTACAGTTTTTTTATTATGGTTCTTATATTTATGATCTAGGGATTTTAATTGTTTCACCCTAAGGAATACTTCGAATAAACAGGCATTTCTTCCTTTCTTCCAATATTCTCTTGGAGTTCAAATTAAGAAGAGTATTTTTTACTTACACTCCTGTGATGTACTGTGCTTGTTTTTCACTCAGCATCACCCGTGAGCACCCACATTCTGGACCACAGTTGCTTGGTGGAATCCTAGCAGATGAGATGGGTCTTGGAAAGACAGTGGAGGTTTTGGCGCTCATTCTGACACATACTCGACAAGATGTCAAACAAGACACTCTCACTCTTCCTGAGGTAGGAGGAGTTCTGTATTGCTCGGCAAAGCAGGGGACATACGTTCTCAAAAGGCATCATATGGTGAACATTTGCTTGGTGCACACGTTGACACTTTGTTCAGTGTGGCTAATGATTAGCTACACTATATTAGCATTGCTTAACTTCAGTGGGCACAGAGAACGGGCTGTGGGTGAACCTACAAGGTTTTCTCATGATGTTGGCCAACTAGGAAGAGGGTATGCAGCCACCTACAAGCGTCCCACTAGTTGGCAGAGAAACCCCTGTATGAAAGTACTGTTGACTCCTCAGAGGTTTTGTCACTTCAACAACACATCATTTAGCACTAAATATTTTTAAGAACTCTTTAAAAAATAATACAAATCTCAGATATGTAAATCTTCTACTCTAGTAATTAGAACTTTGTTGTAGAATAGGTAACTTAGCAAATAGATTGTTAGATGAGACAGATTCTTAAGGCCTTTGCCTGAAATATATAATTGTGCTTAAAAATACAAAGTTTACGCCACCTGCCTTGCAGGCACTAGGACCCGAGTTCGATCCCCGGTACCAAAAAAACAAAGTTTAGTGTTAACTCCAAAATCCTCACTGAGGCAAATACAAGCTGATGGCTTGTATTTTGCAGTAATGAAATCTGAGACCAATACATTAAATCCTGCTGAAATGAGACCAGTAGTTAAGAAAGAGCGTAGCTGTAATTAATCTCATTTAGTGATGATCAGGCTCAAAGCATCAGTGAACTATGATCTGTTAATAGGTCAGGTTTCCAAAATTAGTCTTTGAGATTTGAGTAGGTATCTAGTCAGATTTCTCATTGCTGGGACACAATACTGAACACCCACAACTCAAAGGAGGAGGTTTAATTTGACTCATGATTTCAGGGAACACCATCCATCCAAGGCAGGAACATGATGGTGGAAAGGTATAAGGAAGCAAAGTCACTTAGTTCATGGTTTCATAGAAGCCAAAAGAGAAGGAAGGAGCCCAAAACTAGATCACACCCTTCCGGGTCACACCCCAGTGACCCACGCCTTCTGACTAGGGCACACATAAATGATCAGTGGATGAATCCACTAAGTATCATGCCCCCATGGTCCAATCACCTTCCAAAAGCCCACCTCTGAATGCATGATACATTTGGTAGACATGTTAGATCTAAACCATAACAGTAGGAACAGAAAAAAAATCTTTCTTTTGTAGAAAAGTGACTTTAACTATCAATAACTTCCTTCTCTACTCATTACATATTTTAATTCCAAGTTGTTATCTTCAGTATCTTTTTAAGAATGCCTTAAAAATTAATTTCAGATAGTCTTCACTTAATTTTTAAGTAATATAATATGCATAAATTTAAAAAACTCTACTTGTAAGCTTGGAAATTAAAAAAAAAAGGTTTGTGTATATGAATAGTATACGTAACCCTTTCTTTTAAAATTGTTTACTGCTTTATTTCCTTCATGGAAAGAGTGTTAACTTGAATAAACCATTCTGAGTACTAAAAGCAAATGTGTGACTACTGAATGTTGTTTATGTATCAGGGGAAAGAGGTGAGCTATTTCATCCCGTCCCATTGTTTCAGAGGGTCAGTTAAGGACACGGAAAGTCAGAATATGGGATTAGAACCAAAAGAAAAAGTTCAGTGCCCCCGTAAGTATCTCTTAAAAATATCTTCCTACGATGATCTTTGTTTTAGTTCTTGCAATCCTGATACCTTGTCATTGTTATAAATGTTTTCACATTCGTCTGTACATGGGAAAAATGGATCTAGTTACAATTCATAATGTGCTGGAGTTCTTGTTCAGTATGTTTTTCAAATTTCTTTAGCTTACAATTTTAACCTGGTTTTGTTTATCCTATAGTATAACTACATAAAATTTCATTAGTGATGAATATTTCCCTTACACAATGAGACCATATAGAAGATTGGATAACTAGGGGTGTTTTCTTTCATAATTGTGATAGATTATTGTTTTGTAAGACCAACATTAACCTGAATAATTCTTCCTGAAATGATTTCTATTGTAGTGATTTGTTTAATATGTTGAAATAAATTTTTATTATATATTCCTTAAAATGATGCTGTATCACAGTAAATTTAACATTATTCTTAACTTTCTCCACACTGCGGATTAACTGAGTTGTGTTTCCATTTTATTTTAATTATTTTGACTGAGTTAAGATATCTTTTTGCATTTAGCTACACGTGTGATGATCCTGACAGCTGTAAAAGAAATGAATGGGAAAAAAGGAGTTTCTATCCTTTCCATCTATAAGTATGTCAGTTCTATATATAGATACGACGTTCAACGAAACAGGAGTCTTCTGAAACGGATGCTGAAATGTTTAATTTTTGAAGGTCTTGTGAAACAGATCAAAGGTCATGGTTTCTCAGGGACCTTTACATTGGGGAAGAATTACAAGGAGGAGGATATATGCGATAAAACAAAAAAGCAGGTACTTGAGCATTTATTAAGTACTTACACCTGTACGTCATGCCTAACGGAATAAGTTGACAGATCCCACCTTGCCACTGAAGGTCTTACAGTCTGAAGATTAAAAAACAAACTATAACCATTCCTCATTTATCGAGCAAGTCTCATTCCTGCTACTAGGTTATTAAATGAATTGGTCACTAAATGAGGAATTGTACATAGCATGTACATTACAATATTCAGAGCAAAGAAACGGCCAAAGGAGACTCCAGCTTGATTTGCATAACTTATATGCAGTACTGTAATGTATAATAAAGCTATGGTACTGTACAGTATAGTCCAATCAGCAAAAATTATAGTACTGCACTGTAGCAGCCACCATGAGGCTACACTGCTGCTTGTGTTCCTGTGTCGTAAATCAAAATGTGGGTCGTAAGTCAGAGTGGCGGGTTACAGGTCTGAACAGTGCGCCTCAGCATAAGTCCAAATAGTCATTAACCATATAGGTCATTAAATGAGGAATATCTGTAGTTAGAAAAAGCACTTATACCTATGACTTCTGTTTTCTAGTTTCTGACTATGAACTTTAGAAGACTAGAATCTTTATTTTGGTTACCACTAAGCCTAAATAAGGGTGTTTGGCGCATAACAAGTATTCAGTTAGATGCACTGTAAAATTAGTTGTTAAGCATATTATAGAGTTTAACCTCTACTTTTGTCATTGCTGCTGTCGTTAGTTAAAAACTTCATTCCACACTAAAATTTGTGAATTTAAGTTCAGAAATATAACTATGTTGAAATAAGTTAATTAAATAATTGTTTTTTCATAGGCAGTAGGAAGTCCAAGGAAATTTCAGAAAGAACCCAGAAAATCAGGGAATAAGGACACAGATTCTGAATACTTGCCATCAAATACCTCCGACGATGATGATGACCCTTACTATTATTATTATAAGGCCAGGAAAAATCGTAGTAAACTGAAGAAAAAGCCTGTGCCATCCACAGAAAAAGGGAAAAGTCAGCCTGACACCGTTGCTGACATACAAGGTCACTGTCCAGCCGCAAGTGAGTCTGGAATTACTGATGTTGCCATGTCTGAAAGTACATGTGTCTATGAAGTCAAGCAAGAGCAAGAAGCTAAGGACCATTGTGAATCTCTAAACCCTGCCAGGAATGAGGGGCCACATTCTAACGTCCTGAGTCCCTATGATAATGCTGATTATCGCTTTGAGTGCATATGTGGTGAATTTGACCAGATAGACCGTAAGCCCCGCGTTCAATGCCTGAACTGCCACCTGTGGCAGCATGCAAAGTGTGTGAACTATAAAGAGGAAAACCTGAAAATTAAGCCTTTTTACTGCCCCCACTGCCTTGTGGCAATGGAGCCAGTGTCAACAAGAGCAACTCTGATCATCTCGCCAAGCTCCATCTGCCACCAGTGGGTGGACGAGATCAACCGGCATGTGAAGTCCTCATCTCTTCGAGTCTTGGTAAGGCCTCTTGGGCTCAGAGGGATAGCAAAATGCACATTTTTGTTTCCTCATGACAGTTTTTATAATCTTGGTTGCTTTATTATTTCATTCCAGAAGTTAACTTATTAACATGATATTAATATTAAATATTAATGTTAAATCACAGGCAGAAGAGGAAATTAAAAGTAAGAAATAGAACAGTAGACTGTATTCTTCCCTAGCTTCTGAATTTTAGAAGTTAGAGCACTTAGAATGTGAATATGTGAAAGCTTTTTTAAAAATTATTGATAACTTAAATGTAAAAGCTAGTAGAAGCATTTATGCTTTGAGAGAAAAATATATTCCCAAGGCAACATTGTGAAATTGCAGCTGTCTGCCTGATCTATCTATCACCTTTTAGCTCCAAAATTGTCCTCTGAAGTCTCAGTAACCTCTTTGGTAAAATAAAAATTTACTCATTCAGCACGTTTATTGAGCACCTATTATGTGCCAAGAACTATGTTAAGTTCTGAATGAAATAGTATCTTGACATAGATTTGTTATGAAGTTAAACAATTTGGTAAAGTCCTGGCACATAGTGATGGTCCATTAGGGTTATTGTTTGCTACCATTAGTACCTTTTGCTATCTTCGTTATTCCTTCTTTCCGTGCAAGTATTATTGTAGGTTTTTTATATTTCAGCCACTATCGTAGGCTAGGAGAATACAGTAATAAGTAAAGCATACTTTTTCTCATTGAGGAGCTGTGTTCCGTGAGGGTTGGTGAGCTTAGAAGTCTCAACGTCTTTATTTTTGAGCAAGTCAGTTGATGTTCCTTTATGTGTGGGATAGGAATCATTGAGCGACTACAGTACTGTTGAAATTTAAAGACAGTGCTTACCACCATGTTTGAAATGCAAATGGTATTTCATGAATATAGTTCCTACTGTTCTGTTTTTCATATCAGTGTGCTCTCACATAGCTATCGATTCCTTCGTACACCTGTCCTCTTCCTATTCTCCACTATGAGAACTCTAATTCTGGAAGGTATACCTGACATTTTAGCTCCTCTGAATTCTCCTTTTCAGCCACACAGTTGGTCTTTCCACTGTGCTGTTACATTTACTTTTGTTACAGTTCCTTCCATATTTCTCATCTAGACAGGTAGGATATCTGCCTTGTAGCATGTATAATCCTAAGCACGTGGAAAGGGCTCAGGGTTTAAATAAATGAATATTTCATTTGTCTTTGATGAACTCTTTTACAATAACTGCATTGGTGCTGATTATTTCCTAGGTATATCAAGGAGTAAAGAAAGATGGCTTTTTACAACCTCACTTCTTAGCAGAACAAGATATAGTTATCATCACCTATGATGTCCTTCGTTCAGAACTGAACTACGTGGATATCCCACATAGCAATAGTGAGGATGGGCGTCGCCTACGGAACCAGAAGCGATACATGGCCATTCCCAGCCCCCTGGTGGCTGTGGAGTGGTGGAGGATCTGCCTCGATGAAGCCCAGATGGTTGAATGTCCTGCAGTGAAAGTGAGGGTCCCTGCAAGAATCCTTCGGGGGCTGGGGAAGAATGAGAAAGGGTTTAGGGTAAACTGAATAGTTTAATAGTTAAAGTGTAGTTCACCTACAATACTGATAGTAGTCGAAAGTTTGCTATTAAATGCTCTGTATTTCATTTGCTCTTGTGCAATGAACTATGCCACCCTTTGGGATTGTTTTCACACCCTGTGCCTGATTGCTCTGTGGACACTGTTCGTATATATTTGGATGTCAGTTTATGGGTGATACAAATCAAAATAAACTGTATTTAGGAAATTTTTTAATAATTTATGCTGACTAGAAGCTCAGCATGTGGGCTCTAATAACTTTGAGCCAGAGTTGACTCTTATAGTTTAATCTTTCCCAGAGAGATCAGATGGTTACAGAAAATGCTTCTTCAGAGAACAGAATTTTATCTCAGCTTTTATCATGTATCTTTCTCTGGTCTTCTTCAAACAATCTGAATTGAATTTATGCATCATATCTATTGCTCCAGAGGTTTACATCTGGAGTGTGAAGTGTATAGGTGACTTAACAGTTATTTAGCGGCGTTTTCCATTCTCTACATGTGTAAACTTCCCGTCCTTTTCAGGGTGGCACATGGCAGCCTCCCACCTAAGAGAACCACTGCCCATTGACTAGTACATTCGACATCTGTGTGATAACTGTTAGATAAGAGCAGGTGCATCTCACCTGAAGTACAGCTTTCGCGGGCGATTCTATGAGTAAATGTATGCCTGATGTCCACATTCTTCATGTGACTCTTTTTCCTTTTGTTTGTGCTTTGTATTCCTCTCTTATAGGCTGCAGAAATGGCCCTGCGTTTGAGTGGGATTAATCGGTGGTGCATCAGCGGCACTCCAGTACAGAGAGGCCTGGAGGGTAATGTCCAGTGTCCACACATACTGCAGTGACTCACAAGCTTGCTGTTTCTGAGGAAAAATATCATTGTTTTTCGGCTTTTAAATCCTTATACAGATGAACATGTATTTACACTTCACTCCTAAGTTTCCAGCATTTATCTTTTTAAATGGAACTTGAGTGATTGTTCTATTTTTTGATATAAGAACAGATGTGAAGTGAGCGGCCCCACTGCCTCAGGGCGAACAGTTACTTTACCTGCCTACACAAGATGCACAGGGGTCTGAAGTGATCTTAGATTTCCAGCCTGATAGGTAGAGAACAAGACCTTAGTCAAGAAAGAAGGACAGAAGGAAGAAACAAGGGAGGGGAAAGAGAATTCCAGCTGACTGTGTCTGTTAAAACAGAGACCATATTTTCATTGTCTGAATCTAGAGTGAGATCATAATTTTCCTAATTCTGAAAGTTAGAAAATAGTAATAGCTTTATAATGTCCCACCATATGTATAGTGTCACACCATTCCTTTTCTAGTCTTTTTCTCTCCACACATACATTTTGATAGGAAAGACCCTGCATTTTTAAAATCTTTAGGCAAGTTGTAAACATTTAAAACTATAAGTAAATGTTTTATACAAATCTCCTGAAAAGCTGTCATTAAAATGTAGCTAAATTCTAAACTTTAGATATACTTTCATCTTCAAAATTTACCTTTCTGAAAATTGAAGTTTTCATATTACCTTTGATTTGAACAGGATAATTTATTATGGGCCAAAATAAAAATATCAGCCTTTATTACTGCAACCTGAGTGGTTATTTTTAGAGGAAAAATATTTCCTAGGGAAATTATAAGTGCATATTTCAATATTGACATAACTTTTGCAAAGATAATAGAAAGTCCCCATAAACCCTGTACCTGGTTTCTCTTTCTGGTGCTCTTACCATCCAGAGAGGCTGAGACAGTCTGCAAAGGCGTGTGCTTGGCTTCTTTTAAAAATTCACATAATCTGATGTTAAATAAAGAGGCTTTATTATAGAATATCAGCCTCATTAAAAGGTCTGCTTTCACCTTTGGTAACTGCAAAAAGCATACAGTAGATATTAGGTATTAGATCTTATTCAGCTCAAAAGTCAGCTGAAAGGGTACGGTAAAAAAAGTAAAATGACTATTAAAGTTATTTTCTCTCACTGTAATGTTGAAAGCATATGAGCAAAATAGGTTATTCTGATGATATATGATGTTGGCAGGTGCTTTGATTACTTGTTACCATTCAATAAACTCTTGAGTAATTTTTTAAAACACAGCTTTTGAGCTGTTTCAGCTTTATCGAGGTATAAATGACATATAATAAAACTAAGTATTTAAAATGCGAAATTTGAAAAGTTTTGGCGTATGTGTATGCCTATGAATCTACTTCCACAATAAGATAATTATGCCCAAGAGTCTCTTCATCCCGTAAGTTACTTTAAAAGCAGCTTTGCCAAGCTTTTTGGAACTTTGTCTTTTCTCTTTCTCTGATATCTGTGTATATTCTCACCACTGTATCTGGTGTTTTCCTAGTTACAGTGACAACATTAGTTTGCCCATGACTTTCTATGCTGCATTTGGAAATTTAAGTTTCATTTACTTTCTTTGTTCTTCAACCAGAGTTTCTTGACCTTGGCATTTTGGGCCTGGTAATTCTCCTTTGCACTGGATAATTCTTTTTGGATGGGGACTGTCCTGTGATACGGGGTGTTGAGGCACTGGCACTAAATGCTGGCAACAGTCCTGTAATTCTGACACCTACAAATGTCTGCCAGGTGTCCCTTGGAGAGAAAATTACACCCTTCCACTTCCACCCCAGTTCAGAAACATTGTGCTAGCCTGATGGAGATAAGTCATATTGGCCAGGAGTTGAGCAAGGAAATGAGAGTAGAGTGTTTTCAGTCCATAATTTGCTAGGCCTTTAGTGTGGGCCTAAAGGCAGGCTGCAATCCTGGATGAGAAAGATGCCACCTTCCCCTGCCCACCTGTGTCTAATATACTTGTTGTTTGTGCAAAACTTTGGGACTTTCTAAACCTGAGTTCTCATCTTGGCTTATTAGTTCTATGTTTGTAAACAAATTGCTTACATATTCATATCTTTATTTTCCTTATTTTAAAAGAAGGACATTTTAAAGATCAATTATAAAAAAGTATATAAAGTATTTGCCACAGTATCCAGCAGGTGTTAAGTATTTAATGACTGATAGCTGCTTCCACTTTTTTGTTTTTATTTTCCACTTATGCAGTCATTTATTTATTTCACTTTCTTAGAAAGTGTTGACTTTAAATAACTTAAGTTCTCTGTATGTATCTTTCATTTAGTGTTTGTGAAGTATCACAGTGAGCAAAAATAGACAAAGTCCCTGAAGTTACTGAGTTTACAGTTTAAATGGGAAAAAATAAATAAAATATATATATAGTGCTTACAAAAAATATTAAATAGAACCTAGATAATTATCACAAATGAGAAAAATATAAAATTCTAACTAAATCAGATTTCCTAAAAAGGTATCACATGATAGGAAGGAAGAGGGAAGTGACAACTGAGTTGAAATCTGAGACATTAACGTGAGGTAAAGAGCTGAGGGAAGAACTCTCCCTTACAAAGGAACAAAGCATGTGAAAGTCACATGGCAGGAAACCATGAGTATCAGTGTGGTTAGAGGAGAGAAAGCTGAGGAAAACATGCATTTTAAGAAAAATAGGAGCTACTGAAAGGATTTAACGCAGTGGTGTGGGGTCATTTTGTGGTTAGGTTTTATTTCACATATCACTCTAGTTGCAGTATGGAGAATGGCATAAAAGAGGAGCATCATGGACATTACCATATCAGCGGTTGGCTGTGAGAAGTACTCTTGGGAAGTGATGCTGGTACTTTGAGTTTGGACAGTAGTTGTCCTAGAGCAACGGTAGGGAGCCTGTTGCATGCATGGCGCAACAGGCACACAGAGCCTTCTGTGTCAGCCCACAAGCCAAGTCACCCCAGCCACGGTTTGACCTATTATCAGCATCATACAACAGCAAAGATCACAGTAATTGTGTAAAAGCACGCCAAATGCAAACTTTTACCATTCAGTATAAAGCTGGTGATATCATTGAAAACTCTGCTGTTGTGTTTTTCTTTTAATACAAAAGATATTAATGTATGAGTTACTTTTTCTAAACTAAAACCTATTCAGGTTTAATAGCAGCATTGGAACTTTGCAATAAGTTGATTTTGGGTTGCAGTTTGGGGACTCATCACTGTCCTAGAGAAATAAAAAAAAGTGGATACGGAAAATGAACCAGTCTTGGTGGCAGATCAGAAAACGCCAAGATTTCTGATTTGCTTAAATCTGTGAGTGGAAACAATATTCACCAGTGAGTACTGCTAAAAGAAAAGCATATTTGAGCAAAAAGATTATGAATTTGATTTTGACAAATTTTTGATGCTTTTAGAATCTCAAAAAAAGAGGTAACACACAGGTAATTGGATGAATTTGAGCTAAAATATAAATGGGCCTCTTCATGTAGGCACTGACCTGTCAGCTCTTTCAAAGGTTATTAATTCCCAGAAGCCAGCAAAATAACTTAATTCAGCCTAAATATTTGTTGCTCATCCTCAAATAGATGTTATAGGTATGCTAATGGTTTATTTTTAAATAATTGTTATGCCTTTTGAAGAGAATATATCCATTGTAAAAATTTACAGATACAGAAAGAAAATTGCAGTCACACGTGTAAGTCTTCATTTGAAGACAAAACCATATTGAGTCTTTTGTGTTTAATTTTTATATTTGAGCTCACAGCATGCATAATTTTATGCAATCGTTCATGTAGCATTATATCTTAAGTTTCTGTGTTAAAAATCATCACAAATAAATATATGGAAATACTTAGGATATGCTGAGAAAGATGAAATATAAAACTGAGTGTGCCTAATCAAGAGACATGTAAGAAGTACCATACTCTAAAACTAATACTTGGAAGATCTGCTAAATCAGAAAACTAGTTCTATTGTATTAGTACTATAATTTACTAACTCTTCTTTATTTGAATCACTCTTATTCTGTGTAGTGTGAGTAAATCCTGTCTATTTTTTTTGTTATTCTCTTGGTCTTGTTTATTAGAGTGGAGTTACTTGGTCAAAGGTTGTAGAATATTGGATCAGAGAATATCGTTCGTATCACCTATGTGATTAGGAATTTTTTCTGATCCATTAAATCTTGTGTTGGCTATGTTATTTCTTATGTATATCTTATCAAGCATTAAAATAGTTTTTTTTCACTTTTGTCTGATGGTAATTTCAGACTCTTGGATTAAGTACAAACTTTGTGTAATAATTCTGTAAGCTTTGTTGACATTTCCACACCTGGAACAAAACCTAAATCAAAATAGAACTCAATAAATGTGAATTGAGTTGGAATTAAATTTCAGATTCAAGAGACTCTAAAACTGCATTTTCAAAATAGTAGTGAAGAAGTACTGAAACAGTTATTTTCAATGTGCTTTTGCTGTTTTTATTTTCAGATCTTTTCGGGTTAGTGGTCTTTCTTGGTATCGAACCTTACTGTGTCAAACACTGGTGGTTTCGGCTCCTCTATCGCCCTTACTGCAAGAAGAATCCTCAGCATCTCTACAGCTTTATTGCCAAGATTCTGTGGAGGTCTGCAAAGAAAGACGTGATCGACCAAGTCAGTATGATGAGTTTTTATTGATGAAGGATATTGCAAGAGGGAAGAAGCGAGTTGGGATGAAATCTGTATTACTCCTCTTTACAGATCCAGATACCACCTCAGACCGAAGAAACACACTGGCTGCACTTTTCTCCGGTGGAGAGACACTTCTATCACCGGCAGCATGAGGTCTGCTGCCAGGATGCCGTGGTCAAACTCAGGAAGATTTCTGACTGGGCTCTGAAGCTCGGCAGCCTGGACCGAAGGACTGTCACCTCCATCCTGTACCCATTGCTGAGGCTCAGGCAGGCCTGCTGCCACCCACAGGCTGTGCGCGGGGAGTTCTTGCCCCTTCAAAAAAGGTCTTACTATCTGTTTCCTTCTCCTGTGGTTGACACCTCCATAATGACAAATAATACTTAAGCAGAGTACCTTCTGGGCTTGCAATTTTGTGCAGCTGTTTTTAGAAATGTGATGCTTTTTCTTTGTATGCAACCTCATTTGTGAAAGAGAACCACATCAACAGTATTTTCATGATTTTGAGTATTTTAAGTTAGGATTTTGGAGGAGTTTTTGTTGTATTCATTTGTGGCTAAACTCCAGATGCAAAGTTTTGGTTCTTACTATATTTCTTAGTTTCCACATTGAGGAATTTGATTATTATTAAATGTTTTCTGTATAATTGTGCTAGCTTTATGTGATTTTTCCATTCAAAAACATGAGGGAAATTATGTCTATAATATTCTGTTCCGCCAGAAATTTATTGTTTTAGAAACTGGCCTACTTTTAGCACCTGATATTAGGAAGAAATTCTTTAGGTCCTATGAGAGATATAAAGAGGACTAGATTTTGTCTTTGTCTTTAAATAGATTACAGACAAATTTGGGGAAATAGCAAAGATGATAGATTTATATAATACGAGGCATGCATGATAAATTTTTAAAACATGCATACAAATTGCTATGGAAATTGTTTCTTTTTTAATGGTTAAGGTTAGACACCCTTATGGTAGAAATGATATTTAACTTGGTCCTTGAAGGATCTTTTTTTTTAAACAGATTAATTAAATTGCAATGCTGAGATTCAGACCCAGCTTTACATTCTTAACCTGTGGTCTTTTAATTATATATATATAATATATATATTATGTATATATATATAGGGAGGGGCTTTGAGATAGGGTCTCATTACGTAGTTCACACTGGCCTTGAACTCATTATATAGCCCAGCCCGGCCTCAAACTCATGGTGATCCTCCTCCCTCAGCCTCCCAAGTGTTGGGATTATAGGTGTGCACCACCATGCCCAGCCTGAATATATTTTATATTTTGTATTTAAAAGAGATTTTTCTAGTTTGTTTCTCCCTTGACTGAAATGGAAAACATTTAAAGAATGATAGGATCAGACAGAGGAATGCTTGCCAGAATAGTAATAAATAAGTTAAAAGCAATACTGATAAAAAAATCAAGCTGAAGAACAAACCACTGGTGGTACCATCTTGGCTAGCACGCCCACCTGGGAACTGACCACTGGGGTTCTCTGTCTTGTTTTAACATTCTGCCTCTTCTTCCAGCACCATGACAATGGAGGAGCTGCTGACATCGCTGCAGAAGAAATGTGGGACTGAATGTGAAGAAGCGCATCGGCAGCTCGTCTGTGCCCTCAATGGCTTAGCAGGCATCCACATCATTAAAGGTAGAAGGTGATGGCTTTGGTACCTCTCGTTCTTCTGAGGAAAGTTTATTATACTCAAAGTCAGCCTCTCCCAAGACAGACACTTTCACACACTCCTGACTGTAATTTAAATAGGTTCCATTCAATAAAGATCAATTATGCAGAACTTTTTTAAAACTTTCAAAGTTACATTCCCTTTGTCCAAACATTGCCACTTATAGAAAGTTTTTTTTCATCCCTTAGGGAACTAAGATGTAACCAAAGATTGGGCCATAAGTTATGAACCTTATTCTTTTATGGTGAATAATACAAAACAACCAAAATGTCTAGAAATAGAACGGTTAAATTTTGATTCATTTATCGGAGTGTTGTTTATTGCCTTTAAAATACTGTTATTTATAAATATTTTCTCCATAAATAATTTATGTACTGGGAATGATCTAGGAAAAGTGATGCAAAGTAAAGTCTCAGACTCTGTAGATCTTTAATTCTTTCAGAAGGTGACAGATACATATGTTTACACACACAATGTCTGTATGTAAAGTTATAAATTATATATCAGACACAAAGTTAAAGCAGGTCAGAAAGATCCTCTAATATGTCTGTGGAAGAGTCTTTACTTGGTTGTTTTCCCCCTCTCAAGAATCACTTTTTTGTTGCTTTATGTCTTAATAGCCTTCAAACTGTCATGTCATGTATTATGCCTGTCTTAGTTGTTACAAGACAGAAGTTAAATCCGGTATCTATTACTCTGTCTTAATGAGCAGCAGAAGGTCTATAACTGGCACTTCTAATAAGCACCATTTGGTAGACACCATTTCATAGAATCATTAGAACTTTGTTTCACAGATTAAGAGTTCAGTACAGACATTAAAAACATACAATCAGACTTCTAGAGATGAAAATTTCAGTGTCTAATACGGAAAATACACTTTAAATAAATAGAAGATTAGAGATTGAAGGAGAGATCAGTAAAGCTGAAGTATAGCATACCAGTGGAAAATTTCTACCATGAAAAACAAAGACAAGACTAAATTTGAAAAAGAGCATCAGTGAAATTATGAACAACTTGAAGTGGTCTAAAAGTCATAGGGGCTCTGAGGAAGAAAACACTTTATGAACAAATACATTGTAGGTTTTATAACATGAAATTGTAAACTATGCAGTAGCATTACCACAAAGTCTGGGAGAAGAGAAGGGGATATATAATGGGTCATGGTTAATATACCATAGGTAAAATGATATGATGATATTACATGAAGCTGGACTTTGACAAGTTAAGGTATGTATTATGTAGCCTATAGCAACTGAAAAAAGAAAAAAAGAAGAAAGAAGGAAAAAGGAAGAGAAAAAAAGCAGTAATAAAAGTGTTTTATTTAAATAAAAGCCAAAAGAAAAGGGGAACACAGAGCAGACCAATTAGAAAACATAGCAAGAGAGGGTCGATTTAGTCCAGCCTGTATCAGTGATCATATTAAATGTGAGGCTCTAAATACCCCAGTTGAAAGACAGAGACCGTCAGGATCTAAAATAACATGCCAGCATATCCAACAACATGCCATCTATACATGCCATATACATGTTCCAAATACCCACAACAAAAGTTGTCATTATCACAAACATATACTGTAAAAAGACAAAGAGGTACCACATTAACATGCTTGAAAGCTGAAGTGACTATATTACTGTCAAGCAAAATGGGTTTCAGAGCAGAGAACACTGCTATTTTATCACTGAAAAAAACATCCTAATGATTATACACCTAAAACTAGAACTTCAAAAACTGATAGAACTGTAATGAGAAATACACAAATCCATAATTATAAGAGATTTCAACATCCCTCTCTATTTTTTTTTTTTTTTTGGTACCGGGTTTACAACTCGGGTCCTTGCTCTTGTGAGGCAGGTGGCGGAACCACTAAGCTAAATCCCCAGCCCCTCCTCTCTCAATTATTTGCAGAACAAGTAGACGGAAAATAAGTAAATACATTGACAACTCAAATAATACTACCAGTCAGTTTACCCAATCAACACTTACTGAACACTGCCAACCAAAGAGGAATACATTTTCTTTGCAATTACACCTGGAATATTCCCCAGATAGGGCATATTCTGGGCTGTAAAACAAATGAATAAATTTAAAAGGATTCAGATCTCCCTATGCATGTTCTATGACCACAGTGGAACTAAATTAGATATCAGTAAAAGAAAAATAACTAGAAAGTCTTCAAATATTTGGAAGCTAACACACTTCCAAATAACCCCAGGGATATGAAGAATAAATCCAAAGGGAAACTAGGAAGTATTTTAAAGGAAATGAAATTGAAATATCCAGATTCGTAAGATGCAACCCATCAGTAAAGGGAAATTTGTAGCACTAAACACATTAGAAAACTAATATAACAGTGTATTGTTACAGTTGTTTCATTTTTAGTTATTGTCAATCTTTTGCTGAATTATAAATTAAACTTTACCATAGGTGTGTAGCTATAGGAAAAGACATAGTATACATAGTGTTCAGTACTATCTAGTTTTCAGCATCCACTGGGAGTTCTGGAACATATGCCTTGCTGATATAAGGGGACAACCATGATATTAGAGCTACCATTTTGTGATAAGTGGTAATTTCTTTGCCCTTCCTACAAGTAATCCTTGTATGTTCAAGCATAAGGAAGGTTACTAATACAGTAGACTAATGCACAATCATGGAGAGAATTTACCACTGTTCACATTTACCAGTAAGAATTTAAAGAAACCAAGTGTGCAGAGAAAATTGTATTGTAGAGTCTAAGGCAGTACTCTAAGCATCTTTGTCTAGCCTGTAGTTATTGGTTCTTCAGCATGACAGAATGAGAACTAGAAGATATCTCTTACCGTTCTGTCTTCTTTCCCTTAAGATTTATCATTACCAGGGGCCGGGGCTTTAGCTCAGTGGTTTCGCTGCCTGCTGAGCAAGTGCAAGGACCCGAGTTGGATCCCCGGTACCAAAAAAAAAAAAAAAAAAAAGATTTATCATTACCTTTTTATGCTCTGAAGTTAGGCTTGGGAAATGATCATCTGATCATTCCCAGTAGTCAGGCTCTGCCTCGCAGGGTGGAGTCCCCCATGCCACTGCATCGCATTACAGTCGCTTTAGCAGTTCTTTTCAGATGGCTTCTGTTGCATTCCCATGTAGTTCTTTCTGTGGGTGGGATTATAGGACACTAATGCAACTTACTAAGAGAAATCCATAGCAGAATATCTATTAATGCAGAATATCTCCATTCTGAATTTAATTATTATAAACTTAATTGTAATGGATTTGCTGCTTGTAGTTTCTATTACTTGATAGTATACTAAATAATATCCATGTTGAAAGTTACATTATAGTCAACTTGCATAATTTAGATTCTTTTAATGTAAGGTCAGTGAAGATCTAACTTAAAAGAATTCTAAAATTAGCTTCAAAGTCTAGAAGAGATTTGCTTGTATTATATGTAAACATATGTGTGCTATATAATGACTGTTCGTAGGCCCTCACTGATTGTACTCTTAAAACATGGTGTTATTCCAGTTTTGAACAACATGCTTTCTACAGATTTTTTCAGAAAATTTCAGTTTTGCAATATTAAATCCAGTACATTTTGTTTACTTGGAAGTTTTAGTGCCATCAAGTGGCTAAGAAAAGGTTACCTTTAGCTTAAATTTGTGTAACTTATTGAATACACATATTTTACGTGTTCGTCAAAATCCATCTCCTTTTTCAGTAAACAAAATTCATAGCATAGTGAGTAGTTCAAATTCAGCTGCTTTTAATAGTTTAGTCACTATTTCCTCCTTTAAAAGGGGTAGTGATTATGAAGGGAGAATTCTTCAATGATTTATTATCTATAAATAATATAAATACTAATAGAATATATGATTACTGAATAGTATCAATCAAGAATTTGAAATTTGATAACTCACTGTGGGAAGATAATTGAGTATTCCACATTATATAATGGGACTTTATTATGAAAATAATCTCCTTCATCAAAGTGAGTAGAAATTGGATGAGTCTGTACTACTATGAAAATACATCTTTTAGAAAGCTTTATGTAACATAACTGATAATACTAGATATAAAGCAGAAATATAAAAATAAATGTTTTACACAATAGTATGAATGTACATAATGCTGCTGGAAATGTACACTAATTATTGGGTGAAATGATAGATTTTATGTTACGTATATTTTATTATTGTGTATATATCAGCTTTCAGAGAGGGAGAGAAGCAACTTAAAACACAAAATTGTGTATATATAGAAAGCTTGTTGTTATGAACACAATCCTTAAATATATGATATTAAACTACTTTAAAAAGAAAAGCAAGTACATGTGATATTACAGTCTCTTATTTCATGATTTTGCCACTATTATATTTTAATTGTATTTGTAATTCACCAGTTTTTAATTTTTCTCCAAGTAACAAATAAAGTTGATTGTATTATTCAACTTTCATCTCTCCTTTCAGGTGTGATTAAATTTTTCCTGTAAACAGCCACACTAAATTTTCCAGGCTTTACATAGGATCTTTGCATCTAATCACCTCCGCCCTTACAGTATAAAAGCAACCATGGGCAATACATGAACGAGCACAACTATGTTTCAGTAAAACATTTATGGATCTGAATTTCAACTAATTTGCCCATGTCACAAAATATTATCATTTAAAAATTTTTTAAACTGTTTAAAACTGCAACAACTTGTCTGCATTGTAGTTCAATGATAGAGGACTTGCTTAGCATGCACAAGGCCCTGAGTTTGCTCTCCAGCACTGCTAAAAATAAAAAATAAACTAAATAAAAATGTAGAAGCCATTCTTACTTGATGGGATCTATAAAATTGTGGAGTCAGCTATGATCCATAGGCCGTAGTTTGTCAACTTATGCTTTAATACTTTTTGAATTACTGTATGTGATTGAGCTGCTAATTATAAACAAAAGACTGCACACATTTCTGATTAATTATGATTTGTATGACCAGAAATGAAAAGATTTTTAAGTTTTTGAAATGTAATTTTTTAATGACAAATTATTTTGGCCTAATGATCCCAGCAACAATATCTACAATGAATAATGTTATTATTTTTCTGAGAATTATGTGTAAGTTGATCATACTATCTTGAATATGCTTTTATAAATGCTATAATTAACCCAAATTTGTTCATAATTTCAAATCATAATGGCTACTATTGGGCATCCTTTCACTTGCAAGAGGAATATTAATTATCTACATTAAAAGTTGTTTTTGATATAATTTTTAAAACCATGCTATAATTATCCCAAATTTGTCCGTAATTTCAAATCATAATGGCTACTTTTGGGCATCCTTTCACTTGCAGGAGGAATATTAATTATCTACATTAATAGTTGATTAAGTTTGTTTTTTACATAATTTTTAAAACATTGTAAGTATATTTGATTATAAATATATCCCATTGCAATTTCAGGACACTAAATTCTGTGGAATTACAAAAAAAAAACTAATTAGATTCTATTTCTTAAACTGAGATAGTCATATTAATACCAGGTCAAATTACTTTATTTGAAAAAACAATTGAAAGTATAGCTCAGTGGTAGAATGCTTACATAAAACCCAGTGTCCTGGGTTTGATACCCAGCACACACACACACACCCAAAAAGTGAGCTATGATCATTAAGATATGTTTTTTGTCATAGATGTTTTTAGATTATAGGTAACTAAATTACACTGGAATTAAATACGTTACTTCTGCTTTAAATACATTTTATTTCTTCAGGCGAGTATGCTTTGGCAGCGGAACTGTACAGGGAAGTGTTACGTTCATCTGAGGAACACAAAGGAAAACTCAAAACTGATTCACTTCAAGTAAGTCAAAACCAAAAAAGAAAAAAAGTTCCAAGTTATGTACTCTGTTCAAACAAAATAATTTTTCTGGATACTTAAGAGAGTACAGGGTAACAGACTGAGTTATAGTCACTGGAGATAAACCTTGGGACTCATCCCTTGTAAGAAGCACCCAGAGTGATCTACGTATGTAGTAAAGTTGGAGAATCATCACTGTTCTATCTGCTTTCTCCAGTCTTGGCCTTAAGTATGACAAGATAAATCCATAATCTACATCAGAAAAATAGCTCAAATCATTTGTACTTCAAAGAATAGGTTAAATCAGTTTTACAATTTTTGCATATGAACATCACGGTATTTATTCACATAGTTTGTACCAAAAAGAAAAATAGTTAGACTAAGTCTTAGTAGAATTAAGACAATGAAGAGCTATCCAATGATCTAATTTACTTAGAGTCATTCAGGGAGATTTAAGATATTTCATTTATAAGACTTGTTTCTTTTTCATTTCTTGATTTTGTCCAGTGGACCATAGACCAGCCTCTCTAGCTAAATGAGAAATTAAAAACCACTTTTAATTGATTTTGACAAGTTTACACTTGAGTCCTAGGTGAATTAATTTCTTTGCTATTCATGCAAAGGGGACTCATGCTCACATGTGACACAGTGGGTATTTATAGGAATGTAGGAAAGTAGTTTGACAACTAGAAACTGCTTTTGGTTTATTCTCATAGCCCTTGATTGCAGAGTGAACTCTAGCCAGTTGCAAACTCAGTATCACAGTGGGAAATGTATTATCTGTAGACATAAAATATAATTTTCTCTTTCTTACAACATCCTTACCTCCAGCTTCTCCCTTTTTCAGTCCTTAAATTCAACATGTCCATCTCATAACCCTGTTTTCTTATGTGCTTCATTATCCTTATTTTTGTCATAATGTAATTGCTAGGCTTATTCAGACTCATTTTCCAAGAGGAAAGGAATCAAGTCAGTGCAATCAGCCTTTCTATTTCACTAATTTATTTGGCTTGCTCATACTTTCCTATATACAAATGCACATATAATAGGAAAAAATATACTTGTACTACATATTCTGCTGAATGCAGAGCTACACTGCATAAGGCTGTATGTTTTTAACTGAAGAAAATTCACGTCATTATGACTTAAGACCTTTGCTATGAAACTGACATAAGTTTTCTCCAAATAAGTTGGTACTCAAATTGTTTTAGAGGCAAACTATTTGGTTATAATGATCTTAACAGTCTTAGTGCTGTATGCCATATTAATATTAGATTCTTTTAGAGCCTACTGTACTGCCTGTCATACCTACTGCTTTTTGTGTTTGTAGAGACTTCATGCTACCCATAACTTGATGGAATTATTGGTAGCCAAGCACCCAGGGATACCTCCTACCCTGCGAGATAGTAGACTTGAAGAAGAGGTAATTACTGTTTTACAGAAATTCTGTCTGTAGAAGTTTTTTTTTCAAGTTTTATGCTGCTTCTAGTTGATATTTCCCAGGGTACACATTTAAGTAAATGCAACCATATTTTCCTATTGCTTTAATGTTCCAAACTTTGTTATGGTGACTTTGAGTGGCAGAGAATGGGGATACTCCTGTCTGATTTTGCTTCTCTAGTAATCTGCTTAAAATTATGTTACATGATAACTGCTTCTTTCAGCTGTGGCATTGGTTTAAAAAAGACTGCTGATCTCATTGCCTATCTACAAAAGATGTAGTTTGGTAAATTTAAAAATTATGCACTTTGTCTACCTTCCTGTATGTTATTGAAGGTGCTAAGTAAACTCAGATTTTCACTGGTATTTCTCTCAGAGAAGTTCCCTCCACAATGAATGTTGCCTCTCATTGATGCTGTAAATTACTGTAAACTGTTAAGAGCTTATTATGTTAATTCTCCCATAGATTTTTACCATTTTTAAAGATCAAAGAGGAAGAAAAAAGCTAAAATCAAAAGATTATAATTGAAATGCATTGAACCTGTAATTGGAGCCTTTATTTGAAACAACATGATTAAAAAAATGAGATTGTATAACTGCATAGCCCTTTGACTGCACTGCTGTTTTTAATAAACTATTTTAATTGACAAAATGTGTGTTTTGATGCACATAGAAATTGTAGAATGGCTAAATCAAGTTAATTAACCTATCTTTATTATCTCACATACTTACTTTTATAGGGAAAACATTTAACATTACTGTCTGCTATATTTTACATAAGCAGTGCAATGTTAACTATAGTGATTATGTTATATAATAGATCTCCTTAATTAACACATGGCTGTTTTTTAATTGGACTGTTTGTTTTCTTGCTGTTGTTTGAGTTCCATGTATATTTTGGCTCTAGCTCTTACCCCCAGTCCGTAGGCAGTATTTTCACACTGCTGTGTCTTTTGCTGTGATTTTGAAGACACCATTCTTGAGTCTCAATGGCAGTCTAAATGTTAAGAGTTTTCAAAGTAAATCTCATTCCCAGTATAGGCATCTCATCCATTCATATAGACAGGCACTCTGTCTCAGTGCCTTCAGTGACAGGACACTGCATAGTCTGTAGTAGGCAGCTTTAATGACCAAATAATTATAGCCAAAGAATTGTAATAAACATTAATTGGAAGGTTGGTTTGGGAAAGGAAAAATGGATCATTAGGCAAAATATTTATACTGTGTAACTGTATTTCCAAGGAGACCACATTATTACTTTGCCTAACGCTTATAGAATGTAAAGCCACAGTACTCAAAAGTGGACAACCTCCTAGAATCTATTTGCTTCCACCACCTCCTTTTGCAAATGAAGTAAATGAAGCGCAGAGAAGTAAATGAAGCACAGAGATGTAAATGATTAGTCCAAAGAGTTACATCTGTTTCAGTTGAGCCATATGAAATTCTCATATTTTGTAAGTCAAAAATTGTCAAATATTGACAGTTTCATGCAGTTCAACCTCTACTGAGTGAAAGCATCAGGATTTCCAGTTCAGTAGTCTTTCTAGTTTTCCTTCCACTATTCATATACTAGCCTGTAATCCCCTTTCCTCAGTCATGTAATTGTTTCTAAGGCCAATTGAGTATTCCAGTTGAATGGAAGAAAGTGAAGAATTTTTCTGTTTCTTAATGTTGAATTTATAAAAATAAAATGTTCCTGATTAAAAGAAGAAAATAATTTGATTACTTATAAATTATATGATTATTCTCTTTGAAAAGTAAATAGCTGGCACTGCCAAAACAGTACCACAGAGTGGGAGGCTTAAGACCATGAATTTATTTCTCACAGTTCATGAGGTTGGGGTCCAAGGTCAAAATGTTGGCTTGTTTAGTTTCTCCTGCAGCCCTTCTCCCGTGGCTTATAGATGCCTTGCCTGCCTTTTCACTATATCCTTCCATGACCTTTCCTTCATGCTCGAACATCTGTGGTATCTCTCCTTCTTATAAGACACTACTAGTCATATTGGATTAAAGCCCTTATCTCATACTCTTATTTAATCTTAATTACCTCCTTAAGCAGCCTCTAAAAACCATCATGTTGGGGGAAAAATAAAAATAATTTTAAAATAATAAATACCATCACATTGGGGACTAGGGCTTCCACATAGAGATTTGAGGGAACACAGTTCCATCCGTAACACCTGTGTTAACTGTATATTTTCAAGTATTATTTTAAAACTACAGAATTCTAAGAAGCTGTGATAATACATGAGATAAATAATTCTGAAAGATGTCCTTTGCCTTACATTTTGAAAGGTTAATATTTGTTTTACTCTTTATTTTTTGTAATTAAAAAAATAGAATTTGAGGGAGAAGTTTTTGGGATTTCTTAAATTTTGTGAACTGAGTTGATCATTTTTGTTCACTTTAGTGTATATCTTAGGAATTTCTAATAGGACTATATTTTTTACAGTATACTTGCGCTTTTTTTCTAAATCAAGTTAAGTAACTAAGTATATATAATGGCCACATTGTTCTTGAATCATTCTGTTAGATTACTTTCTAGACCTAGAATGAAAGTTTATATTTATTTTCTATTTCAACACAGGCCAAACAGCTGCAAGAGCACTACATGAGCAAGTGTAATACAGAAGTAGCTGAAGCCCACCAAGCTTTACACCCTGTGCAACAGACTGTACGCGAGCTCCAAAGAAAAGTATGTTCCCAAAATGCAGTGTTTCTTGCTTGTGTTCTATCCAGGAAGCATTTTGGATTTTATTTGGTTTAGGGAGTGTTTTAATTACTTTGTTGTCACTGGGACACAACACTCGACACTCATAACTTACAGGGAGAGAAGTTGATTTTGACTTACAGTTGCAGTCCATGATCAGCCAGCAGCAGGACAAAAGTTGGCACAGCAGAGGGCCATACAGAGGAGAGCTGATCACGTTATAGTGGCCAGGAAGCAAAAAGAGAAGAGGGGAGCCAGGAAGGGAGATAATGCCCTTCCAGGTCACACCTTCAGTGAACTGCCCAGAACCAGGTCCCCCTCCTAACAATAACCCAGCTGTAGCACTCCCATAATCCAGTCATCTTCCAAAGGCCCTCCTTCTGAAACATGACACTCTTGGGGGACATTCTCAGTCTAAACCATAACATCCCAACCCTGGCTCCCAAAGACTCATGTGTATCCCTTTATGCAAAATGCATTTAGTTCATCTCTATGAGTCACCAAAGTCTTAACAGTTTTAACAATTCTAAAAAGTCCAAGTCCAAAGTATCATGTAAGACTCAAAGCAAACCCTTAGCTGTGAGTCCCTGTAAAAAATTTAAAAATTAAGAAAAGTTAAATGCTGCCAACATACAATGGCAAAGGGTAAACATTTCCATTCCAAAAGGGAAGAATAGAGGGAATAGAAACCAATGGGACCAAAGCAGGTGGGGCAAACATTAAATCCTGTAGTTCCGTATTCAGTACCCAGGGCAACGAAGTGAATGCCACACAGCTTGGGCAGCCCCACCCCTATGGCATTGCCTGGGGTTGTAGCCTTCATGGCTCTCTCCTCAGCTGACTGCTCACTGCTTGCATCCTCCTTAGACATTCCAGTCCTAGCTTCTCCATTTTCACTGTACCTTTGGTTTCACTCTCACACCTTCCCACACTGTCATCTCCAAGGCACACTCAGGAGCCTCCCAGGCCTTCTTCTGAAGTCTGGGTGGAAGCCTCCTTGACTCCACAACTCTTGCACTCTGCATGCCTGTAATGATGCCAAAGTCTATGACCACCTCAAGCATTAGCAGGGTCCTCTTGGATCATGGCTGCATAAGCTTCTGGGTGCCTGGATGTCTGAACTCTGGAAAAGATTTCTGCCTTTGGCCTAGAAAGAGCAGAATGCCTTAGGTCTCATTTTTCAAAGCAATCTTTCACTTTTACAGAGCAAAGGGCAGAGTCTTTCAATTTTTCAGGATGCCCTCAACACATCTTTCCTGTTGTCCTGACTCAAAATACTTGGCTTCTTTTTCGCTTTTAGCAACCTCATTCTCAATGAAAACATTACAGACCTCAATTTCACTGAACCTCCCTTTCAGGTGAAACTCAAAATTTTTTGTTCTGATTTCTTACTGCAAATCTCACTGAAAGCAGCAAGTAGTAATGCTAGAGCCTGAACATTGGACTGCACTGAAATATCCTCCACCAGTTTAATTAATCCACCACCCTTAACTTAATCTCAGTCTCCCACAAAGTCATAGTGCATGAGCAAAATGTAGACAAATTTTTCTACCACAGCATAACATGCATGGCCTAGGGTCCAACTGCAGTGAAGTTCCTGGGTGAACCTCCTGAGCCTGGTTTTTACTGTCTCCAATTTTATCAGCATTCTGGTTTTCGGACCAGAATCTTCCATTGAGCTCGGCTTACAGCTAGGGCTTCTTTAGCTTGCATCTCCAAACCTTTCAAACACTTCCTATAAACCAAAGTACCAAAATCTTTCTTAGCTACTTTTTCATTATTGAGACTTAATACCTGACACCCACATCCTAAAGAAAAAAATATATTTTGACTCGTGGTTACACTCCATGGTTGGCCGGATCCAAGGCAGAACAGCATAGCAGAGAGGCATAGCAGAGAAAAGCTAGGAAGCAGAGAGAGAAGGGAAGAGCCAGAGAGGGAGATAAGTAAGCCCTTTCTAGTCATAGCTTAGTGACCCACCTCCAACCAGGCCCCACCTCCTAATAGCAAGTCAGCTATAGTGACCCCATAATTCAGTTATCTTCCAAAAGCTCTGCCTCTGAGCTCAAGGCTCTTGGGGGACATTCTCAACTTAAATCATAACAAGAAGCAACTTGAACTTTCTAATTTACCTTGGAATTCTTAGCATGTGGTTCAGTGCCTATAATTCAAGTTTATAGTTAGTATTATTTTTGCTTGAATGAAGAGATGCTTAGGTAAATCCACTTTTTGAGGTTTTGATTTCTTTACGCTCTCGTGGATTTCTTTTTACCTTTGGTTGATAGCCAGTTATCTTTGGGAGAAAGTAGACTTTAATAACTTCCTCTTAGATATACATATTTCCAAAATCTTTTAAGATTCTAAAACATTAGAACCAAAAATATTATTTTTCTTACAGACTGTGTACCATTTATCCTTTCTAGAGATTCTCCTTGATGATATTAGAAGCAAAGTCTAAGAAGGAGATTACAGGAATACTCTTTTAAAGCCTTAAATGAGTGGCTCCAAATGCTGTTCTCTTAATTCATTAATTATTTATTATTTATCATACAATTTTGTTAGTTATTGGACACTATTCATTCAGTAGAATCTAGTTCATTTAGCCAAAGATTAGAAGGAAGGCTTTCTTTTTTATGCTGAGAAGGAGACCTGTCATTTTTTCACATAGACAGTAAGTACTGAATTTTCATTTTGATATCTTAAGTTTCATTATCCATCTGTATTACAGTAAATTTTCATTTATCATTGTGAGTAAAGAAAGTTTTTCTCTTTAATTTTATATGCAAAAGAGATATACCCAATATGTATACCCATGTATATAGATTACCCAAGGTATATAGATTATGTATGTTTGTCTCCCCTCTGTTACAGTCCCTTTGAGAATAGTATTTATTGCTTATTTTGAATTTTTATCACCACCCTTCCCAGTGATGAAAACAAATAGATCACTGGTTTTATTTTTCACAGATTCATTCTAATTCGCCTTGGTGGCTGAACGTAATCCATAGAGCAATAGAATTTTCTAAGGATGAGGAACTTGTTCAGCGAGTACGAAATGAAATAACCAGCAACTACAAGCAACAAACCGACAAGCTTTCTATGTCAGAGAAGTAAGAAAACTATATATTTCTATATACTGTATTAGCCCTTTTAAAATGTCTCTTTTTAAAGCCTTTTAAAATCTTTTCCAAGTATTTTCTTTGTTGGATACCCCCAAAGCCAACGTCAAGCAAAAATTAAAGTTTTTTATAAGGCCTCGTGCTCTCCATGTGTGATTCGTTCTCTAGGAGCTAAGCATCAAGTGCCCTGAAGGGCCCAGGTCTTAAATCAGAATTACATACTCTCTCCTCCTGTCTTTCTTCTTACCAACACTTACTATTCTGCAGGATCTTCAGAGAAAAGGTAGCTTGTTGCTCTTAAAGTGTAAATGGTGAATAATTCTTCCCCAAGGATACATTTACTCCTTATTAAAAGTACCCTAAGTGGGGCCAGGGACTTAGTTCAGTGGTGCTGTCGCCTGCCTCATAAGCACAAGGTCCCAAGTTTGATCCCTGGTACCAAAAGAAAAAAGAAAAAAAAAAAGTACCCTAAGTGGTTTAACCTAAAGGAATGTCTATCTAGTATGGGAAATTAAGTGTTGTAGCAGAACACATAATATTATATAAGCATATACATAAACCATGTTACCATTACATAAATATGGCTTTCTATTTATGTACCATTACATAAATAGAAAATAACAAAACATGTTTCAGATTGTGTAAGAGTGAACTTATCTCTATAGGTAAGTACTTTTATTGTATTACTGTATATTCAGACATCATTTTGAACTATTGTGTATACTTTTGCATGAAATTGATATCTTGAATGCTAAGTTATTTGCGTTTGTCCCTCTGTCACTGAGGAGGGGTGTGTGTGCACCACCTGTGGGCTCTGTGACCTTGGGAAGGTTACTGAAGCGCTGAGTCTTGGGTTCTTCATCTGCAAAACCTGCAGCACTGATATAAGAATTCGACACATTGATACCGGGAAAGCACTTATTGAGAGATGTGTCCACCAGGCAGGATGGTGTGTAAGAGTTGCCGGTCATTGTTAGTATTTATTTCTCTCTCATGTAAAGAACCTGTAAGAGAGAACATTGCCAAACAGTAATAAGTAATACTGTTCACCCTCGTTTACATGGCCCAGAGTTGAGTGAGTGGAGAGAAATTTTTCAATGCTATACTTCTTGTTGCTTCAAAGGTTATTTTTCAAAGAATAATTTAAATTTTTAATAAGTGAGAAATAAGAAGCCTCGTTTTCTTCTTGTCAGTATTGATCCCTTACCTAATTTTATTCAAGTACCTATACAGATTTTTTTTTTTGGAAATTATTGAGCAGCTATTCTATGACTGTTATATTTTTAAAGAAAGGGGTATGGATAATCCTTACCTTCTAAAGCTCATAGAAAAGGCAAAACCATGAACAATTTAAAAAATATGAGTATATGTGGAAACTAAATATAGCAAACAAGTAAAGTATTTTCCATTATCTCCATGGAGAGAGAGAAACAGATTAGTGTAGAAAGATATTGACAAAGTCTTCAGGAAAGAAAAGCGGGTCTTTTGAACAATTCGTAGATGTCATACAGCATTTCAGGAAGGCGACATGTACACTCTCAAAAGCAAACAAATCATCTTTATATTTTGCCAATTTTAATCTATTACGCTAGGCTTTTTCTTCTTCTCACAACCCCATGTGCCGCACGCACGCATTTTCTTCTCCACTCTTCACAGTTGGGCGGGGTGGGTGGCTAGGAGCACTGACTGGAGGGCCAGGGGTGTAGCTCAGAAGTGCTCAGCCTGCGCAAGGCCCCAGCTTCCTCCCTCCCTCCTTCCCTCCAAAAATAAATTTTAAAAGCACTGTATTTGAGTTTGCCTGGTCTTTGCCACATAATGATTTGGGTAATAACTTTGTAACCATAGATACCTTAATTTATTAAACTCCATCCATAATCTGAGCACAAGAACAACTCATGAGCACATTAGAAGTACTAGGCAAAGTGCCTACTGTCTAATGACTGCGTAATTAAAAACTTGAGCCAGGTGACGGCGCACACCTGCAATCCCAGCACTCTGGCAGGCTGAGGCAGCAGAAACACAAGTTTAAGCGCTGCCTGGACAACTTAGTGATTTAGAGGGCCCTTGTCTCTAAATACAGTATTAAAAAATGGTTGAAGATGTAGCTCGCTGTGAAGGCCATGGGTTCACTCCCCAGTACTGAAAAAAACAAACCTTAATTAAAAAATAATGATGTTGTTTCTTTGTAATGATGACTATGACTTGGCTATTTGACTATTTTTTCTTCTCAGTGTTCTGATTTTATTTTCCTGCAGTCACGTCTTTGTATACCACAAGAATGTCAGGAGGAACATCTGTGCACATTCACCTTTAAAAAAGAAGAGTATAGCAATTCTGATCTAAAAACAATTGAGATAGAGACATATTTGGCACAGTCCCCAACGTTGTTTAACATTGACTGGGCACCCTTAAAAACACTCCTAAGGAAAACTTACCCAAGTGTGGTTGGGAAAATGTAGCACACAGTTTCTTTAACACTTTACTTGGCATCCATTTTCTGAATTTGAGGAAATTGATCCAGTATTATTTTCTTTGTGCTGTGTGTGGTGTTGGTCATGGGAATCAGGTTCCACGACTGCAGAGGTCTTCAGTTCTTACTTACAACACAAATGGATGAGCTAAGTAAATTCCAGAAGCTGGTAAGAGAAGCTGTCAAAAACCTAGAGAAACCTCCATCCCGTAATGTTATTGAATCTGCAACAATCTGTCACCTCCGACCAGCCAGACTTCCTCTCAACTGGTAAGTTGAAGAAATCCTACAGCTAAATGCCACCATTCCATTAAGCTAGATTGTATCTTAGGAAAGAAATAATGCCTTATAAAATAAAGTATTCTTCATTTTAATTCAGACAAGTAGAAAAAGATATGTTAATAATAAAATAACTCAAAGACTATGTAATAAAAACCATGTAGTGTTTTTTCTAAAATGGATACCTCTTTAAAGATAAAATGAAGTACAATATACTAAGCCTCTTTTAGAAATTATCTGATTCCTCTATATTTTTGTGAATATGCTCTGATAATCTCTTTCAGTTGTGTCTTCTGTAAAGCTGATGAATTGTTCACAGAGTATGAGTCAAAACTGTTTTCTAACACGTAAGTTCTCTTTTGATTATTACCCATCAGGAAAATGTAACATTTTATGAGAGTTGATAATTTGATTGTAAGACTATATTTTCCACTCTAGCCTTTAATATTTTTTTTTCTTTTATTAAATCAATTTAGTAAACCTTTATTATTTGGTCATTTAACTTGCTCAGCTTTACCTAGGCAGAAGTTTCCCCTAAATGCTTATGTCATGTAGGAATGTGTATCTAATTGAGGGGTATTTAATAGGAGTGGTAAGATCCTAGGCTCTAGAGTCTAGATTTAACTGAAACCCTTGCCCACTTTTATGAATAAATTCCTTTTCTAACCTCAGCATCTTAATTTATGAAATAAAGACTCCTTTTTCATTGAGTTTTTAAAATATTAAATAAGAAAGGACAATAAAATACTGTTTAGTAAAATCCTTAGTAGCATGTATACTATAAAAAATTTAACCCTCATTTAATACCTTTCTTAGCAGAGTCTTCATCCTTGCATTGGGGATTAAACTAGTGAGTGCATATAGTTGTGGCATTGGCGAAATTTTCTCTGCTTAGCAAACATGGAAATTAAGAAAAGGCTAAGTTTTGTCTCCCTCTCCTCAAAAAGAAGGGATTGATGTACTTTTAGATCATAGTATGGTTCCCTTTTTGTCTTGTGTTTGTTTGATGGTTTTTTGGCTTGGTTGATGATACAGTGGTTTATGTTTTCTCAAAGTGAGATTTATAGTCTGGAATTGAGAGAGATCTTTGTTATCTCAAATTGCTGTCAAGAAACACTGAACAAATTATGATGCTTCCAGCATTTTTAGAGTTGTTATTTTTCCAAAGACATGAAAGGATAATCTTGTAGATGTGATACTGAAAGTCGTTGAAAAGTTACTCACCTTGCTTCACTCCTTGTTCTGCCAGTGTCACTCATTTACTGACTTGCTACCCATGGACAGTAGTTACTGCTGTTTTGCTCTGGTATATTTTCAGAGTCAAAGGCCAGACTGCAATATTTGAGGAGATGATAGAAGATGAGGAAGGTCTGGTGGATGATCGAGTACCTACCACCACCCGGGGCCTGTGGGCAATAAGTGAAACAGAGCGATCCATGAAAGCAATACTGTCATTTGCAAGATCACATAGATTGGATGCGGAATTCATAGATGAAGGAAGTGCCTCAATGGAACTCTTTGAAGCATGGAAGAAGGAATATAAGGTACAGTGTTATAAAACTTCCCATGTTAAACCTCTTCTCCTTTACATTAATTTTTAATTACTTCTTTTCCTTTTTCTCTAGTTTTTCTAGATCTGCTTTAGAGATTTGAGGTCTCATAATTTCTTTCCCTAAAATGTTATTATTCTAATAAAAGATAATAAATAATATTTAAATTCTGTTTAAGTTACTAAAAGCAAGTCCTCATTAAACTTAAACTTGTATAAAAGCTTTTGTCTAGTTGTGAAAATGTTTCATTGTATTCTTCCCTTGATCTTACACTACTGTTCTATGAAACTAGATTAGGATTTTATTTCTTTTTTGTTTTGTTTCTGCTCTGTGAATAACAACCAAATAGTAATATCAGCCTTGAAAACTGGGCAACATAAATATTTCTCAAGCTGAGAAATGTAAATATTTCTCAAGTGAATAGAGCACAAAGTAGCCTTTTATATTAAACTGTAATAATTCCATTGCATTGTAGCTCTGTCCTTGAGATTACAGTATTTATTAATTTTGAATTCTTTAAATGAATTTGTTATCTTTGATAGGTAAGAAAAGGAAAAGTGTTATTTACAGTGTCATATTTCCTGTATTAACTTTCTTTAAAAAATCTGAAGTTCTTGCTTTTTAAAACTAGGTAAAAATTTTTGTTCAGAATGAAAATAAATGTCTTATATACCACTACGTACATGTAATAAACTGGGAAATGACACTTTTGTAGAGTTGAAATCATCAATTCATAGTAATTTTTTCCTTGTATTACTGTTATAAATTCATAGCATATTAACAGTTAATTACAGCAACCTGTGGAAGAAAAGAGTATTATACACAATGTCCAGTGACCCTTATATTCTTAATTAGGGCCCAGTTTGAGTACATCCTATGTGTCCAAAAGAGAGTATCATGTGTTCTCCTTTATTTTTGTGCATTTTATTTCATAATTCTGCAGGCTAAACTCTTTCACAGAAAAGCGAATGAGCTACTGCTATATGTATTGACCTCAAAATATATTAGCATAGAAAGCATGGCAAAACATGTATACTGATATAATTTCAGAAATATACATATGACTGATTTATTAAGGATACATATTATAGTATTATACTTAAAAAGTGTGGAAACATAAATTATGAATAGTGGTTACCCCATTGTCTGGCATTGAAGGAAGAATGAATGATGAAAAACAGTGATACAATGAGGGCATCCCAAGGAATTTATTTTATTCTTTGAAATTGTATAGTGGATACTCAGTTGTATATTTTAATATTCTCTTACCATATATATATATATATATATATATATTATGAATATTTGAAATGTGTTATAATAAAAATACTTTTTAGGGCTGGGGATTTAGCTTAGTGGCACCGCACCTGGCTCATAAGTGCAAGGTCCTGAGTTCGATCCCTGTTGCAAATAAATAAATAAATAAAAATACTGTTTTAAAATAAAGCAGAGATTCTGTCAGTCTAGTATTGATCTGTGGAGGTCTTTGGTCTCACCAAGAAGGGTTTGAGTATTCTGTTCCTAAGAATCTGAGGCAGTGTCCCATGGAGCTCATTCATTCCCACTTCCTCATGTGTTCCTGAGACACGTCTTTCATCTTCCTTCAGTTGCTTCATGAGTATTGGATGACCCTGAGGAATCGTGTATCTGCTGTCGATGAACTCGCAATGGCTACAGAACGACTAAGAGTGCGGCATCCTAAGGAGCCAAAGCCAAACCCACCTGTTCATCATATCATTGAGCCACATGAGGTAAACTGCAAGTAAATCACAGGAAGGGCACAGCAAGTTGGTATCACAAAAAAATCCAAGACCCACAGAACAGATAGAGTCAGGGCATTGTTCTCTTCTATTAAATATGTTCTTAATCTCTACTAACAATGTGAGCCATCTGAAATTGGCTTTATAGGTTAAAAATAGCCAAAGATGAGCAAGTTTATATCTAATTCATGCCTAATATCCACTGTTTTGATGGTTTTTATTTCTGCAAGTTATGCATTCATCTGTTTTTTAGCACCTTCTAACTGTCAGATCCTCAATATTCTTGGTCATTTTTTTAGACATATTTATATTATCTCACCTTTATTAGAACTAGAAAAATTTTCCTCAAAAATAAATAATTTTTCTTTTGCAGTGATTTTCTTTTGCTATTTATAGGTGTTTGAAATTTAGCTTCTAATCCATCATAGGATTACACCAATCTTTTCCACATTAAAATGTTATTTCTTTTATAACTTATGTTTATCCCATGTGTAATGCTTTAAATTTATTATTTTCTATAAAGCTTGGAGAGTATAGCTTAGAAAACCTTCAAAATATTTATATACTCTCACTCACTTAAATATGAATTCTCAGTAAATTTTTCTTTAAAAGCAGATTCCACATTTAATTCTTTAAAGTGGAAAAAGAAAAAAAGGTAATTCCTATTATTTGAATTCTCCTTTCATAGGAGAAAGAAAGGCAAGAACATTCTTCTCTGATAAAATCACTTTGGTCAAAGCAGCATATCTTTTAATTTTTCTTCATCCCATGGATATATTACTGGGAAATGGCACATAAAATGGTACATAAATAGAATTTGAGTTGACTTTTGGCCAACTTTAGGTATATAGAGATGCATCCTTTTCAAAGAACTCTACACTAATTTTTATCAGGTATAAAGCATAAAGAAGTATTTTTTAAAATATATGATTAAATTTGAGTTTTAATATGTAAATGAATTTTCAGCCATCTTTCTGATTTTTAGTAAAGACTGTTACTTGTTTTTAGGTAGAACAAAATCGTATAAAACTACTAAATGATAAAGCCGTTGCCACATCACAGCTTCAGAAGAAACTTGGACAGCTTCTTTACCTAACTAATTTGGAAAAGGTATTGTTTTTAAAAGGTGCTACTTTTCCAGTATTGTATTATCATAATATTACCATATTAATGACTTCTTCCATTTAAAATACTAGTCCTGTCATTAGTATGGGTTTTTTTTAAGTTGATCTTTTATTTGTTTGTATTAATTATATGAGTCAAAAAACTAGCTTTGTTTAAAATAGCTTTACAAATCACAAAAGAACATTACATGTATAGAAATTATAATTTACATAGATGATGTTAAAAAACATCCACTACATAGAAAACAGCATAAACAGACTATCGTTCATAATATAGAAGTATTCCAGCATACATCTGGGTGAAAATTCCATTATGTAACATATACACATGTGTTCATTTATACATAATAGATATTTTTCAGTTTGCTCTTTAGAATTTTGAAGTGTCTGAAACCTGATAAATAAGGAGCTATGGTAATAAAGAATACAGTTTAATTGGAAACAGCCCAAATGCCCATCAACTGGAGACTGGATAAAGAAAATGTGGGATTTTTTTTAATAAAATGGAGTACTACTCAGCCATAAAAAATGAGAAATTAGAGACATTTAGAGCTAAGTGGATGCACATTGAGGCGATACTCTTAAGTGAAATAAATAGGACACACATGTGTAAATACCAAATCGTTTCTCTGGTGTGAGAAACTGAAAGTGTAAATAAGGACTAAATGTATAATAGGTCATGTGAAATAGGAAAAAAAGGGGCAAAGGGGAAGGAAGTGGGAGGGAGGGCTAGGGGAAAGGATAGAAGGGAATGGGATTAATATGAGAAAATGGAAAAATAGGAACAAAATCTTTGTAAATAGGGAGGAATGGAGGGGTTGAAGGGAGGGCTGGGCAAGGGTGAAAAAATAAGAACCAAGAGAGACTATGTAAAGGTACAAATTTCCAATGATGAATGTCATTATATTGTATACCTAAAATGTACCAATGATTAGAATGAATAATCGATAATGTAAAATAGGAAGAAAAGGTCCAAAGGGGTAGGGGTAGTGGGAGGGGCAGGGGAAAGGAAAAATGCTGAGAAATGGAAAAAATGGAAATAAAGTCTTTGTAAATAGGGAAGGGTGGAGAGCGTGAAGGGAGGGCTAGGAATGGGGAAAAAATAAGAACCAAGATGCATTATGTAAAGGTACGATTCCCAATGAGAAATGTAATTGTGTTGTATACCTACAATGTACCAATAAAAGAATTTAATACAAAAAAAAAAAGAATACAGTTTAATAATTTAATGTAACTCACCATACTTTTTCTGAGTTATGATCAAAGTATTATATAAGACATTGATGATTTGATAGGTTGATAAATATTCCATTTTATGCAAGAATTTGTAGACTTATTAGTTGACAGAACATCTTATCAGACCTGAAAACTATTGTTACAGTAGCATAACATCTTTGAAATGCTAAAAGAAAATCTGCCAACCAAGATTTCTATAGTTACAGGAAATAGCCTGAAAAAAAACCATAAATTGAAATATTCTCAGGTAAACTGAAAGAATTCATCCCCAGCAGACTCACACTACAACATATTTTAAAGGAAGTTCTTTGGACTGAAGAAAGCATTATTCTAGATTGAAGGATAGAACTAAAGGAAGGAATGAAGAACAAATGAAAGCTTTAATTTGTAGGTAAACATAAAAAACTATTGACTATTTAAAAGAACCATGCTGTGGTATGGAATACACACATATGTACAAATAAAATATATGATAATAGCACAAAGGAATGAGATAAGCCAATGTAAACTATCGTAAGATTCTTCCATTCTTCAGAGAAATGACCAAGAATTAGGTAAGGTGTCAAACTTTGGGCACTTTGAATAAACATGGCCTAATTGACAAAGACAGCTACACCCAACAACTGCAGAATGTACCTTTTTTTTTTTCTGTGTACATCAAATTATAATGATTCAAACATAATTTAAAATTGCAAAGGATTAGCATTATGCAAGGATAAGTTTTCTTACTGAAGAGAAATTCAGTTAGAAGTCCATAGTGAAAAGATAATTAAATAAGTCCCCAAATTGGAAATTAAGAACACACTTCTAAATAACCCATGATTCAAAGAAGTTACAATGAAAATTTGAAAATATTCTGAACTGAGTCAAAGTGAAAATATGTGACAATATGTAAGATATGCTTGTAGGAAAATTTCTGCCTATTTTAATTGAAATATAAAAGGGAAATTTACACCTTTTAAATTTGGGATCTGCAGAAACCACACATAGGACCCTTCTAGCCTACCACTTGTTTTCATAAGTAAAGTTTTATTGGAACACAGCCATGCTCACTTATTTTCCTGTTGCCTATGGCTGCATTTCACTCTACAAACAGAATTGAGCAGTTGCAACACAGTATGGCCCACAAAGGCAAAAATATTTACAATCTGGCCCCGCAGAGAAAAAGTACCAGTTCTTTCTTTAAATATATCAGAAAACAAGAGATACTGTGGTATGGTAGATTGCTTACAAACTGATATAGTAATATCCCTGTATGTATAGGTGCTCGTAAGCGATCCACTCCCACACTGACTCTGGGCTTGGTCACATTGCTACTTTTGACCTTGTGATAATAGCATAGACCTAGAAAGTCCGTGTACACCAGGGTTCTCCCAATCTTATTGCTCTCTGAACTCTGAGACTATGTGAAGAAGACCAGATGGGGGAGCTGAGCCCATGGTTCAGCCTCTCCTGCACACCAGCTAACGTATCTCCTGCCAGACATGAGACAGATGCCATCCTGGACCATCCAGCCCCAGCCAAGCCAGGCCATCTCCAAATTATCCAAGTGACCTGGAGGATTGAAGGAATGCACAGTATTTGTTTTAAACCACTCTATTTTTAAGCGATTTATGATGTTACCTGAAACAGAGATCAGTTAACAGACAAAATCAGTTGTTCAACTATTTTAAATGCCTGTGCTTCCATTTTAGTTAACAAAGTTTTTGAATCCTGAGAGGGGCTGAATCTTTGCACAATTTTGAACTGTTTTCTTTTACTTGTGTTTTACTACTCACAAGTCAAAGAGTAATTTTTTTAAATGTTTAACTTTGATTGGTAAAACCACAAGAACTGTAATGATCTATCTAATTTACTTTCTTTTATGTTTTCCTCAGTTTTAAAACCTGTCTGGTAACTTTTTGAAAGCTCTTTCAGTTTTTATAATAATTTTAATAAGATTTTGAAAAGCCATTATGTTTTGATATAATTTCCAGGCATAAAAATCTCAAGTCAATAATATTTCCATTTTCCAGCTATTTGCCTTTCCAGTTTTTGCCTAATGAGATTAGAAAATGGCTAAGAGGCAGCCAGTGTTAGTAAGGGGTGATGTTATGTGACTATATGCTGTCTCTTCCTGTTCCTCTGATCTATGTCAAGTAGGCATACATGATAAGTGTGCATTTTCTTCCAATGTTTAAGGAGCTTTTATTTCAAAATTTTAAATTATATTTTTAAGTATTCTCTATTTCTTTATAACAAAATCTAACTTGAAAATAAAATTATGAAAATTTAGCATGTTGTATTTTGCTTTTATTTTTGCCGTGAACTACAATTACTGGTAACATAACTTAAACTATAATAAAACAATAATTTTATTATTTGCACCTTAATATTATGGTTGTAAACCAAGAATAATAATATTAGGTAATACATAAAATATTAGGTCGTCTCAATGACTAAGATTATTTAAATTGCAATTGCCAACATTCGCTTTTGTGAATTACAAAATATGTATCAGATCGCAAATGTAAACATATAACTAACATGTTTTTGCATTTTTCTTTTTTACATAGTCTCAAGACAAAACATCAGGAGGTATTAATCCAGAACCTTGTCCGATCTGTGCTCGACAGCTGGGAAAACAGGTGAAATTATAATAAATATTATTTACTTACAATCTTCAAAGGCTTCTACATACAATCTCTCTTTTTTCCTTCTTTCCCTTCCCTTCCCTTCCCCCTTTCTTCATCACAACTATATAGGAATAACAGGAATTACCTCCCATGTTAAAGGTAGGGCCAGAGCTTAAGGCAACGTATGTTTGAACAATAATTGATAGGTTAAGAAAAAATACTTCCTGCTGGGCATGGTGGCACACGCCTGTAGTGCCAGGAAGACTGAGGCAGAAGGATCACTGTAAGTTCAAGTCCAGCCTGAACTACATAGCGAGACCCTATCTCAAAAAAAAAAACAAACCCAAAAATATATGTATATTTCACATTTCGATGTTAGGAACATTGAATAACCTATGTTTTTCATTTAAGATTCTTAGTTTTGAACATACTCCCAAGCATAAGATTATTTCCAAGTAATTTAATTTTTGTCAGTTTAACATAGTTATCTAGTAATAGTAGTAACATGGTTTCTTATACAGAAATACAATGTAATACACATAGGTTTACTTAAAGTGATACAACAGCACCATAATATAGCTTCTAGCATTATTAATAATCTTATAATCCAGGCTTTAAAATAAAAACAACATCTCTCCTAGGAAATTTAGATGTAATTTTTAGAATACTATTTTAGTACATAAGTGTGTTTCTTTGTTATTTTTGGCTTACAGATGTTTATAAATATGATAGCAACATACTAGTTTGCTTATAAGAATTTCATATCTCTACCCACCCAACTGTGATTTATTCCTGCTTTGTATGATAAATCAGTATATTTGTATACACTATCAGAATATCATTGGGTTTCAACACTTGAAAAATAAGTCTATTATTATAAGCAAGTAAAATATTTGTGGCTGCTTTTTTTTTTGTAGAACTGAGAATGTAAAACTAAATATGTAAGTTCCATATTCTGAGTATCAGTAATCAAGAAGAAATCTTTTAGTTTCCAAGATTTATGGGGAAGGTGCATTTTCAAAGGCCACTTCATTTGATTATAAGTTTTAAGAGGATAGATATTACATTGGAAAGTAAACAGCGGAATAGTAGTGTACAGATATTGATGTACTGGTGACCAAAGTCAGGATAAAAATACTGTGCATGGATTGGAGTGGGGTCCAACTCTGGTAGAGCTTGTGCCTGAATTCATGAGGCCTCAGATTCGATCCCCTGCACCACCAGGGGGTGGGGTGCTCATGCCACAGTGTCTTTTTTTATTTTTAGCTTTGATGAGATTTGTGCATTTGGATTGTCTCTGAAATTTAATTTCATTTTTGTCTTAAACATTTACAATGTAAAGATGTTTTATACACATTGTTTGATTCAATTCTAGTATAAGCCAGGTCCCCTCCACTTAGAACAGGCTGGATCCTAGTAATGGTAATAAACTGTGTTCGTACCCACAGTCTGTAGGAACTTTATACCTTTCTCCTTAGCTGCCAGTTCTCCACCTCCTCTTATAACTTAAGACTATTAAAGTTAGGAAGTATCAAAGGTAACTCATGTACCTCTTGATGCTGCTGGGGGTGTTGCCATTTGTTTCTCAGTTTGGACCATTTCACTGTAGCATTCTCCTAATATTCAGGTGTGGGATGGCTCTGATTTCCCCTCCTTTGTGAATGTGGGTGGACCTGTCTTGCTCTGTAGCTTGTCCATTCTGCTTTCCCATAGATACAAAAATCCTCTCAAGTAGAGAAAGTACCCTTAGTCCTCAGTGGCACTGGAGGTCCATAGTGTACCAAACAGTGCTGCTCTGTGTGAGACAAAAATGCTAGTGAAGCACTTAATTGTGTTCCTTAATTTTGATCCAGCCTTAACTCCTGAGGACCCTGGTGCAAGCCCTTGAGAACAGAGATGCAACTAGAGGGCAGTAGGAATGATACCAGCCAACCAAACCCAAAATAATCCCTATTCCTTTTGAGTAACTAAGTAAACCAGCCTTCTTACCTCCCGCAAATTTTCACTGGTGTGAATTCTTTTCCAAGGAGCTTATTA
The DNA here is from genome assembly GCF_053883595.1 of Heterocephalus glaber. Lineage (NCBI taxonomy): Eukaryota > Metazoa > Chordata > Mammalia > Rodentia > Bathyergidae > Heterocephalus > Heterocephalus glaber. The sequence goes on along the minus strand of NW_028258343.1, from coordinate 11,111,227 downwards.
GAGCTCCTACGAAGTACCTAGGGTGGGTCCAGCTACACACTTCCTTTCCATACAAGTCTAATTCCGGGAAGAAGCAAAGCTAGAAACTGACGAATCTTGCACTCATAGCACCATTCAGTTTTCATTGTTACTGTTTTTACCAGGTGAATAAAGGTTAAGTAATTTCCATAAAATACCATAACTTTGTTGCCAAAGAGAGGCGTATGCCTCCTGGTATGCACCAGAATTTCGAAGGTTATTGTTTCTCTTTAAGTAGTACAAAATTTTGCCCAAAAATGTCTTTTTGAGGTTTTTAAATGTATCCAGAACCACTTTTTAAATAAATCAGGTACTAGTTCATCTCATTTTATATACAAATGCTTCAACATGTGAAAATATGAATCTATTTAGTGAACTGAATAGGATATATTTTCTACAAATTTGGTTCTCAGTTTTTCTATTATGTCTGCTGTTAAGAGTGCTGAAAGAATAATTATTTTCTAAATCTGAAATGAGAATACCAACTTCTTACAAAATAATGATGACTGACTTATAGTGACAAGAGCTAAACACTGAAAGCTTACTCTTTAGACCTAAAATAATTTAAAAAGCATTTATGTCTTCAGGACTGTTAGTATCATGAAATGTTCAGCAAGTGAAATTGTGAGTCACTTCTTTTATTATATTTAAAGACTGGAAAGCATCTGTAGTAGCATCTCCCTGAGGCTTGTGCCTATATTTTCTCTTCTAGTGGGCAGTGCTAACCTGTGGGCACTGTTTCTGCAATGAGTGCATCGCTATCATTATTGAGCAGTACAGTGTGGGGTCTCACAGAAGCTCCATTAAATGTGCCATCTGCCGCCAGACCACATCTCACAAAGAAATCTCCTATGTCTTCACCTCAGAGCGAGCAAGCCAAGAGGAGGACATCCCGGTGCAGGTAAAGGGGCCAGGAGCGCGTCAAAGCATAGTTAGAGCAGTGCAGCCGGAATCAGTATCTGACCAAGGGGAGCATTAAAAGCAGAACAAAATTGGCACAGTGAGTATGTGGGAACCGCTATTGTCCATGAAAATCCTTCTTGAAAGCTTCAGTGTTACCACCTATTCCTTCATTGTGGGAGGTTCACAGCAGCACTTGTTCTAACATGGTTAACAATAGTCACTTACCTGCTGGGCACAAAGAATTCCAGTTCCATGTCATTTATACCAGTGATGGCAAAATAACAAACAGCCGGCTGCAACACACATGCTATAGGTTCACCACCACTGATTTATCCTATTTCTGATCACTACAAATAGACAGAATTCTGGCTTATTTAAAGAAAGCTTTTTCTTTGTTCTTTTAGTCAACCTTGGTTATCAGATAAAAAGGATATGCCCAACAAAAATGAAGGGAAAAATAGATTGGTTACTGACATTAATGAAGACTTCACAAGAAAGGCATCATGTGCATTTAAACACCATGTACTGATATTTCAGGGTACAAGCAAAATTTCATTTCACTTTCCTAATTTTTTCCCATGCTCTTTCAGGGTTTTTGAATAACTACTAATTTGAGAAACATACAGGATCGATAATGGGACTTTCTGCCTAAAGAGTACTTAAATATTTAATGAAAATCCTTTATTAGACATATTTGTTCCTTGTTTTTCTTAAATATGCTTCTTAAAATTTTTCTAACCAAACTTGGACTAAGGGCAAATCAGTATGTAAATGTAGTGGGGAATATGGCTCAAGGGATGGCATAGAGAAGGGTGGAGCTAACTCTTATGCCAGCAGAGTCTTCTTCATTAGTTCTTTCTAGATTCTTTTTGGATTCCTTGTATTTTCTTTTCACATGTTTTTAAGGAATGTGTTTTGTGAGTAGAATTAACTACAACTAAAAATTTACTGCCAGGAGTTGGGCAGTTGTTAGGGTGCCCCAGTTCAAGAAAACTGTAGTTGGATTAAAGAATTATTAAATGCTGGGGTTTTTCCCACTCTCATAATCTTGAAAATATCAGTCACAGTGCTCTCTAGGATGCTGGGGTAAACAGAAACCAAAAGTTGGAAAAAACTTTCATTCATTCTCTCATTCCACTCCTAACTTGTAGAACACGTGCTGTGTGGCAGGCAGTGTGCTGGGCCTGACAGATGCAGTATCCCCTCATGAGTAACAGAGATATGGGCACTGCCCTTGTGGATTTTACAATTTGGTAATACAGTTTCTAAAGGAGGAGCAGCTGAGCCAACCAGGAGGAGGATGGGCGTGATCTTGTGGAAAGGAAGTTCCCAGGCAGAAACACACACACACACACACAAACAAACACACACAAAATAGGAATAGATCCGAGACAAATTACTGAAATGAAACTGAGTGGCTGAAAGGCAGAGAACAAGTTTGAAATTTAGTGAGTCTATAGCCCTAAGCGGGTCTGAGGTATTACAAGCCTACCTGAAAGTTTGAGAACTTTATTTCCACTATAATTAGAAAGCCTTTAAGTTGTTATAAGCAAGAAAGTATCATGATTGGATTTAGATTTTTTAAGATTCTTCTTGCTGCAGTGTGGAAAATAGATTAATGAAGGATAGAAAAGAATAGAGTAGAAAAAATTGGGAGAAATAAGTTTAAGAAGCTAAAGAAGTCATATTGGTGTATTTTCTGAGGTAACAGCAGTGGAGATGGAGAGCAGTGGGTATGTCCAGGAGGTATGTAAAAGTTAAAGAGGAAAAGAGAATGTTGGAGGTGAAGGTGAAGATGGAGGCTTCGTAGATGATCTCTTAGTTTTTGGTGTGGAAATCAAGTGGATAATGTTGTAGTTAATGATAAGATTTGGAAGACGAGTACATTTAGAACATATTATATTTGAAGTTTTTCATGTGGAGTTGGAGATATAAACTTGAGAGTCTGTGGCATAAATGATCTTTGAAGCCATGAGATTAAGGAAAGAAATAGAGAGAGGTTAGCCTTGGGTAATTCCCATAACTTTCTAAAGGTTGAATAAAGAGGGAAAGGTTAGAAAAGAAGCTAAGAAGAAACTAAAGACATGGCCAATCCAGGACAGTGGCCATGAGAACACTGCTTCAGTACGGAGACGGTTACCAGCTGAAGATGGATCAGCTGCACATAATATGGACTTTTGTGGCTAGCAGAAGTCATTAGTGACTTCACAAGGAACTCTTTCAATGGAATGAATGTAGAAGAGAAAAGCACATTGGAAGAGATGAAGACTGAACACGAAGTGAATAAGTGGAGACAAAGATATCCAACTGTTTCATAAACGAGGCTGTGAAATAGAAACCCAGAGTTGCAACCAGAGACACGAAGTACAGAAAGACAGTATTTTTGTTTTTGTTTTTTTGAGACAAAAAATTCTTAAGCATAATCTCCATTTAAAAAAAATAAGATAGCCTGAAGATGTAGGCAGGAAGAGTCTGTAGTGTTAAGTTTCTTGAAAAGGTAGGGAGAGTGTTGATATGTGGAGAGGAAGTAGAGGTCTCATTGAAGTCAAACAGCAGCTATAGGTTGGGCTCTTGAGCATCCAAGCTATTAGGAAAGATGCCCTTATCTGAATCAGTGACTTCAGAGGGGACAGCATTAAATGCTGTAGGTAGTAGAAGTAGGTGACCCAAGTGAGATAAGGGGAAAGAGATGCTAGAAGATGAAGTGCTGAGGTGTAGGTGTTGGATGGGTTGTCCAAGTGTACGGTACGTAATCCCTAGAATTGAGATTTAGAGGTAAAGATTGTAAATTAGGCACCAAAGTTCTTTAGTGAATGAAAGTTAGCATTCAGTAAATGATAGCAGCAGAGTTAGAATGAGAGGATAACTAGGCTTTAGGAGGCTCGAGAGAATGGGGAATTTTTACAAAAATGAGAAGTATTGACCTGAAATCTGCATCAGGAACCAAAGAAAATAATACCAATACCTAAGGCAAGGATATGAGAGAATAAATATCCTCCATTCACAAGGGCTGCTGAGAGGATATAGCCAGGTTCTAATTGAAGCAAGAAAGTAAAGAGCAGTATTTCTACAACGTTAAAAAAAAAAATAAGTACAGGTTTTTTGATCTTAAGTTCCATGGGGCACTAGCAAAAGGTTCAGGGGTAAAAGGAGAAAAGCAGAAGGGTGAATAAGCAGGAGTGAGCTGCGGAACAGTGTAGAGTAACAGAATGAGCAAGGACAAGTGAGGAGAGGATGACACGACCTAAGACCACCCAGTCCCATTCTCTTGTCTGTGAATGCCCTGGATAAATGTGTGGGGTGGTGGTTGTTGTAGTTGTTTTTGGTACCGGGATCGAACTCCTGTCCTTGTGCTTGCGAGGCAGGCAGTGGAACCACTGAGCTAAATCCTTGGCCCATAAATGTGTGTTTTTAAGGTGGATGCCAGAGAGTTGCAGAGTGAAGAGGCCCGCGATCTTGTGTACAGTCCAGCGACCAGCCCTGAGGCTTTTGGTCCTGCTCACCACTCAAAGAACCACCCTCCTCCCCGCCCTCTCCACTTTCTCCCCACTCCCTCCTTTCCCCTTCCCTTCTCCTTCCCTTCCCCTAAAGATAGGCTTTCTTAGTTCTTTTGTGTTTTTTTCCTATCTCATTCTTTGGCCACAGGCATTCCTGGGGCCACAGGTGGCATTTGTGGCCACAAAGTAGCTCACTCTTAGAGGGTGAAATCTCAGCACAGTACAAGCAGCCAGCCTGCGACAGAACTGCTGTATCAGCCACAGCAGCAAGGCCGAGGAAGTGATTGCTCTAGCTACCAGTAAACAGTGCAGCCTCAGACTGAGTCACTGAGCAGCCAGGCCCGAACACCTGTTCCTTTTGTGGCAGCTTCCCTGGACACCCAAGAGAGAGATCAGGGCAGTTACACTCGCCATCCTGTTGGGACAGGCATACTTCGAATTGTGCTCTCGCTTCTTCCTGCCTTTCGTTGGTCCTGAGGAACACATGAATTAGTTGAAGCATCTTATTTAAAAACTATACAATTATAGAATTTGCTAGAGAAAATGATTTCACTCTTGGCTAAGATGGTGATAGTCTTACATTTCTCTTTATGGAACCCATGACTGAATGTTGTACCTATCATGTAAAGCAGTTTTATCCCTCCGCCACCTTCTCACATTGCTTTTTGCACATTTATGTTTGCTTCTTATTTCCTTTCCTGTCACCTTTTGTGTCTGCCACTTCTGCCATCTGAGCCCTGTCACCTCTTCTGCCTTGTGCACATTTCTGCCCTAGTCTGTCACTTTCTCCTTGAAGCATCTGCTTATTGTATTTTCACTTTTCCCCTTAGTCTTCTGACTCTCTGAAACTTCATCATTAAATGGTCATATCATGTATCTTGTAGAAAAGAGTGATCATATATAAAATAAAGATGAGTCCATATAAATAATTAAGGTATCATTTTGAAATTTTAGAACTATTGGTTCCTAAACCTAGGGGTATTTTTCTTTTATGCTATTGCTACTATTGAATCCCTTATATTTAATAAACAGTATTGAGAATTTTTTATCTCACTGAAGTTTTTATTTTATTTGAAATGCCTATTTCATTGAAAGTATTCATGTCGAGACTCTTGGACATAGCGAACAATATAGTGATTTTCTTAGTGTTTAATTATATGGCTGATATCAGATAAAAGATACTTGGAAAGTATAAAAAATACCATCGAAGAGTATCCAACTTTTTTTTCTGTTGATACTTGTGGAAATTAGAGATTGCAGAAAGGAAGAAAGCTTGTTGATCGACCTCAGAAATGAAATGAATATTGGAATCACAAACATCCCTTTGGCAGGTGCACTTAAGTTAAGGACTGCATCTTCGCTAACACAGTGTGACAGTATTCCTAAGTGACCCTTGGAACCTACTGGGCACTTCACAAAGTAAACAAAATTCCCCTTGCAAGTTCTGACAACTGCCAGGCATTTGGGATGGTGAAGTAGGCCTCTTGGCAGAACATACGCCCCACGTGGCATGTTCCCTGTGTCTTGTGTTTGGCTAGGTCATGCACAAAGCATGTTTGCCAGCAGAAACCCTGCCCCTGTAATGAGTGAGATTCTTGCATCATAAGAAGCATCTGTCTAGGAGGAAGTCCACTACATAGACACGGCCATAGCAAAACAGCACCCTTCCCACCACTCCCTACCACGCACATGCACACTGCTGCATCATCTTAAACCTCTGTGCACCTGATAATCAGCCCCTTTACTTTGAAAAATAGAGTTTTTCCAGGCCCATCCCCATAAATGTTGACTCATGACATGTAGGATATGGTCCAGGAATTGCGATTGTACCATTAAAATAGTACAAATCTAAGAATTGCAGGCCTCCCCATTCGTAGGTAAATGGATGCAACTTGAGAACAGAATGTTAAGTGAGCTAAGTCAGATGCACAAACTACAACACTGCATTACTTCTCTTATATGAGAAACACTATACACATTTTACATATATATGTGTATATATATATGTGTATATATATATATGCACCTATATACACACAAATAAGAGCAAAATAGAAGAGATAAATAGAAAGTAGGAAGAAGTTCAAATACTTCCCTAAATTTACATATTCTGCTTTTTAAAAATATTTCAATATATATGCTAGTTTGTTTCATGTATACTAAATGTTTATCTTAGTTCCTTGAAAAGAAAGTTTGTGTTATTTTCCGTTTCTTTTCCTAAGAAAGAATCTTGTACTGAGTCACTACTTTGAAGATAGCATTATACAGTGTAGTAGCTATTGTTATTCTCTTATTTAGTTAGGAATGTTTTATTTTTTCATAAAATAAAAAGAAAATAAATTACCATCCTCCTATCCCAAATAAAACTCTCATTTGTGTGTAGCAAATAAGGGTAGAAAAAAATTTGATGTTAACTGGTTCATTGATTTAGTGAGAGGTACTGGAGATTAAATAAAACCAGGGCCTTCAGACTGAGCTTCATCCCCAGCCCTTTTTTATATTCTTTTATTTAGAGCCACACTTACTAAGTCACTAAGTTGCCTAGGCTGGGCTCAAACTTGCCGTTGTCCTGCCTCAGCCTCCAGAGTGCTGGCTAACAGTCATGTGCTACCATGCCCAGCTATTAACTCATAAGAAAGAAAAATAATAAATTAATTCAAAATAAGACAAAATGTCCCCAATAGAAATAATGCTTACCTCTATTCTCCCTTTATTGTCTTAATGTTGAACAATTTCTGTTTTTATTTCTAAAGATCACTTGTAGAACATTCAATAAGTTACTTGAATTTTTCTTAAACACTACCATTAGGCAGCTTTAATAGTACAAAAAAACTAGTGCATCTAATCTTCCTTCCATCATTCTCTCTACTATATCCTAATTTTATAGCATCCCTTATAATGTACATAATATTCATACTTGATTATCTAGTTATGGACTTGTTTTCCATTTCCAGAAAAGAATTGGTAAACATGTATACAGTATTAAAATTTACATAGTGCTTACCATAAAACCAAGTAGAAGGAATATAGTCATGTAGAAAGGAAAACAATCCTAATCCTGTCATTTAAGCTTTAGCTTTCAAAGACCTTCCAAGTTCCTTAGGCTAGTAAAGGAGCTAGCCACTTTCATTTCTGTGTCACCATTATCCATGGAATCCTCATTCTGAGATTCCTTTTTCACTGTGCTATAATGCTTCAAGAAACCTTCCCATGACTAGTATGTGAATGGAAAATTTCAGCATTCATAACACTGCTGAAAATAAATTCATTCTACCTTCACTGTAGAGTGATTGAAAGTCCTCTTGATGACAGATTTCACTGGAAATATTTATGTATATTGTGTTTATCCCATATATAGAATATTATTATATAATAAGTATAAAATCTCTATAAAGATATGGCTTGTCTGTTGACATAAAGTAGCCCCTAAACATGGAAGTTCTTCTGTTTGGTAAAAATAAGACTAAGTACATTCCTCGTGTCCATTGTGTTGACTTTTCTGTGATGTTCTTCAGGACTCAGCAGCCATTGTAGCCTTTCCTTCTGCAAATAGAGCTAAGACCATGGGAACCTATAGATGCTGCTCAGAAAAAGGAGTGTTGGAGAGATGTGAGCAGATTGGATAAATAGAAAAAAATAGAAGGTGACATAAGAAGAACTACTGTGACAAGGGGATATAAAGGGCAGTGAGCTCTTGGCTCAGGGGCAAGAACTGGCATGCCTTGCTTCACACAAAGCTGTGGTGGTAACTTTCTAGTTAGTCCTAGAGCACTGTTTCTCTTTTATATAAATCAAGTAACCCTTTGCTGCTTTAGCCAGCAGAGCTCTTATCTGCCCTTCTGCCTTTCCTTTCCTCCCCAAATCAGGGGTCTCAGCAGACAGGAAATAGATTTGAAGGAAGTAGAGTGAAGCCAGCTATACTGTCTCTCGGTACCATACTCAAAGATTTTACTGTTTTTGTTTCCTTCCTTTCCCCAGTATTAAGACTTCCTTGAATGAAATTCAGCATCTCAGTCTAGGATTGCACTGGTAAAATAGACTTACTGTGGAGGAGAGAGGATAATCAAATTCTAAATCAGATACTACTTTATTGTTTTCTTGCGAGATTGCTTTTAGTCTACTAAATATATGGCAAAGAAATAAAACAGTTTTCTTTCCACCCTTTTGACATATTTAACAACTTGTAGCTCAGAGTTTAGGTTCTGTGAATTTTGCAGCAGGAGCCTATGCCGGCAGCTCACTGTTCCAATCAGATTTGTGTTCTCTCATCCCATTCTCTAGTTGACCCTGGCGAGCACTAGATATTGACTCAGAGAAGAGTTACAAAGATACAGATGATTTAAGGCAGGAGATAGATACTGTATCGTTATTCTGAAACTGGGTCTTGGTCAATGATGTTTCAGAAACACGCACACACGAAACCAAGCATTGATCACAGAGGTAGAGTTGGTGGGTAGGTATCTGAGAAAAGTGAAGAGACTTACAAGAAAAGAAAAGAATGAGAAAAGGGAGATGAGCATCAGAAGTCACCAGTGTGTATAATTAAATGCAGTTTATCAATCTAATACATTAAAAAAAATCTAGCAGTTTTGTGGGTTCTCAATTCCCATACACCCTCCTCCCTAATACTTATCGTTACCCAGTTAACTCTGCACCCATATGTTTACCACTGTTGACAAAATTAAGCCAAGTTGGACTGAGGCTGCCAGCTTTCCTATCTTATACTTTGTTAACACCTTGGGCGGGGATAACTTGATATCCATATCCTTATCTCCTTTGCCTTTCCCCATCCAGCCTTGACAGTTTATTACCCATTCACTTTTTTCCTATTTTAATAATTTCTTAACAAAGGGACTATTTCTTTTCTATAGCAGTGAGTACATTGAATAGTCTTCTCAGGAACTGGCAGATTTGAGTCCAAGTTCATTTATATATTTGAGATAGAAACATTAGAGTAGTAGAACGCATATAGTATATTTAAGATGGTATAACAATACGTTCATTTAAATTGCTTTCAGACCAAAACAGCACTATAAACTATCCTTTGTGTTAATTTTTCTCCATATTCTGTGACAAACATTAGATTGCATGTAATTAGAGATAAGGGAGTGTGCCTTATTGCATTTTTTTTTTTTTTTTTTTTGTACCAGGGATTGAACTCGGGACCTTGCACTTGCGAGGCAGACAGCTGAACCACTGAGCTAAATCCCCGGCCCTTAGTTGCATTTTATTAACAAATGAAAAATTATATATATTTAGAGTACACAGTGTGATATTTTGATGGATGTAGACATTGTGGAATGATTGGGTAAAGCTTATTAACCTATCCAGCACCTCAGGCAATTATTTATTTTCTCTTGTAGTGAGAACATAGCAGTGTTCAAGTTTGTATTACTGTCCTTACCACTCAGTATGGTAGATCTCCAGAACTGACTCCTCCTCAGACTTTGTACCTCTGCCCAACATCTCCCTAATGTTTCCTCTGTCTACCCCCACAAGTGCATTCATGTTGTCCCAGCTGACAGGATTTCCTTCTTTACTAAGGGTAAAAATTACCCCACTGTGTATATGCCACATTCTCTTTATTCATTCGTTCGTTGATGAATCCTTAGGCCAGTTCCATATCTTGGCTTTGGTAACTAGTGCTGCAGTGGGCATGGAAGTGTGGGTGTCTCTTTAGCATACTGATTCCATTTCCTTCAGGTACATATATGGATGACTGAAAAATACAATGTGCTTTTAAATTTTTTAAAAATTACATAGCAACTTTCATGCTGTTTTCTGTTTTGGTTGTACAAATTTACTTTACACCAGTGGTGTATAATGGTTCCCTTTTCTCCACACCCTGACTAACACTTACCTCTTGTCTTATTGATAATAATGATTCTAGTAGGTATGAGGTGATATTTCACTGTGGTTTTACTTTACATGTCCCCCTGATGGCTATTATTTTGAGCACCTTTTCATATTGGCCATCTGTATGTCTTCTTTTGAGAAATGTCTTTTCGGGTTCTTGGCCATTTTTTTAATTGTATTTCTTACTGCTAAGTTCTTTTTATTCCTTTTGTATTTTGAAAATTAATCCCTATCAGATGTATGGTTAGCACATATTTTTTCCCATTTTATAGATTGTCTCATTGGTCTTTTATTTGCTGTCCAGAAGCTGTTTACTTTGGTGAAATCCATTTATTTTTGTTTTTGTTGCCTATCCTTTCTAGGTCATATCCAAGAAAATTCTCCTATGATCATTGTTAGGAAACTTTTTCTCCATATTTTTTTCTTCTAGTAGTCTTATAATTTCAGGTCTTACATGTAAATCTTTACTTCATTTTGAGTTGATTTTTGTGTTTGGGATGAGATGAAGGACCAGACCTTTCTTCTCCACGCAGCTTTCCTGGTGCCATTCATTGACGAGACTTTCTCCACTGTGCGATTTTGTTATCTCTGTCAAAGAGCAGTTGACTGCATGTGTGTGGGTTTATTTCTAGGTTCTCCCACCTGTACTGTTGGTCAGTGTATCTGTTTTTATGATAGTACCTTTCTGTTCTGATTACTGAAGGTTTGTAATATGTTTTGAAATGAGGAAGTGTATTATCTCTAGCTTTGTTCTTTTACTCAACACTGGCTATTTGAGGTCATATGAAAAATGACAGTGGAATTTTGAAAGGTATTTCATTGAGTCATTTTAACAATAGTCATTCTTCCAGTCCATGAATACCAAATATCTTTCCACTAATTTATGTCTTCTTCAGTTTCTTCCATCCGTGTTTCAGTTTTCAGTGTACAGATCTTTTACCTCCTTCATAAAATTTATTCCCAAGTATCTTATTTTTTGATGGCATTATAAATGAGATTGTTTTCCTTGATTTCCTTTTCAGGTAGTTTATTGTTAGCATAAGAAACATTACTGATTTTGGGGTGTTTTTTTTGTATCCTGCAGCATTACTGAATTCACTTGTCAGTTCTACAGTTTTTGTGGTTTTTAATAGATAAGCTCATTTTGTCAACAAAGACAATTTCACTTCACACATTCCTATTAAAATACCTATTACTTATTTCTATTACCTAATTGCTCTCCCTAGAGCTTCCAGTACAATGTTGAAAAGGGGTGGTAAGAGTGGACATCCTTGTCTTTGATCCTAAAGGAAAAATGTAATTTTTCACCATTGAATATGATGTTAGCTGTGGTTTGTCATGTGTGGCCTTTGTGGCATTGAGGTACAGTCCCTCTGTTCCTAATCTGTTGAGAATTCCTATCATGAAAGGGTGTTGAATTCTATCAAACACTTTTTCTCCATCCTTTGAAATAATCATATGCTTTTTATCTTTCATTCTGATAAGATAATGTATGACATTTATTAATTTGTGTATGTTGCACCATTCTTGCATCCCCAGGATAAATTCCACTTCATCATGGTGAAGGATGCTTTTTATGTCTTTGTTGAAGAATGATTTAAATAACCAAACATAAACTACTTGAAATGTTGTCAGGACTTGAGAGACGTGTGGGACAGATGAAGGTCTGCCCTGTCTGTTCACTTCAGTTGACTACTTCTAGACCAACCATGTTCTTTCAGAATTGCTTATGGATCTTGTTTTTCATTTGGAAGTAAAGCAGCACAAGCAAAGAAGAAGGAAGCGGGTTTGTGCATAAGCGCTTAATATGGTAGGGATTTATTTTTCTGAAGACCAGAAACCAAAGCCCACAAGTTGCTGACCTTATTGACCTGTTCTAAAGCTGCTGCTAGGTGGATGAAAAGAAAAATCGACATCGAACACCCTGAATAGATGTTACCATCTTCCAATTGCTGACTTCTTAATACCAGTTCCAGTGATTTCATCATCCTGTATCTAACACAGAATCCACCACAGAGCTTGTTTTGGTTTAGGTCCACGTCTCTTTCCTGTCGCTCAAAGTTCTAGCTTTTATAAGTGGAAAGCTAGAGATTAATTGTTAAGATTTGATTTGCTTATTGTTGATTATGTTGAATAAATGAAAACTATGTTAGTTTTAAATTGTATTCTTATCTTTTATTTTGATTTTGTTTTACTTAGCACATTTGGAATTGAAAAGCCTAGATGTAAACATTAATATTTTGCATTAAATAGACTGAATGCATACGGTTCACAAAGGACTGTGATACTCTTAGAGAAAGGTAAATGTCATTTAATCTTTGTTTTTAAATAATATGTCAGCCAATGAGTAACAGAAGTATACTATACTCTGAGGTATGACATAATAACATCTGAAATTATATATAACCATGGCCGGACAATTGAGGAAAATCCTTTTCTTCTCCAAATAAAATTCCTCATCTTTCTCTTATGAAAGAGTAAATGTCAAGCACAAAAAAATCTAATGAAATAGTTAAGTCAAAAAGTGCTTAGTGTCCAGAGGCCATTCATCAAGTATTTGGAAGTTATTACAACTAGTATAATATATTAATATACCATTTTTACTTACATTATTGCATTTGACACCATTAAATACAACCGTGGATGAAAAATAGAAAAATATATACAATCTACTATTAACATCTATATCAAGAGGCCTTACATATCAGAAATAAAATGTCTTAATTTGGCAAAAGATATAAATTCTCAGTTTATAAAGGAAGACTTCTAAATAGCCAGCAAATTATATTCAGACTTACTCTCAGGAAAATGTAGACTGAATGAAAATTCCTCATTTCACCAATCCATTTGGCAAAAAATGAACTTTACCAAGTATGGAAAGAAGCAGACGCATTTAACTGTTAAGAGTTAAAGCATTTTTAAATAGTTTGATGAGGAATCTACCAAAATCCACATATTTAAAGGTTTTTCTAACTTTTGACCAATTCCATTTTCCAACAAAAATTACTTACCACATGTACCTAAAGCTGTAAGTTAAAGCATAGCCACTGTGAAATGCTGCTTGTAAAGCAGAATGAAGTCAGTTTAAATATATATTAACAAGCAAATATTTAATAAATTTTATGCACACAAGAACATGCAGCCATTGAACCAAGGCATATACATAAATCCTATATCATAAGGGTGGTGGATACAATGTTAAATAAAAGGTCCATGTTGCAAAATATGTTTAAAAATATTTGTAGATTGTATGTGCATTTTTATGTATGCTTCTAAAATGCCTATTTAAAAGGATAACTGCCAGACTCTGAGTAGTGTTTAGAGAATGTTGGGCATGAAAAAGTTTTTTTTAAATTCAAAGGGTTTTTTTAGCCTGTGTGGTTCTATTAGCTAATTTGCCCAATCAACATATATTGCTTTTTTGTAATTCTTTAGGTTAGCCAAAAAGTGCTTATGAAATACGTAGCAAAGCTAGAGACCGTATTTTTATCTTTTATTCACTTTGACTACTGCAGTGTATTGTCTTTCTGTTACCATTTTACATCAGCAATCCTTTATTGTCCACAGCATTTTTATTTCATTTAACAGCAAATTATGGATTCTTAGGGAGGTAGCAAACTTTCAACATAGCATCTTATAACTTGAAGTGATATTTTCATGCTGATTTCTCAGTCAAGTTTTCATCCTTATTTTAAAATGTGAAACAATCTGTAGAAGAGATTCCTTTACACATTGATCTTGCTTAAAGACTTACTAGCTTTGTTTCTAAAAGTTAAGCCACAGATACATAGGGTCACCAACTTCTTTCTCCATTTTTCTTATTCTCAGTAGGCCCTTTGGGTCCATTTGGAAGAGGCAGGTGTGAATTTCATCTCACTGTACATGTAGCTCCTTCCCAAGCTGAGCTTCTGATTGCAATACTTTGCAATGTTATTCTTCTTTCATTATAAGAAATAACTAGAATGGGACTGAATCATTCAGAACTGTGGCATTTGGAAGAGATTGACAGCTACCATTGAACTTACCCTGTATAGAGAAATATATAGGAGAATCCACTAATCTTTTCCTATATAGAGTTAGCACCCTAGTTTGGAATGTTCTTTAAAAGCTTATTTGGTTTTCTTTTGAACTTTTATAAGAAACAGCTTAATAAAAGGAAGAGTTCATAGTTATCCTGATATATCACTGGAAGTGTTTTGAAAAGTAAGGCATTGCAAGGGAAATTCATGAGTGTGTCTAAACTAAATAATCATTTTTATGTTAATTTCCTGAGATAATTGTTACATTGAAACTGTTCCCTTTATAATACTTTTTAATCTTGCAAGTATGGTTGAGAGTCTGTATGTCCAGAGAAATAAATGTAGACTCGGGATTTTTAGCATGAGAATTTTAGAACTTGTTCCATGATTCTAGCTTGCCAACTTCAAATTAGTATTTCCTCCTTGTTCTGTTCATATTTTTGCCTTTGACTGTTTCTTCAGGTAAAAATGCTATTGAGAGGATTGAGGAGGAGGTTAATACTGCTGTGAAAATATTTATGCTTTTTATTAGATCCACACCCCCTACCCCAGCATAATCTGAGTTGTAACACTCCTACTGAAAGGCTCAGAAAGATAGTAAGTTATTGAGTGTTCATTTTTTGCCAGGTATTAGGCTAAACATTGTGTATGCATTTTGTCATTGAATTGTCACAGCCACCTTTGCAAGTAGTTATAATTATCGTCCTTGTTTGACAGATGAGGAAGAGAAGGCTTAAAAGTTAGAACCTATATGACTAGTGAGTTGAACTTAGATTTATCTCATTCAAAAATCCCATACCATTAACATCTGTCATACTCTTTCTCTGTACTCCAGCAGGAAAACTTTCTCATAAGTATGACAGAAACACTTCATGTACTTTCCTCCTTTTCTTATTTCTCTGCTTTTTATCGTTTTCATATTCTTTTGAGTTGTAAATGATGCAAAAAACACACTTGTTTAAAAGTGTTAGCTTTGTTCAAATCTGCCTTAATCTAAGTGTACCTCCATCATTGTCTATAATTTTAAGAAATTATTCTTCATTGGTTGAATCTTCCCTATTTACTTACCTTGGAGTTTTTGTTCTTTGTATACTTAACATTTCTAAACCCATAATATCTGGAATAAGTGAGAGTAACTGTTAACTATGAAACCTAGCTACTTAACTAAAAAATCTTATTTTTAGTATCTATATGACTTTCTAGTTATGCATTTATATTCAGTGTTCTGTTCTACAATTTAAAGCTAAAGAAAATTTCCGGAAAATATGAAATAAAAAAGGAAATGCGTAAGTACCTGCTCATTGCTTTTGAGACATGTATGGTTTGGATTACTCCTTTCCCATTCTTAACTGGGATTTATCTAATAATGATGTGTTTTCTTCTTTGTGTTCCAAGGGTAGCCATTCCACAAAAGTAGAAGCGGTGGTCCGAACCCTCATGAGAATACAGCGCACAGACCCAGGAGCTAAAGCCCTTGTTTTCTCTACGGTATAGTTCATATTTTCCTCTGCAGCATTAACTCTGACCCGCTTTCTGTCTCTAATCATTTTATGTCTAAGAACTAATTTCTAATGCTTGCCCTAATGTAGATAAGAGTTAGAATTACAGATAGACTTTTTTCATATTCAATTTTTTTCCATATCCTTAAATGTAATTCTTTCTAGAGAAATTGGATAATACTTTACAAGGCAGTTTCTGTTTTATGATTTTATATTAATTTTATTTAAAGATATTCTTACTTTAATATTTTGAAAATTGGAATCTATGACCTTTAAAGTTGCATTTCACAAATGAATTTGGTTGTTTAAGAAAATTATCACATAAAGAATAGAATAAATCCAACAGTTTTCATTTTTTGAAAGATAAAGTGAATACATCCACTAAACATTGCTTCAAACATACTCATGTTTTTATCCTATTTTTTAACCAGCATTTGATGCAAAAGAAAAAATGTTACAGCACAGCTAAATAACATTGATAGTACTGCATTTGAAGATTTGCTCTATATTACTTAAATCTAAGGTATAAAAGTTACTGTGATTTAGTCCCCTCAAATCCTCCTTAGACAAAAGCTGTGTGTAAATACAGGCTTTCTTATGTTTTATGTGTTCTAGTGGCAAGATGTATTAGATATTATTTCAAAAGCTCTTACCGACAACAACATGGAATTTGCACAAATCAGTCGTGTTAAGACATTTCAGGTATGTCAAGATTTCACTCTTGTTTGTTGATGTGAATTCAGTTGCAAACCAAAACTGCTACCTAGCTTACTTACATGTATTGCCATGTGTCATATAAGTCCCAGAAGTGGAGATTGAGTTCTTGACTAATTCTAAAATTAGCATTTTAAAGCATAGTAAAGAAAATAGAGATTTTTCAGTCCTTTTTTATTGACCACTTAAAAGACCATCCTCTTTTTAACAGTCATCTGACTTGAGAGCCTTTAGTATAGGAAAAGATTGCCCACGAGATACCTTTTGAACAGGGCCTTGGGCCTGGGTGTCAGACAGAAGTGAAAAGTACCATGGTCAAAATTGTTCTCACATCACTGTCAGCACAGTGACAGGTGCACGTCATGAGGCACACACGTACATGCACACAAAACTCAGCAGATTCATGTCTCTTATCTCACATTCACTCTAGCACACTTTTCTTTCTTACATTTACCTTGTGACTTCCACTGTATTTTAGTAAAGCACAAGAGAACTTTGATGATAATTTTCCTCACAATGAAAGACAAGCAATAAGTTTCCATTTTCTGAAATTATTTCGCGATGACCTAATGTACCATTAACATCTTTACTTTGAACTATGAAATTCTGCTCTTTTAACCTCCAGCTAAAATTAAAATGTGTATTTCTTTTTTAGGAGAACCTATCAGCGTTTAAACATGATCCCCAAATCAATATTTTGCTGCTGCCCCTGCACACAGGTTCTAATGGATTAACTATCATTGAAGCAACTCATGTTCTCTTGGTGGAGCCCATATTGAACCCTGCCCATGAGCTGCAGGCCATAGGGAGGGTGCACCGAATTGGACAGACAAAGTAAGGACTGAAATTAGCATCACCCAGACACTAAATCAGCACTTACACCCCTCATTTATGTTCATGGTAGCCTGTTTACTTTTAATCACAGGTTGAACATCCCTCATCTGAAATTTTAGGGACCAGAAGTCTATCAAATTTCAGATTGTTTTCGGATTTGGGGATATTTGCATATACATAATGAGATATCTTGGGGATGAGGCCCACATCTAATAATGAAGTTCATTTATATTTTATATTTTATTTATATTTTACTTTATATACATAACCTGAGGGTGATTAATTTTACAATAATTTTAGTTCATGTGGATTTTGACTACAATCCATCACGTGAGGTCAATTATGAAAATTTCTACTGGTATCATGTCTACATTCAAAAATATTTGGATTTTCGGACAAGGAATGCTCAACCTGTACTTCCTAATTCAAATTTTAAGCATCATTATATGATTAAAGAGCATGGAATTTTGAAATGTGCCTCTCCTAAACAGCAAACCCATGAATTCTCCTGGTTTTTTGTCTTTGTTCATACAAAAATCTGATCATTTCATCTAAAAATATTGTTAGGCATTCTTAAGACAGCTGCAGAGTTAAAGGTAATAGATCATGACTTTGAGAAGAATTGAGTTTTGATTGTCAAGCAAATGTCTAAAAGAAGACTTATCTCCTACATGACTGAAAACAAATGACTCCTTATGAAATTTTTATCCTAAGAAAAAGCATCATCCTAGGTCAGCTCTAAGAGACAGACTGAGCTTGAGGCCCAAAACAAACCTAACTGTGAACATTATGTGGTATATTCTGCTTTTATGAAATATCAGCATGAACTGTTATCTTTGATAAGGCCTCCCACATACATTATTTCATGAGCATTAGATGACTTGAATGTTTTCAAATAAGCACATTTATACTAAGCACTCATTCAGTGTTACTGAACACCTAATAAATGTCAGGCATTTTACTGCATACTGAAGATTCAAGTTTAATAAGACATAGTTTATTCTCCAGCTGGGAGCGTACAGAGGAGGTCACTAGGTAGTACAGGAAACAGACGATTTAATGTCAGGTGAACATAAAGGCAGTGAGCCTCTGTGTGCTAGAGAGCCAAGGAAGACTTCATTAGATTGAGTCTTGAAAGAATAAGTATTTCAAAGGTGGGCTACAAAAGTGTGTTCATATAGCCAAAGAGATTCACATGCGCACAAACAGAGGTGATCGTCATCCTGACATCCTAGGGACTGTAAGAAGCAGGAAAGTGCTGAAGTATGAGAAAAAGTGGCAGGAGATGAGGTCTTCCATATGAGACCTGGAAATATGGGCTGCTGTATAAGCAATGGCTGGGAGAGCACATAGAAAGTCTTGATTTTAAATGGGACAGAGATATGTTCATCACTCAGTCCATTAACAAGATATGGCAAAGTGATTTCACTCTGTTAAATGCAGGCTTAATGCATCTTATCTTAGATTTGTTTTTTGTTTGCTTTGTGCTGTGTTTGTAAACAATAACTTGTCCTAACTGTGTTTTTCTAAAACCTAGACTGGGCTTATTTCAGATTTAAAAACACAAGTCAAAAAAGGCTGTTATTCAGCACTATCCAACGATTTTACTATGCTTTCCTAATAGATGGAGACTATAAGACTTCTATGTCTTCCTCCTCCCCGCTGATGATTTGGCTTCATGTCAAGAACATGGCCTGTACCTCATCCTGCCATTGTCAGCCTGCATCAGTCCCTGTGAGCTGTGCTCATTAGTTCTGTTGACCACCTGCTGTGTGCAGGACACTCTTCTAGTTACTTGAGATCCAGTTGTAAGAGGATTGGTCGGGAGACAGCGCATAAACAATAAGCATATAAAAGATACACTATGTCGGGAGCTAAAATAGTACATCAGGGCGAGGAAGATTGAAGGTACAGGTGGAGGCCAGAACTTACTGAGAAGGTAACGTGAATAAAGACAGAGAGACATGGGAAAGTTAGTCATGGAGATATCTTGGCAAAGAATATTTCAGAGGAGAGCGCACTTGGCATGCCTGGTCTCTGTGAGGAACAGTAAGGAGCCCAGGTGCTGAAGAAGACTGAGCCAGGGAAGAGAAGGGAGGCCTGAAGTCAGGGGAATTATACTGGGCCCAGGAGGCCACTGTGAGGACGTTTACCGTGTGATACAGGGATCCATCAGAAGGCTTTGAGCTGAGGAATGACTCGGTCTAACTCGGGATCTAAAGAAACCAATCCTCAGTTTTGTGTTCAGACCAGGGTGAAGAGGATCAAACACAGAGAGCCCTGGAGGCCATTGTACTAGCCTTGGTGGGAGGGAGTGGGGAGCTGACCATGCTGGGAGCAGTGCCCATGCTAGAAAATAGGATTTCTCTATATTTTATTTTATGTTGAGGTAATGAGGAATGAGCTACATTTCATTGAGCTACATTTCCAGCCCTTTTTCATTTTTCATTTTGAGACGGGATCTCACTAAGTTGCTAAATCGTCTAGGCTAGACTCAAACTTGCATTACCCCCATTCCCAGACTGCTGGGATTACAATGTGCCACCTGCCTGGCTCCTGGATGTATTTTGAAAGTACAACTGATACTATTTGTGGACATAGTGGAGATGGGCTGAAAGAGAATCAAGAGTTAACACCCTAAACTTTGGCCTAGATGATTAGAAGGATGAAAAGCCTGCAGCTGAGCTAGAAAAGACCACAGTAGACCAGATTTGGTGAGGGAAGGACAGAAGTTTTCTTTAGATGTAAGTTTAAGATGTTTATTAGACATCCAAGTAGAGATTTCTGTTCTGCACTTGGATGTACAAGTCTAGAGTTTGGGAGAGAAGTCTGAGGTACAAATTAGAGGTCAGAAACAGGTAATGGTACTTTTAAGTCAAGAGACTGAACGAGATGAGCTAGACAAGAGAACCAAGAACAAAACTCCAGGGCACCCCAAAGTTAAAAGGCTCTGTAAGGAGGCACAGTAATAGACGAGCAAAGGCCACAGAAAACGGTCAAACCAATGACACGGGCATGACCAACTGTATCACGTGTAATCAGAAGGTCAAGATAAAGAATCTCATCTTTGGGATCTGGTCATTAGTTATAGCAGCCTGGAGACTAAAACTACTTTCAGTAATATAGTAGATGTGAGTGCTTATGAAGAAAGAATGGGATTCTGTATCTTCTAATTTAACAAACACATACAATGAAGAGAGGTTAAGTGACTGGTCCAGAGCCTGGAAAGTGGTGGCAGATGTAGGGCTGCAGTCCATGCTTCAGCTACAATTCACTGCTCTTTTGGCGGAGCTCACAGGACCAGGACTTTAAGGAGTTTTGCTGCAGAAAAAAGGAAGCGATTAATATCAAGACTGATTTTTTTTTTTGTCCTTCCAAATGGGAGAAATAAGGAGAAAATGATTAATTGGGGGCAGAACAACTAGGGAAGCAAGGGGAGGAAAAGAATAGTGGACCAGTATGCTTGAGAAGGGAAGGGGACACAGGACCTAACCCTGAAATGTGGGGTTGGTGTCAGGTAGGAGCATGCATGGGTCGTCCCTAGTAACAGGAGGGAGCCACCGTGTATGCCTTCCCTCTCGTCCCAAAGAAGTGTCTCCTTGCTTTCAAAAGCCATTCCCTCTGTTTGTCCCATCCATTCTCACATTCTCAAGGACTTTCCTCTAGTCATACATCACCACATAAATACATCTTAATATTATCCATCTTTAACACGTTGACAGCAGGGCCATAACTTGTATGTCTCTGCCGGATGGCTCTGAACCACTGCTAGTACATGCATGACTGTCCCAAAAGGCAGCATAGGACAGTTGCATCGGGTGACTTGTATCACCAGTGGTTCAAGTTAGCAGGAACATGAGTTAAAAACAAAAAACATACACTCTCCTACACTCCATTTTCAAAAACTCCCTAAAGCTCCCATTCTCTCAGCCTTTCTGTTTGGGTTTTTAGCCTTACCATCCCACTAAAATGAGGGTCTTAACATTATTGATGACCTACTTCTTACCAGTCCCAGTGCTACAAGTAACATTGACAGGTTCGTGACTCTCAAGTGTGTGTGTGTATGTGTGTGTGTGTGTGTGTGTGTGTATATATATATATCCCTTGACCCCAAAATGCCCATTTACCTCCTGCTTCACCTTCATATATCCAGTTCTCTCTGTACATGGATCCATGGAGTCAACCTTCTCCTAATGCCTAGCTAGTAAGTACCTTAAGCTTAACATGGGCAAATCATAACTACTTTCCTACTGCCCTCCCACACACCCTAAGCCTTCCTCATCTCAGAATGTGGCAGTATCATCTGTAGTTGGCCCAGTTAAGAAATCTAATCTCACATCCAGATTATTATTTCAGTCTCGTCAACTTGACCGCCACATTTCCATATCTACTGACTAATTGCTGTCCTCACTGACATGACCAGAGCACAACCCACCCTCTCTTACCTGCACAACTACAAAACTTACCTGGCTTCTCTGCTTCCACCACAGCCACAGAGATTTGTAAAGTAAAAATCAGATCATGCCTAAAAACCCCCGAGAGCTTTCCACTGTAACCCCAGTAAAGTCCAGTTCCGGTCATGGCCCTGCTTCTCTCCAGCCTCTGTGTCACCTCTGTCCCTCGCGAACAGTAATGCTTCTGTCACACTCGCTCTCTGTCAGCCGCCCACACATTTCAAGCTTTCTCCAGCTGCAATCTCCTCCCAGTAAGGAACCCTGCTTCTTCTGCTTGGATGGGATGCTCTTCCAGCTCCTCTTTGCCTTCCGACCTCACCATCTCTCTCTCCCCGACATCTCTCATGTCCCAGCTCATACGTTCAGCTCTTCATGACATCATCTCCGCATGAAACACTCCGACTTCCTTCTGCGTGTACTATCTCTCTCCTCACTGGAGTGTTAGTTCACAGAGATCAACTGGTGCTGAGGTGCCCTCATTCAAGCACACTGATGAGTGTCACAAGTGGGCGCCGACTGGCGAGTATTGCTTAAGTCAGTTCCTGTAATCTTTTCTTTCCGTTTCTTTTTTATTAATATATGTTTGTGATACATACTTGTTTACAGTCGCACTCATCTTGGGGAACTGGTACATATTCTGGCAGTCACTGTTTAGCTGTTGTCAGTTGTGTTGCTGTAAACAGGTCTGCGTGTGTCGCTGTACGTGGTGTCCTTAGCTCTTTTGGAAAGAAGCCCAGAAGAGGGAAAGTTGAGTCAAATGGAGTTTCTATTTTTAGTTCTTGAGGAATCTCCATACTGATTTCTGTAGTGATTTTACTAGCTTACATTCCCACCAGTTACATAAAATAATTCCTTTTCCCCATAAGCTGCCAGCATTAGTTGTTTTTTGTCCTTGATGAGAGTCATTTTTCTAGAGTAAAATGGAATCTCAGTGCTGTTTTGACTTGCATCTTCTAATTGCCAGAGATGCTTAACATTTTTTGTGTGTACTTATTGCCCGTTTGTATTTCTTCTTTTGAGAAGTGTACTAATTTAAGGTGTCTTTAAACTTACAATTATTATGTCCCTTCTAGACCTACAATTGTACACAGATTCTTAATTAAAGCAACAATAGAAGAAAGAATGCAGGCCATGCTGAAAACTGCGGAGAGGAGGTAGGAAGCAACTTCCCATCAATACATGCTGCAAGGTTTCCCTGTTTATTTACACAGGATGTGTTCAGAACATCCTCACTTAGAAGGCAACAAAACATGCAACACAAATACTTTTGTATAAGGAATGACATTTCACATATCTGGTATTTCCCAGTTAATGTTTTACATGTTCTATATTGAAGTTATTAATAGGGTGTAATATGTAAAAACATTTTCAACTCAAACTTTTCATTACCATTCTGGGTTACTCTTTAAAGAATATGGGGAAGGCAGGTGGTATGATACTGGGGATTGAACCTGGGGCCTTCACACAGAGCTACTTCTCCAACCCTTTTTATTTTGAGACAGCGGGCTCAAACTGATGATCCTCCTGCCTCAGCCTCATAGAGTGCTAGGATTAGAGCACTATAACTGGACTGTCAGGTGTATATCCCTTATGACTCTCGGGTGTATATCCCCTGACCCAGAAATACCCATTTAACCCCTGCTTCACCTTCATATATCCAGTTCTCTGTGCATGGATCGATGGACTCCACCTTCTCCTACAATGCCTAGCTAATAAATGTCCTCAACTGGATACACCACTACAACCAGATTAAATAAAATATATTTGTGCCCTATCTAAACCTTAGTTTTATAGGTGTAAAACTCAGCTTGTATCGCTGCATAGTACTTGTTAGTCACTTGCAATTAGGAATATCTGAATTTTAAAACTTGGCCGGTGGTTGTGGTATCAATCCAGAGGCAGAACAGATGCAAAGAGACCAAAACAGTCTTAGTTTTAAGATTTGGCTTTGAAATCATTAAGCTTTCTAATATTTATGCTATGAATTTTCTTCACCAACATTTTGAAACAAACTGATACCTTTCTCCCTGTGTGCGATAGGACTGGAAGACAGCAGTCAGTCGGGGTGATTGCCTCGCAAGAGAGGGTCTCCCCATTGCTTTGCATAGCAGAGAAGCAGGTGGACAGAAACCCTCCACCTGTGGTGTATGGGAAGGAAGGGCTCCACCTGAACAGGAAGGCTTTCTCCTCTGTGTGACAGACCCTAGTGATATCATTTACACTAAGTAAATTTTAGAAAGCAATTAGAACCTCTGCTGAAATTCTCCTCAGACACATTAGCTTTTCATGGTCGGAGGTAAATTGTAAGGTTTGAGCCTTATGGCAAACCTTACAGGGACCTTCTTTCTCTCTTTCTTTTTCTTTCTTTTCTCTTTTCTTTCCTTTTTTCCCTTCTTCCTCTCTCTCTTTTTTCCATCCTTCTTTCCTTCTTTGGAAAAAACATTGTATGACAAAGCCAGAAAATAATATGTAGAAATCTTCAGTAAGTTTGATGAAAGGTAATAATCTCATCACCTACTTTTTTCTGGAAGGGTTTTTTTTTTAGGTCCATTACAACAACTTAGGAACACATATGTGTCTGGTCTTCTATTATAAATGTGCTCACTGATTTCTTGGGCTTTCTTTCCAACCGGGCCCACTTGGAAAACCCTTCAGTCATATGAACTCATCAGGGAAGCATTCCGAGGCCTCCGTTCTGACTGTGGCTGATCTGGCAGACCTGTTCACCAAAGAACCTGAAGAGCTCGAGTGAACGACACTTACTTCATTCCATACTTGACTAATGTATTAACAAGCTTTCATAGCTGTAGAAAAATGTTACAAGTTTAAAAAAAAAAAAACCTCCAGTAGATGTCATAGACACTGTTCCTAGTCAAATGAATTTGTTTCCTATTTTGGTTATACGCTGGCCTACTATTTATTGAGTCTTTTTCAATCTGCCACTTTCAAAGGATCTATAAAGATTTTTAATTTTCCAGCCCTAATAAAACATGTATTTTTGTTCTGAAAAATACATCCTGTGTGGCAAGAGAATTAAGAGAGGTAACAAATACTTTTCTTTTGATAAGACCAACCTTAAGAAGAGCTGGGATAAGAGAGGAAGGAAACGAGTCTAGTTCTACTGACCTGGTGTATTCACACAACACAGATTTCATGTTTGGAAGGGTCTTCAGGGTCTTTAGCACGTGAGTTACCAATATCTTGTCAGCAATATTTTAAGTAAGTGCTGAACTATAAGAACTCCTAGTCACTTGAGTAAGTGTCAGCTATAACATTGTGCGTAGTAATTTCACAGTAATTCAACTTCTAACAGTAAGTTAATGTTAGGTAGTAATTCTCTCTGCATCTTGCTACTAAAAATCAAAATACTGAAAACTGTATTTTTCTATTATGTGTTAAGTGGTGTTAGTGTTAAGTGGTTAGCTCTACATAGCATTTTAAGTATATTAGCATTTACCTTACAATTAACTGTCATCTTAATTTTTTATTTTCTTTTATATTTTGATTGATATATCTGTAAATATTGCAGTTTTTATGATTGTCGGTCTTACCATTATAACATGGAACTATGGCAGGTTTTTTAAATCATTATTATACTGATGTCTTGGATTATTTTCCTTTCCTGTATTCTTATGTAGCTACACATTTCAGCCACTAATATCTAAATTTATGACAGAGTTTATTTCATTTCAGCCATTCTTTCCTGAAGGACTAGTATTTGATCTTTTGAACAAGAGAATGCTTTGTTCACATAAGCAAATAATTGTAGTGATGAAAACCAAGTGTTCCTTCTTCTGTGAAGAATTAATGGGCTTCAAGACCGCTCCCTGTAGCCCAGCCATCTGAGGTAACCCAAATGCTCTTGCTTCGGTTTGCTTTCTTTGGTCCTTCAGAGTGTAAATGGCCCTCAGGACTCGTTAGCCCTGGAAAACTGTAATAGAACTAGCCGCTGGACCTCCTTCACCGAGAGGCTTTGGTGCTTAGCAAAGGTGCATTTTCTTACTCTGGGTTTATAGCGTGACATAATTCAGCTGAAGAAAACACACATTTTTGGTGCTTATACTTCAGTTGAAGGGAGGTATGCATTGATTCTTTTATATGAAATTAAACAGCTATTATTTTTGTAGCTCTTTATGTATTATAAAGAGCTTTTCTGTACATTTGTGTGTTTATTTTTCCGAGCAACCCAGTGAAGTTGGTGTAATTAATTTAATTCCTGTTCTAACAATAAAGAGCAGAGGTTCAGAAATACTGAGAAACCTACCTGTAACATGTAGCAAAAAAAACACAGTGGTGCTTAGCACCCCTGACTATAAATCTCATGTTCTTCCACTAAATCCAATGTGATGCTGAGATTCTGAAGGCCCGTAGCTATAATTTAATAACGAAACTATTTCAGTATCGTTGGCTTCCTAGTATTCCTTTATGTCCTGTGTTTTAAGGAAAACAATTTGATATGCTTCAATTTTGTAAAAAAATAAATAAACATATAGATATACTGATCTGTATTAGAGAAAAACTCCTCTTATTTATTTCTGTAAGATATCTTCAATTAAATAAATATTTTAGTGGAAATTGAAATTGTGGAACTGTTTCATTTCTAAGCCATAGACCATATGTATTTTCTTGCCTCAAGAAAATGATGTCAAACAAATGATGTCAAGATTACTAATTCTAAGGAATTCCATATTTTATTTTTATTAGTACGTGTGTGTAGTCCATGAAGTTGACATTCATCTTAGGGAGTAGGTAATGTACTTAGCATATCTTGATTCTTTTTATTCCCTTTTCCCTTCCTACTCATCTCTGTCCAACTCTAGATTTCCTTTCTCCATTTTTATTATTTTTATTTATTAATTTATTTCTTTTTAGTTCATGTTTGCTGCATATGATTACATTCATTGTATTTGTAACTGTGCGTGATGCATCTTAAATCCTTTTGTGTCCTCTTCCTCTCCCCTACTTCCTCATCGTCAGTCTCTTAGACTCCTTCCCATTTATAAAAGGATCTGTCTCCGTGATTCCTTTTATTGGTTTTTTTATTTTGCTCTTTTTTATGTACTTTGTCTTACTCAAACGAGAGAAATTATATGGTATTGAAGCTTGAGTGTTTGATTTATTTCCCGTAACATTGTTTTTCGGTCGAATCCATCTTCCTACAAATGTTTCGTGTTTATCCTCCTTTATAGCCAAGCAGTACTCCATTATGTATAGATACCACATTTTCTTTATCCCTTCATCTGTTGATGGACATATCGGTTACACCTAGAATTTAGCTATTATGAACTGTGCTGCTATAAACATAGGTGTGTATGTGTCACTGTAATATGATATCTTTAGCTCTTTTGGGAAGATACCTAGAAATGGAATAGCTTGGTCAAATGGAATTTCTATTTTTAGTTTTTTGAGAAATCTTTGTACTGATTTCCACGTTTTGTTGGCAAATGTATTTCATACACATTTGTTATTTCTTCAGAACAGTTACGATGAGTTTTTCTAGTTGTTCAAAACAAATACAGATCTAATCCCCACATCTTCTTGGCTACAAAGGATTTTTTAGTTCCCTTTCTCCATCACTGTATATTCTCTGAAATATCACTGTATTTATAGTTGTTCTTAAATGGATGCTATACAGATGAACCACTCAGAAAAAATAAGATACCCAGGCCAGGGATTTAGCTTAGTGGTTCCGCCGCCTGCCTAGCAAGCACAAGGTCCCAAGTTTGATCCCCGGCACCAAAACAAAAATAAAATAAAATAAGATACCTGAGCCTTAGAATAGCCCCAAGTGCTTAGGGCTGAAATGTTTGGATCTGGGGAATTGTTCTCTATTAAATAACTCCAGATGCATTTGCTAGAACTGCAAAGATTTATTTATATACCTGGCAAGCTGCATATTACCTAATTCCATAGTCTTTTGGGTCAAGCCCAGATGGCTTTACTATCTTTGTTACCACTTCAGCTTTCCTCTTTATATATGATTTTGGCATCACAAGCCATGTGTGTAGTTCTAGGCCTTCCCCATGGTTGTGTATATATTCAGGAAGCCCAGGAGTCAGTCTTTAGTGTGGGGGAGAGAGAAGCTGGTCCCTTTCATGTCATTAACAACGACAAACTAAGAATTTTAACATGATAATTCAACATGTAACTACTAATATTTTATAAATAGTAGTAGTTGATAACAAAACTATTTACTGAAATATTTAGGAATTGAATTTAGTAATGCATAATTCATCAACTCAAGACCTTTTCAAGAGACCAGAGGAAGAAACAATGTCTCTAAATTTTGTGCTCTCGTTTACTAGCCTCGACCATATTTAGTTTGCTTGAGATCTGTGTGTTTATTAAGGTAGATGACAATCTTTGAAAATACAGAAATCACCTGTACTTTATAAATGACCAAAGTCCAACTGAAATTGAATAAAAGTGTCTTTCATTTTTCTAGAATTTAGCCAAATTCCCACAATAATACGCCATTTTATACTTCTTAACTGGTCTTCCAATATAAAATGAAGTGTCATTCCAACAGTACAGGGCAAGCAATGCATTTTGAGCTTCCCCCCTCTGATAAGGGAAATCTAACCTTCAATAATTTATCTTCAGAGTAAGTGGATTTTCTTTTATAAAATGTTCTGTTTGTAAGAATGTAGTGTACCTCTACTGTGAACCCAGTGTGAATGTGCGTCACATGTGAGGGCTGACTGTGAGCCACTTGCAGTCTTTCTGTTAGAGGAAAGCTGTGTAATTGTTAACCCTAAAGGGAATTCAAGTCTCACAATAAGTATTTGTGGCTGCCTCGGGGTTATAGAACAGATAGTTATCACATACAGAAAATAGCACAAGAACTCCCAGGAACCAAAAGTGTCAGCTCTAGCCTCCCCACGCCCTCAGACAGCCATTCGGGGACATTTAGAACTCTGAAGAGCAGAGGTTCCACTGCGTCCCTTAGGTCCTAGTCTGTTGTTTACTATTAGTGACACAAGACTGATTTTGTTTGTTGAAAATGATTTGTTACATTGAAAACAAATCCTTCATATTTCAGTCTGTTCCAGCAAAATAAAAATAGAATTTAAGTAGTCTTCATAATCTGTGTAATGATCTCTTTACTGAGTAAAACACCTTCCAATTCTTTTTTCTATCCTTTCTTCCTGTATTCCTTCCTTCCAATTTTCTTTTCCTCTTTGGTTTCGAAAGTCTGTGTCTTGTTATCAGAAAAATCATTTATTGCCATTACATAAGAAGGACCCTTATCAGATCACTGGCCACAGATTGCTAACCTGGAATCAGTGCATATGGGAGGAAACAGTGTACAGGTGCATTTCAAAGAGTAAATGCAAAAATTCTGTGGATACTGGCAACTCCCTAGAGAGTATATCGTTGGTCATGTTCTTACAGGGATGCCGCACTTTTCAAGTGTGGTGCCTGGAGGTCCCCAGAACTTTAAGGAGTCCAAAAAACCCTAAGATTTTTCTTCACAGATATCAGTGAAACCAACATACTTAACACATTTATTGAAGAAGCAGATAATACAAGAATCTGGTTGCCTTCTGTTAGAGAACATTAAAGAGATCTGCAAAATCATAGAACAATGCTGTTTTCTCTTGAGTTGTTTTTCGTTGTTGTATTTTGGGGAAAAATCATGTTTTTAAAACATTGCTATTATATGTTAATATGTAATAGGTTTAGTATCTTAATGAGCTATTTTAATATCTCATGGAAAATAGTTGTAGATATAACCAATACAAACCAAAAACTAGAACATTCCATAATTTTAAGACATAGAGAATTTCTTGGCCTCAAAAGTTGAGAAACACTGTGACAACTTCTTTTTAAATCATTTTCTATTCAACAAAAGCAAGAGATCAGCATAAATTCTTCTAGCCAAACTTGTAAGAAGTTGCTATATGAACACTTTTATTGATCAGAACCAACAGCTTATTATAAAAAGAAAACTACCCACACAGCAGCAACAATATAGGCAAGTTTGGTGGACTTTTGTAACAGAAAGTTTCATTTTGGAGGAGGAAAAATGAAAAGGTTGAGATTACATATAACATCTTTTGTATCATCCATGTGAATGTAAAATAGTGATATTCTGTGATCGCAAAAATAACTGTCACCTCCAATAATTAGTTTTCTGGGTCCCGTTAGCCAGGTTATGATTCCAGTTATTCAGTCACTCACCTGTGTACTGCTGAGAATTTTCCAAATGAAAGTAAAATCCATAAGCAGCCTATTTAAGAAGCTAATCCTAGATGATCATAATCCAATCAGTTGAAGGCTGTTAGGAACAGATATGAAACTTCCTGGAAAAAGAAGAGATGCTACCCATGAATAGGAACTTCAGCTCATGCCTGAGTTCTAGCCCGCCCTTCCTGGTGGCTTGCCCTCCAGATTTCAGACTTCCCTCGTTGGCCTCCACAACTATGTAGATCAGTTATCTTAATAAATTAGTATGTACCTGCAACTGATTTTGTTTCTGTGAACAAATCCCAACTGACAATCACCCTGGGGAAAATCCCCAAATGGGCAAGGCAAGTTACTTAAACTGCAGGATTTTTACTTGGCAAATGTTTACTATTTACAGTGCATCTTTTAAGTAGAATTGTAATGTTTCTAAGAAAACATACCCAAAAACAAGGGAATGGAAACAAGGGTTTCTACGTGGATAGAGTGATGGTTGCATGGAAAAAAATACATTCTGAGATACTAGAGGCAGGAATTCAACCCATGAGTTGGTAGTTAGGGAGAACACAAGCCCATAACAATACTCAAATGAAAATATATGTCTACATAAAAAACTGTACATAAATGTTTAGAACAGCATTGTTTATAGTAGGTAAAAGCAAACACCATCCAAATCTCTGTCAAATGATAAATGTGTAATGTATAATAAATGTAGTAAATGATGGTAAATATATAATAAAATGTATGTATTGCCAATGGATTACTTGAACGTGAAAAGAAATGAAGTATTAATACATGCTGCAACATGGGTGAGTCTTTACAACGTGGTAAGTTATTAGACTAGTCATACAGCGCTGTATGCTACCATGTATGAAATGATTAGAATAAACCGATCTACACCGAGAGGAGCTACATTACTGGTCGCCTACTTCTGGGAAAGGAGCTAGAGTAACCACTAATGGATATGGGGAGACGAAAATGTCCTAAATTTACATTGTAGCAATAATTGAAACTCAGTGAGTATACAAAAAAACCACTGACATATACACTAACTGGCTGGATTTCATGATGTGTAAATTATACCTTTACAAGGTATTCTTGAATTTTTAAAGGTAACAGTGCTTTATTTTTAAAAAGTCACTAGGCGTGCACATGCTGTGGCAGAGTCTATTAGACATGAAAATGAAACAGATGGTCCTCCAAATATAAGGGGTATATTATTGAGAGAGAACATTGTACTCTGGGTCTGTAAGTTTTATTGATATCTGGCAGCCACAAGTGAAATGTCACTTCTGGGACTGCTGGCTATAATTGACACTGCACTGAATTACTTGCCACAGAACTGAAAAGACCAAATAATGCATACATGAAGTTCCTAGACATGACAACTAGCTGGTTATTATCTTTCAAACTTTCTGTAATACTTTTTATATTCTTAGCTAGTACCTTAATATGGAACGTTTTCCAGTACTGGTAAAGAATCAAATCGCTTTCTAACTCAAGTAATGACTAACAAAATGTGCAACGGCAAGGCAGGGTGTTCTCATCCCAGAAATAAACCCTAAGTGCCAATCTTCCTCCTCATACAAGGACTCTCAAGACACTAAAGCTGACATCCCCTCCCACTGTTTGCTGTTGTACTGCTAGGAAGTACGGACAAGGCACTCAGTCTCTCCTAGTAGCAGGAATGGGAGAACTTCCTACAGTACATCTTTCCCTGATTCCTGTTCAGGTATTTTGCGTAAAATACACACCTTACCAAAACATCTTCCCATTTAAAGCTCTTTGTCTAAGTCAGTTCAACCCTGAAGCAACTTAATTTTATCATCCCTAGATTTCAAATCTAACGAGAAAGTTACAAGGTAACCAAGGTGAAAGAAAATGTTTAGTGGCCAGTAACATCTTACCTGCTTACCTTTGAAAGAGCCTGATCATTTATTTGATAATCTCCGTACCTCACTGAACATAACACTCATAAGAATGTCAATACATTATCAATAATTACTTTCAAGTACTGCCTAGAGGACAATCTCTGTGTTGTAGTTGTATCGCAACATTTAATATAATTGTGCAACAAACTGAAAACGACTATTACACAATAGGTACGAAGAATATATTTGCATTGAACTATTACGAACAACATAATAGTTACCTAGGGCTGAAAAAGAAACCACCCCCAAATTTAGTGACTTTAAAAAACAATCATAATTTATT
This sequence comes from Heterocephalus glaber, assembly GCF_053883595.1. Lineage (NCBI taxonomy): Eukaryota > Metazoa > Chordata > Mammalia > Rodentia > Bathyergidae > Heterocephalus > Heterocephalus glaber. The sequence goes on along the minus strand of NW_028258343.1, from coordinate 11,079,032 downwards.
TATACTTGCCAAAATTGTTAAGGGTCAGAAGTCTGGTGATAACTCAGGGTTGTGGTCTGTTGGCTGTGGATGAAGGCACTTTAAAACTTAACTTGCACATACTCTATTTAATTTTGGACATAAAGTTGTTTGCCATCTGCCTCACCTCACTACAATGTAGGCTTTTATAAAGTTCCTTTTTCTACATAAGGTAACACAGGTTCCTTGCTTGGTCTTGAGCTTGGTGCTATTGGGAGGTAGTGTAACATTTAAAAGATGGAGGGGCCTTCGGTCACTGAAGGGGATAATGTATTCCAGCCCCTTGCTCACTATTTTTTTGCCTTCTGGTGCTATGAAGTGAATAGTTTGGTCCACCATTCTGCCACCGTGCTATACTGCCTTGCTGCAGACCCAAAAGCAAGGGGTCAACCCATCCTGGTCTAACACCTCCAAAACAGTGAGCCAAAATAAACCTTTCCTCCCTATGTGTCAGTTTATCTCAGGTATTTGTTATTGTAATGGAGAGCTCACTAGCACAGATCTGATATCTTTGGGGCCATTATTCATCCTACTACTGTGTAATGGAATGGTGAGCTCGAATACTTGGTGAATGCAAGTTGTCATCCTGTAAACCTTCAGTTAGTGACATGTCATGAACAAGCTGTGGCATGAACCTATTTATTTTGAGCATGGATGGGGAGAGCTGACGAGTGAAAAAGACTAACCATAAGAACACAGTGAAAAACCGTCACAATATTTCCATACTGACCTACATTGTGAGCATCAGTGCCCTATTTTAGAGTTTAGTTTTTATATTTTGGAATTGAAGTATTTTGAACACAAAACATAGAATTCAGACTCAGCCAATCAGGGTTGGCAGTCTGGAAGCCCTTTGACGAATCTTTATATTCCCTGTAAGATTTTACATACCAGAAATTCTACTCTCTACCCCCTCTCTACCCTCCCACTTTAGCATAGACAAAGGCCAGGGCAAGTGATGAGTAATTCTGTGTTAGACAAGCTAATGTTTATGTGGAAAAAGCACTTTTGACCCCTGAATCCCTGGTGGCAAAGAACCCAGAAAGGAAGAGGCAACTTTTAGAGTCTCCTTTAACCTTTCCCTACCACAAGATACCTCCTCACTGGAATCAGAAACTACTGCCAAGTGTCCACGTCCCCATTTGCTCAGCTTGTGACTTCTGCGCCTTTGGCTCATTGAATGCTACCTGAGATGAACCCTCTGGCCACTTTCAAAATGAGGTCAGAGGTTGCTGGTTCCCATGCTGCCAATAACATCTGACAGTAATAACAATTGCTCTGTTAGTATAGCATTTTTATGATACAAAACACTTTGATATGCAGATTCTCCTTTCAATGAAAGAGGCATATAAAAGTAAATAAGATTCATTTGCAGTCCTTAAGAATCAAACCAGGTAATTATAACTCAATCTCAAAATTTTGGGAAGGAAGAAAGGGGGAAAGTTACGATTATCCCTCTTTCCAAATGAGACAATTGAGTGTTAAGAGATAATTTTTTGGTTTTGGGGTTTTTTGTGGGATATTTTGGGGGGCGGGCGGGTACCAGGGATGGAACTCAGGACCTTGCACTTGTCAGGCAGGCATAGTGCCACTGAGCTAAATCCCTGGCTCAAAAGATAATTTTTAGAAAGAAGTAAAACTTGTAACTTTTAGACAGATATAAAAATAAACATACACTAAAGATTTTTGTATAACTCATTCAGTAAGAGAACCAGAGAGACGTCATAATACTTCAAAAAAAGAAGTCAAGCAGCATATTTATATGCTATAAAGAAATGTCAAAATTAATACCAAACGGAGGCAAAATTGGTTTTTCTCCCTATGGTAGAAGGGATGGGGAGGATATAGAATTTGTTCTACACAATCAAGTAAAACAGAGCTTTAAAATAGTTCCCAGAGAATCCAGTAACGGGGAAAGGTATAGATGATGTGGGAGAAATGTAACTTCCAACCCACTAGTATCAGATGTGCTGAGTTTGTGTCCCCTGAAATCGAAGAATGAATTCCAAAGGACAAAGGAGATCAAGAGTAGGAAAGGTTTACTGGGAAATAGGAATGGCTCCTGAGAGACAGGAGGGGTCCTGGAAGGGGGCTACCACCAAGGTCCTTTCTCTCAGAATGTTTTATAGGGCAAAATCACGAGGTGGGTACAAAGTAGGCCAAGCTATAATCAACCATTAAGATTACAAGTATAATCACTTAGCTAATAATTGATCCAGTAGGGAAGCAGGGCACATAGCAGGGGCATATGGATGACATCAATAACCAAGGGTTATCTATAAATTCTAAAACTGGAATGTTTTGGGGAAGGGACGGGCCCTGTTGTTCTGCTCACCCACTCAGGTGTCTGGTGTGTATCTGGACTTAATGGACTAAGTGGTACCAATTACAGTATAATCTCAAATATCCATTTATCCCTTAGCGAGTATGCAAGTCTAGCCATTGTGCCTTCTCCAGATGGCCTCCAGCCACAATTCTGATGTCTCCACCTTTCACTGACTTCCCTGAGAGCCCATTCCTTTTCTGACTATATTAATTTTATTTTCTAACTTAGCTGCCTACAATATAGAGACAACACATAGGTTTCCAAACAGGCCTTGCATTCAGAGTTTGTCCCACTTCACTACATTCAATGTCACAGCTTCTGAGAAAGTTCTCTTTGTCAAGAGAATTACCTAAATTAAAAATTTACAAAGAAAATGCCAACATAAAAGATAACCTGGCTGAGGCTGCCTTCTATTCACAGTGAGTCCTGCTTTGCCTTGAAGTGCTTGCAGAGGCCACCCATAAACCAAGATGCAGCAGAGCCCACCTTGGGGGCCACTGCCAGGCCCCTCCCCATAGTGAGGCCCAACTCCTGAAAGGAAGCCAGGTTGAAAACGCTTAGATGTACCTGGCTCCTCGATGCATTTGGAACAGGAGCTGGAATCAAGATGAAAAGTGACCATTTGCTTCTAAATTCCTGAAGGAATCACTTAAAGTGGGGTCAAAGGTACCTATCCTGCTTATCCTGCGCCAAAAAAGTACCACAGGCCAAATAACATCCATAACCGGAATTTCTTTTCTTACACTTCTGCAGGCTGCAAGTCTAAGACCAGAGTGGCAGCATGGTTGGGTTCAGGTGAGTGCTCTTTTCCTGGCTCATTTGTAGACTTACCTTTTCCCCTTTCTCTATGTCTCATGTGGGTGGGAGAAAGTAAAAACTCTCCCATCGCTTCATTTAAGGTCACTAATCCTTCCATAAGACTCTACCTTCAGGACCTTTTCCAAACCTGATTATCTCCAAATACCATCACCTTGGGGGTTAGGACTTCAGTATATGAACTTTGTGAGGGCACGCTTTAGTCCACAACAGTGCCAGTATATGAACTCAATGGGGTTTTAAGATGGGAGCCTAAAATTGTCACAACTATGGGGAAGAAAGTTGTCAAGCCACAATAACTAGATTATAGCAGTTTACAAAATCTCGATAGCTTATTATCCTAAATGTTCCATACTAAAAATAAATAAGGAACTACAGTCTCTCAGTGTGTGCATGTGTATGTTTTACAGTTTATTCCATGGTTTGGACTTACTGGGATAAATAAATGACATTAATAACAGTAAAAGGTAGAGGCATAACAAGTTTGCCTACCGCTAATGACCTAAAAATGTGGCAACTCAAAAGAAACATATAATTGTTTCAGTGTAGACTGTCTCAGAAATCTAGGGCATCATCAAGCCTTGATCCCCTTGGGCTTTTTGCTTGGAAAGAATGTAGTATCGTTTTAAAAAAAAAAACTTGCCTTTATTCTCCAAACCCTTTCAAGCCTTGCTCATAAGTTATATCTTGTTCATTACCCAAGTGACTTTAATTTTTTAAAAAATGAAACCAATCCTCAGCACAGCTTCTTTACAAGAGGCTTTATTGTGGTTTGTTTTATTTTTGTTGCTTTAAAAGTCTTCAACTTTTTTCAAGATCTTTTTTCAGTTTAAAGATATTTGGCACAAGTTTTTTTTAAACCAATTTATCTAATAATAAATGTCTATAGGGAAAAAATGTGAAGGCCCCAGATGAAGGTCTAAATCAAATAAAGAGAAAAGAAATGAGGAGATGAGATTATAGATGTTAGCCCTTAGAGTCAAACAACAAAGAGTGGACAGAAAGTGATCTAATTTGTCAGCAAAATGAAAGACTAAAGGGCTCACATATGGAAATGAGCATAAAGAAGCAAATCTTTAATCATATTACAGACATTCATTTGTCTTAAAGTCTCAATGCAAGTAAACCAGTCTCCTTTGCCTATGTTTCTGTAGATCTTCATTCATACTTTGGTTACAGCTCTCACAGTGTGATGTTACAATGATCTATTCACATATCTGCCTCCTTCGGGTTGCATGGAGATCCTCATATTTACTTTGTCCCCAGCACTGACAGGGTCTCATACATAATTGTTGTTCAATATCTGATGTCCTCAGATTCAAACTCCTGTCCAATGAAATGGAACATTACACAGAGTTTGTTCTTATTCAGTAATTCATTTAATACTGGGACTACAGAGATTAATACTGAGTGCTGACTACCTAGTGCTAAAATCAGGAAAAAGAACCCTCTGGTTTCCTAAGACACAGAAATGATTTCATAGAGACGTAGAAAAATGAAGGCAAAAATATTCTGTACTTCTTCATTAGTCTTATCCAGATAAACTCACTTCATATGAAAAACTTGTTTCATAGAGGGGCATAGCACCTCATATATTCAGAACATAGAAGTGTTGCCCGAAGAGAAAAGCCACTGTATAACACCCACTACGTGACTGGCAACCACTGTGCAAGATGCCATGAATGCAAAGACAAGACATAATCTGCCACCAAGCACACTTTTGAACTCAAAGTGTTCATGAAAAAGTATTTACCCACAAAACCATCATCACAATATCATAAACTTGTCTATCACCACAAAGGTTTCCTTTTGTCCTTATTTGCTTTTGCTTTCACTTTTTGCTTGTGGTAAGATCACAACATAAGTTCTGTCTTCTTGGCAAAAATTTAAAATGTAGAATAGAGTACTATTAATTATAGGCCCTGTGTTGTACAGTAGATATCCAAAACTTATTGACCTATAGAAGTGAAATTTTATACCCTTTTATCAATATTTACACCTCCATCCAGTCCCTGCCAACCACTACTCATTCTGCATGTCTTAGCTCAAATATGTTAGAGTTTACATATAAATGACTATTTTTCTTTCTATGTCTGGCTTATTTCACTTAGGATAGTGGCTTCCAGGTTCATCCTTGTCATCACAAATAACAAGAATTCCTTCTTTTTACGGCTGAATAATATTCCATTGTGTGTATTCTGTATACATACATAAATGCACCATATTTCCTTTATCCATTCATCCATTGGTAGGTACTTAGAAGGTTTTCGTACTTTTCATATTATGAGAAGTGATGCAATAAGCATGGGAGTGCAGATATTTTCTCAAGATACTGATTTCATTTCTTTTGAATATATACTCAAAGGTGGGATTGCTGAACCAAATGGTAATTCTATTTTTAATTTTTGAGGGAACTTCATATGTTTTCCAGGATGACTATACCAATTTATATTCCCACCGACAGGGTACAAGATTCCTTTCCTTCACATCCTCACCAACATTTGCCCTTTGTATTTTTATGATAGTATTCTAATAGGTATGAGCTGATACTTCTTGTCATTTTGATTTGTATTTCCCTAATGATCAGGAATGTCATGTACTTTTACATGTATCTCCTGGGATTTTTATGTCATTTTTGGAGAAATGTCTATTCATGCCTATTTTAAAATCAGGTTAATTGTTTTGCTTTTGCTATTTAGTTTTAGGTATACCTTATTTATTTTGGCTGTTAGCCCTGTTATGACTGGTGCTTAGATGTTTTCCCAAAGATTGATACAAATGAGGTAAGGCTTTTTTGGAGATGGCTAGATCTAGAGTGTGTGAAACTAAAATTGATTCATGGTACAATACTAGGCTCAAGGGCACTAGGATTAAGGGTGTAAGTGCTACCCACCCTAAGTAGTCTAGATAAGATAAAAGGGGCAGGAAGACACTGTTAAGGTCCCTTGTTATTTCTGCTGTCTTCTGCTGCCATAAACTGTTGCCCCCTGCCATGTGCCACCTGCTTTAGATCCAGCTGATTATAGACTAAAATTTCTACAAACTGTGAGCTAAATAAACCTTTTCCCTTTTAACTTTTGGTGTCATATATTTTGTCTCAACAATGAAAAGAATAAATAAATAAATAAATAATGCAGAATTTGGTACATAGAGTGGGGTAGTTGCTGTGACATTACGTGGCCATGTGGCTCAAGAGCCTTTGAAACTGCCTTGTGAGAAGGGGAAGAGTTAAAAAATGTTCAGAGATGCTGGCTAAAAAAGTAGAGCTGGAATCCCCTAGGCTATATTGTATGAGAGATTCTGGTCAGAACTCAGAAGACCAGAAAGCCAGTAAAGACCAGGTTCAAGAAGTTTCTGCTTAAAAAAAAAAACAGACAACTATATTGGCTGCTACACTCCAGAAAATGTGTGTCATGCCTTGGCAAAAATTTGTCTGGATTTTGCTTGTGTCCAAAAACTGCCTGAAAAGACTAATTAATCTGGCAGAAAAAAAAATTTCAAAACAGTCTAATGTTGAGGAAGTGGCATGGCTATTGTTGAGGGCTTTTAGCCAGATTTATGTTAAAAATCAAGAATGAAGAACCCAGAAAAATAATTTAAAACATTTTAAGTTTGGGGAAAAATAAGCTCCAATAAAGTTGTGGCCTACAAAGATAACACAAAAGAGACCTTAGTTTCTAAAAAAAATAAATTAATAAAAAAGATAGCCTGAAGGTGTTTTAGTTACTTTTCTCTCATTGCTAAGATAAAATACCTGACACCCAAAGTTAAAGGGAAAAGAGTTTATTTAGCTCACAGTTTATAGAGGTTTCAGTCCATGATCAGCTGACTCCAAGGCAGAGTGGCACATGGCAGAGGAGTGTTGCAGACCAGAAACAGTTCATGGTGCCTACAAGGTAGCGAGAACAAGGGACTAAGGTCAGCATCTTTCTGCCCCTTTTATATTACCAGGCTACTTAGGCCAGGTAGCACTCATGTCCTTAATCCTAGTGCCCTTGACCCTAGCATTGTACCATAAATCAATTCCAGTGTCATACACTCCAGATCCAGCCACTTTCAAAAAAACCAACTATGACTGACCACATGAGGCTTTGGAGGGACATGTAGACCCAAACCACAACAGAAGGCATCCCAAAAAACAAAACTCCACCCTTTACAGCCTGAAACTTGCAAAACTAAATGACTTTCCTTTAAAAAGAGAACCCCTGGGGCACCATGTTCTAGAATGGTGGTGGCCTAAAAAGTTGTTCCTCAAATTTTAATGCATAGGCACTAGACCCCTGCAGCTAAGAGAGAAAAAAGCCTGGCTACTGCTCCAGCTGCCAACAGACCTTGGTGTCATTCACATAGTGCTGGTTTTAGGCACTTGGAAAATACAAAAGTTGTAAAAACAAAAAGGCTTCCCTCCAGATTTCAAAACAAGGCCTGAGAGGCCAGACAGTGTGCCCCTGAGAAGGTAGTATGTGAAGCTCAGCATAAAACCAAAGGTACAGTAGAGACTCCAAGTTTTAAGAAGTCAGAAACATGGACCATCTAAAAAGAAAGCAAAGAGCGAGCAGAGCCAGCAGAGAGAAAAAGAGAAAAGCCATGCAAGCTACCATCACTGGAAGTGCCATAAGGTCAGAGCCACCCAAACCCTTTAAAGTTCACAACTTGCTGAACATTGCCAGAGATGCTAAAAGTAAAACTGTGAGATTTAATTTTTGTCCTACCAGATTTTGGTCTTGCTGTGCTCCTATTCCTTTATATCCTCCTGTTTATAACTTTTAAAATAGAAATATCTATCTGTGCCATTAAATGTTAAAAGTATTTAACTATCTTTTCCTTTACACAAGGGCTTACAGCTAAGTTTGCCTTAAATCTCAGAGGCGACTTGAGATTTAGACTTTTCAGCAACCCTAAAACTGGTAAGACTTTTGGCTCTTAGAGATAGACTAAATGTCTTTTACATAAAGGGATGTACGTGAGCCTTTGAGGGGCAAGGGACAGAATGTCATGGCTTGTGTTTAGATATCCTCCCAAAACCTCATGCAGATGAGGTGGGACTTTTCTAGAGGTGGCTGGATCTAGGGTGTGTGACACTGGAATTGATTCATGGTGCAATGCTAGGATCAAGGGCACTAGGATTGAGGACAGTGCTACCTGCTCTAAGTAGTCTAGATAAGATAAAAGGAACAGGAAGATGCTGTTAAGGTCCCTTGTTACTTCTGCTGTCTTTTGTGGCCATAAACTGTTGCCCCCTGCCTTAGGGGTGGCCATATGTCACTCTGCCTTAAAGCCAGCCAATTACAGACTAACACCTCTACACACTGTGAGCTAAATGAGCCCTTTCCCTTTTAATTTTGGGTGTCAGGTGTTTTGTCTCAGCACTGAAAAAAAAAAAAAAAAAAAAGAACACAGTCCCTTATCAGATATATGGCATATACATATTTTTTCCCATTCCATAGGTTGCCTTCTCATTTTGCTTCCTTTGCTATTTAGAAGGCTTTAAATTGTATAAAATTCCACTTACCTTTTGTGTTGTTTTGCCTGTGCTTTTGGTGTCATAGCCAAGAATCACTGCCCAGATCAATATGATGGGGATTTTCCTCTATAATTTCTTCTTATAGTTTTATAGTCAGGGCTTATATTTAAATCTTTAATTCATTTTGGTTGATTTTTGCATAAAGGATGAGATAGGATTCCAATTCCATTCTTTTGCATGTAGATTTTTAATTTCCTCACACCATTTATTGAAGAGAGTATTTTTTCCTCATTTTTGACATCCTTCTTGAAGGTCGGTGGATATATATGTAAGTTTATTTCTAGGCTATTTTATTCCATTGATCTGTATGTCTGTCTTTATGCCAATACCACACTGTTCTGATTATTGTAACTTTGTAATAAGTTTTGAAGTCAGGCAATATGATACCTCCAGCATTGTTTTTTTATTAGTTTATGTTTTCAGTACATAATGACTACATTCATCATGAGGAGCTGGTACATGAACATAACACAATTTAACTTGTTTTTGTCTTCTGCCCCTCCCACCCTTCCCTGTTCCTTTTAGCTCGGTCTTTTTTCCATTTGTGAAAGTTCTATTTCCAATTTTTTCTCTTTAATTCTTTTTTCCCCATCCCCTTTCCCATTTCTCCCTCCCCCCTCTATCTCTTGTTCCCCTTCCCATTTGAGAATGATCTTCCACTTCCTATTATTTATCTTTTATTTTGTTATTTATTTATGGCTTTTTCATATAAGGCAAACCATGTGATATTTAAGTTCACATGTCTGATATATTTCATTTAATATCATGATCTCAAGATACATCCATTGTTTTTTGGTTTTGGGGGCGTTTTTTGGTACCAGGGATCAAACCCAGGACCCTGTGCTTGCGAGGCAGGTGCAGTGCCACTGAACTAAATCCCTGGCCTCATCCATTGTTCTTCTTGCTCATAATTGCTTTGACTATTGGAAGTCTTCTGTAACTTCAAATGAATTTTATCATAGTTTTTCTCTGTTTCTGTAAAGATGTCTTCAGGGTTTGATAGTGATTGCACTGACTTTCTAAGCTGTTCTGGGATATATGGATATTTTAACATTAATTCTTCAATTTGTGAACATGAAATGTCTTTCCATTTATTTGCATCATTTTTTAAATTTCTTTCATCAGTTTTTTATACTTCCCAATGTATACACCTTTCAGCTGTTTGAGTTTGTTAGTACTTTATGTTTTTGAAGCTATTATAAATGAAATTTTCTTAATTTACTCTTTAGTAGATTGTTGTTAGTGTATAGAAATGCTATTGAATTTTGTATATTGACTTTGTATCCCACATATTTTGGTTCAGATTTAGTTGTAATATATACATGTATATGCACACATATATTGTGTATATGTGAAATGTTTAGGATTGTCTCTACATATGATTATGTGATATGCAAACCGAGATGGATTTACTTCTTCCTTTGTGGTTTGGATGACTTTTACTTCTTCTTACGTTATCTCTGGGTAGGATTTCTAGTATCATGTTGATTACTAGAGTGGGCATCATTGCTTGTTCTTGATCTGAAAAAGAAAGCTTTCAGCTTCTCTCCACTGGAAAATTTACTTTTAATTCGCTAATTATAATTGCCTGTTTCAGAAATAAATTTAGCAGTCTAGGTGGTTATATTGATGTACAATTTAAATTTAGGTTACAAAAAGATAAGTATTATTTAGAGATTAACATTCACTAAACAAAACCTACTTTAGACATTGTCAATGTACCTGTACAATCTACTCATTTTTACCACTCTGAAAGAACAGAAAGAATTTGATTTAAGAACCAAAAGTGTTTCCTCCTCTTCTTGCCATTCCAGCACAAACTGCTATTCTTTCCAAAAGCTCCATAACCTTTTACCTTCGCTTGGAATAAAAAACATCAGTTAAAAGATATTCTGCTAATTCCCACAATCATGTTCTCATTCTACCTGGAGTCCTGTTTCTCCTTAGTCTGCAACTTTTACTGTGATTGTCTTTTTGTTTCTTATTTTTTGTATTATAGATTTCTTTCACTATTTGAAACTGAAGGCACTCAGAATTACTTTTTGGGAAAAATTTATATTTATATTTATATTTATACTTCTACCCACTGATTTGCCTGCATAGATGTTGTTCTGAACATAATAATGATCTATAATTCAAAATGCAAGTAGATGCTGTATTTATAGCAGAGAACATTACCAAAAAAAAAAAAAGGATGAGGTCTGATTAAAAGGGTGAGGTGTGGTGAATATTTACATTAAAATATTAAATTTAAAAACACATTGCCGTGAATCATCCTCAAAATACTCCCTTTGCTTTGAGCAGACTTACCCCATTCTTCTTGACACTTCCTGAAGCCTTTCTAAAAGTCATGTCTTTACAATATGAAGAATGTGGCTACTGAGGGCCATCCGAAGGAAAGGCAGGCTCGTAAAAACATTATCGTGTGTCCTCATCCACCTTATTCACTGGATCTGGCACCATACGAGGTTCTGGCTCTTCCCCAAAGTCAAGATGACTTGAAAGGTAAATATTTTCAGTTGATTCAGGATATCGAGAAGCCACCCATGACCACAAAACTAAAGACACTCAGAGAAAGACTTCCAGAACTGCTTCAGAATGTAGCAAGAATGATGAGATAAGTGTGTTTGAAGGACAGGATAGTATTTTGAGGGGGATTAATGGCAAGGTGTCTTTTACCTAAAAGATGAAACATTCAGTAAACTCTTCGATCATACTTTGCATATTAAGTTAAATGTTGAAAGTATATTGATTTTCCTATTAAAACAATGTTATGACAGGTTCCTAATAGGGAACCCCATCCCTAAAATCTTTAAATGATGCCAAATTACATATTAAATAAAAATAAATTATGTATTTGCCATTTGAACCATGTAACACATTCTAAAGTGCAAACACTTCAATTAAAATGCTATATCTAATCTTCAAGAGAAAATTGCAACTACTATCACAGATGAGTGAGATCAAATTGTTAGTCTTTCTGTTCAAGTTAAAGTTGGAATTTACTTATTGAAAATTGGTTGGACCTCTATTTTGTGTATATCTGACCTTTCACAAGCACATGAATGTACAGAAACCTCCTGAGCAAAAGCTCAGGGTAGCTTGGTATTCTTCTGGAGAGGCTCACGTGGTATTTTTTATACCACCCAGAGTACCAAGTCCATGATAATCACAAGCCCATTTGTCAATATTAAACTTAATTGCTAATGTGCTTTAATTTCACAGCAACATTGGTAAATGAGAAGAACAAAATCAAGATTAACCTTAAGTAAGAACATTTCTGTTGGCCCAGTCATAAAGAACCATGGGAGGCAAATGGCCACAGCCCTGCAGGATGATGTGCCCGATGTCACTCACAGTTTCATCCAGCGTTCTGTGGTGTTTGGAACATTAGAGTTTCCTGCATTCTGGGACACGTGTCAAAAATTGTAGAGAAAGAAAGAAGCAGGAGAGAGCTCTTAAAATGTTTATTATTGATGTTTAATTAGCATATAATTAATAGCACATACTTTAAGTGATCAATTTAATACATTTTAACATATAAATATGACCACGGAACCACCACTACAATCAAGACAGTGAGCATTCTCATTATGTTAAAAAAATTTAGGGCCAGGGGTTTGGCTCAATGGTTCTGCCACCTGCCTCACAAAGGCAAGGACCCGAGTTCGACCCCCGGTACCAAAAAAAAAAATTTCCTCATGCTTCTTTGTAACCTCTTTCTCCCTTTTCTTCCCTTACTAATTTCCCTCCCCCAACCAGATTATTGGAGATTATTTTATATCTTCTAGAGTTCTGTAGGAATGGAATCAAACAGTAGGACCTACTTTGGTCTGACTTCTTTTTAAGTATAGTTATTTTAAGATTCACCCACATTGTTGCATATACTCATGATTTATTTATTTTTATTGCTGAATAGCTTTTTCATTATATTCAACATGCCACAATTTGTTTATGCATTCATCTGCTAATGTTAATGCAATTAACAGTTTCTGAGTATTACAAATAGAATGGTTATGAGAAACCACGTAGAAGACTGTGTATGTAAGCTTTCTTTTTTCTTAGGTTGATACCTATGGGCAGAATGGTTGGGTTATATGGCAAGTGTTTACTTTTTTAAGAAATTCACAAACTATTTTCCAAAGGGTGTAGCATTTTATATTCCCCAAGCAATGTATGAATGTTCCCTTTCTTCCATATCCTCACCATCAGCTCTTAATATATTCAATCTTGTTTTAATTGTAGACATTTTACTAGGGATATAGTAGCATCTCAATGTTTTGATTTGCATTTCCTTATGACTAATGATGTTGGACATCATATCACATGCATGTTTGATATCCATAGATAATCTTTAGGGAAACATTTGTTCAAATATTGTACCCATTTTTCCCACTTTTAATTGGGATTTTTTGATAATCACAGATTGATAATAAATTGTCATTTCTGGTGGTGTTTGTTCCCTGATTTTGCTCTTTATTTCAAAACTGTTTTGACTGTTCTAGATCTTTTGCATGCATATATGAATTTTAGAATCAATGTGTCAATTTCTACAATAAAAGCTTGTCCAGATATATATTTACTGGGAATGTGTTGAATCTAGAGAGAATTTTGGGAAGAACTGAGACCTTAACTATATATTTGAGTGTGTGTATGTGATGCTAGGAATCAAACTCAGGGCTTTATATATGCGTGTGCTGACGTGTGCATGCATGTGTGTATGTGTGTGTGTGTGTGTTGCTAGTGATTGGTCCCAGGGCCTTGTACATGCTCAGCAAGCTACACTTGAGCTCCAGCCCTCATGTGGGATTTGTGCCCACATGAGACTGCAAAGAGCTTGCTTGCCAATGCCACCGCATGAGGATACAGTGAGGTTTTGTCTGTGAACCAGAGTCTGGGCCCTCACCAGACACTGAGTCTGCTGGCTCCTTGACCTTAGATGTCCCAGCCTCCAAACTGTGAAAAATAAATTTATGTTGGATATAAGCCATTCAGTTCATGGTATTTTGTTATAGTAGTCTGAACAGGCTAATATAAATATTCCTCTTGTAAGTAAAATGTGTTCTGTGACCCAAAAGGTAGATAATATAAGGCAGCATCAATCTACTCTCAGGAGACACCAGAAAGTAACTGCTCATGACCTCTTAATTTTCCTCCTGGAGTCTGTGTGCTAAAACGTTTGAAAAGGAATAAGGCAATTACGAGGTTAAAATGCCAGCATCCTCTATCTGCATGAAAAATGCATTCCACAAACTGATTCACCAGCTTTGTGAGATTAGTGCTAATCACCTTCTGGAGGTACTGCCCGCTGAAGGGCAAGGATGACAACAAAAACAAGTAGCAATAGATATTAAGTGCCTATCATGTAAGAGAGTACATTCAGAAATAGAAAGCCAGCCCAGCCCAGAGTTCTGTAGTGCCTATTTGGCAAAAAAAAAAAAAAAAAAAGAGCTGATTAGTAATAATATTAGCTAAAATGTATATGGTCCACCAAGTACTAATTGAATTCTTTACATGTTCTTCCTAGTATGATCTTTACATCAGCTTTATGGAAAATGCTATTATTATATTCATTTTATAAGCGGAATAACTAAGCTATCAAGAGGCTAAGGTGTTCTACTGAGTGACAGGACGAAATTTGAATCCAGCAGTGCAATTCCATCACCTTTTGATAATCATCTCTCTCACTTAGCCTTTAAATTTGTTTTCAAATGAAATGCAGGGATTATCACAGCTCTCCACATGCAGGACTTTGATTTTATGCAAAGGATGCAAAGCAAATATCTGAGGTACTTTTGCAAAAGTGCTCATATATTCCAGGAACGGCCCAATATTTTCTCATTCAGTTCCTTGGCCAATGATCTTTGGGATCATGGAACAGAAATGATACTGCAAAAAACTGAGTTGTAGAGGTCCACTATGTGCATCCAGTAAAATGTTCTGTGATGATCTAAATGTTTTATATCTGTACTGTCCAACAGCCAGTAGACACATGTGGGCTTTGAGCTTTTGAAATGTGGCTAGTGTGACTGAGGAATGCATCTTTTAAATTATTTTAATTTAAGCTAATTTAAATCCAAATAAAACAGCCATAAGTGGCTAGAGGCTACTATGCTGAGTGGAACAACTCTATCATGGAGAAATTTCCACTTATCATCACAATAGGCAGCATATAGAAACTTTTGTATGATATAATTGAAACAGATGAGAACTGAAATAAATGTTTGTAACCCTCTGTATGATTTCATTCCTCCCATCTTCTTCCCCCTCTTCCTCACCCTCCAAAGAAAACATGCATACATGTACACATTCCTTCTCTCTCCCCGCAGCGGTTTATTTCTCAGAATGTCCCAGACTTCCATGTTGCTGAGGACTTGCCACTAAAATAACCTTCTGCTTTTTCCTTGCCAATGTCTCCTTCGTTCTCCAAATGTCGTCTTCCTTTTCTTGCTCCCTCTGGATCTCCTGGGAAGAATTCATTGTTCTTATGTTGAGGTGTGGTGGTTAATTGATACGTCCCTTTGACTGTTGCAGGGGGTTTCCACACAAAGCATCATTTCTGGGTGCATCTGTGAGGGTGTTTCTGGATGAGGTTAGCATTTGCATCCGTGGACTAAGGACTGAGGAAAGTAGATGACCTTTTCCAGTGTAGGTTGGTATCACTCAATCCTTTAAGAGCCTGAATAAAAAAAAAGTAGAAGAAAAATTGACCCTTTCACTTCTTGCTTGGTAGTTTAAGCTGCAACATCAGTCTTTTCCTCCATTTGGTCTGGGATTTATACCATCAGTTCCACTAGTTCTCTGGCCTTTTGAGTTGAACTTGAATTATACCACTGGCTTTCCTGGATCTCTAGCTTGTAGACTGTGGGACTTCTCAGCCCCCTCGTTACATTCTTAGTAAACATCCAATTATATGTACAGTTATAGGCTTATCATAGTCCAACTTGACAAGGGCTGCAGTGTCTTCTTGAAATGACAGGTTGAATGACACATGCAAAGCATACTAGAGAAGTGAAGTAATAAAAAAAGGGGCAAACGAAATATAATATACACACCTGTAATAGAAGAAATACCTAAATCCAGTTTGGAGGATTAAGATAGAAGGACATGAGCTAGAGCCTGAGCAATGAGTGAGAATGAGCCAGATTTTGACAGGAGTTGGGGGAAAGGAGAGAACGCTAGATCAGAAGGAACAGTCTTTGTAAGGAGTGAGCCAAGAAAGATTAGACAGTATTTAGGGTTAAGTATAGAGTTTGGGGGAATGAGAGCAGGTAAGACTGGAGAGGCGAGTGTGACTAGATCAAAAGGCAAGGACATGTTCTTTGGGCTTTAATTTCCACTTGCCATGTGTATACTGACCTTTATTTTATCTCCATTATAAACATGCTTAGAAAGCATATTGTTACTTTTTGTTTTGTTTTTGGCACCAGGGATCGAACTCGGGACCTTCCGCTTGTGAGGGAGAAGGCGGAACCACTGAGCTAAATTCCTGGCCCCATATTGTTACTTTTGTAAAAATGAGTTGAAGGCTCAAAGTAAAGGGATTTGCTAACATGTATCCATAATTTTCTCCTATCTCCTGCTCACGCGACTGTCTCCTGCGTGACTACCATGGGGTTGGGTGGTTGAGAGGAATGCCAATGACAGGTGTTCTCCTGCCTCTCATTCTGCAACTCACAAATTGCTCCTAAGCCACAGGTTTCCACCCCCCTCTGCATTATCCATTAGGACATTAATCCATGGCTCTTACAGGATTTCAACCTTAGACTGCTTCCCTAGGGGGTCACTGGCAGAAATAAAAAGTGACTCATTTGACAGAACTAGGATCCTGGGATTCTTGCTTCTATTTTTGATGGTGTTAGATCCAGAGAAGTTATTAATGACAAGCTTCATGGGTAAATTATCTGAGTAAGAGTGGCAAACCAAAATTTCCCTGGAGTATAAATTACATAAAAACTTGGCAAGATTAGGGGCAGTATAGTGATGGCCTGGCTGTCCTCTCATTAGGAGTAGGTGGTGATGGGGTGTGGCATATCCTAAACCAAATCCCGATACAAGAGGCTTTTAAATGGTATGAAATCAACCCTTGGATTCAATTGAATCTTTGAATTTATTGCTCATTTGTCTAAGGATCCATGTCATAACTAGATGAAACAATGCCTACACTGAAAGTCAGCGTGTGGTGATAGCAAAATTCCTGATTTTGATCATGTAAAATCAATGATTTTATGTCTTCTCAATTCTTTTTAGGTGCCTTTGAGGTGGGAAACATAAGTACTGTTGAAAATAATGGGTGAAAAAAATCTAGAAGAAAATTCCATATATTCAGCCATGTTGAGGTTTCCTGGGGTGATCTGAACTGCATAGCATTCTTCAAATATACAACAGTCCTGCTATCAGCAAAACTGATAAGCTTCCTATATAAAAAAAGTTGGGGGCACTGGGTGCAAAGATAAAAATACAAGCATGTTCTGTCTTCAAACAACTATGATAGTGCATGTCAATAAAAGATTAATGGGCATAGTAGAACTTTCTCAAAGTTAAACTACAAATCCACTTTAAATCCCCTTAAGTAAACAGACATAAAGGAGGAAAGTAATCATCTCCCATAACTGGACAGCCCATCACAGGTCAGGTATGATGAGGAGGAGGCCATGCGTGTAATCAGGGTCTTGTGTCATCTCTGGATCTGCCTATCACCTTCATTTGCTCCTTATTGTTAGGCTTTGTGAGTCCAGGCCAAGATGGTGCTTGGACACTCCAGGATGCATTATCCCTGTGCAGATTCCTGTGGAAGAAAGCACCACCCTCCCTGAATATTAGAATCATATCCAGCAACCTGACTTGAGCTAATGCCCATCCTTTACCTCTCTGTACAGGGAAGTAAGATACTCCTGACTGACCTGACCTGGTTTACAATACACCCCCCACCTTGAATTTGGTTGACCTGGGAGTAGGAAAGGAGATGGTTCTCCAGAAGGAAAAAGTGCAGGGCAAGTAAAAATAAATAATCAATTGGAAATAGCTTCTGCACAGGCAAATAACACTTATATATAAAAAGACAACCATTGATAGGCAAAATACATAAACGTCTCTAAAACATAATTTTTGGCAATACTCTCATACATTTGAAGCCCATGTTATAATACTATTAGAAGGAAAGGGTTTACTTGTCTCTCCTTTCCTCCAATGAAGAAGAAAATCACAAAATATTTTCGCAGTAACCATAATTAATAAAATATATTTTAATTGACTTAGTTAGTCTAAATTCAAATGGCTGAGTTAATCTATTATCTGTAGAAAAAAACACTTCAGAATGTCTTATAATTAATAGAAGATAGTTGACAAACACAGCTGGCAAAGACGATAAATCAAATAAGAAACAGAGTGACAAGCAGGGAGCTAACTAAACTAAAAGGCAGATCCATGTTTCTGAAACTTAAAATCATGCTACATGACTTCAAACTCTCAAGCTTATAATGCTGAAAATTCCTAGTATCTATCAAAACTTCCTGCATATCAGGTGCTTTTAATAAGTAAAATGTTGACACATTCGTGTTTATATCCAACTTGGGGGAAAAAACCCTTCCAGTACTGTTAAATAGATGTTTAATCTATTGAGGTTTTAAAACTTATTTTAAGGCACAGCATTTACAAAATTTTATACCCATTTATTCTATTTTCTTTTTATTATAGTTACTATAGTGATTAATAACATAGAGTAAACATATATATGTGTATATACGAACTGGTTTCACTGTAACCTATCCGTCCATGTACGTATCATGCTTTGGTGCCCCCTCTGGTGCATCCCTTTCCCTTATCTTTCTTGTAGCTGACTTTGAGAGTGGAGGTGAGAAAAAGCAGGAGCAGGGTGGAGAAGGGAAAAGAGGCTGTAGGGACAGGAAATAGCAAGCATTTTAGGTGAGGAATCTTAAAAAGAAAAGAAAAGGAATTCATGAAAGCTGGCACAATATCAGACCATAAACAAAATGCCTTTTCGAACAGACTGGATAAAAAGGCATCTCACAAGTTAATCTCCTAGTTCTCATGATTGTGAAAGAGAGCAACAACTTAAAAAAAGAAAGAAAAAAATCCCTTCTTTCTCCACCAATGCAGACAGAAACTTCCAATATCACGGAGGGTGAATCATTCTCACCACAAGTTGATTCCCTGGCATTCTCCCCACCTCATCCCCTCCCCATTCCTTCTACAAGTGTGATACAGCATCTGCTTCTTGTGAAATTAAGAGGGATTTATTTTTTTTAACACAATTTGGTGCCATCTTTTGGCTTACCCAGGCTACACAGAGAGTGAGTTCCTGGGCCAGATACAGGGAAGCACCTGGACAGGAGCCAGCTTCTGCAAAGTGGGCTTCCGGACTTGTCCCGTCTTCCACTGCATAGACTAATGATGGCCAAGTGTTGTTTCTCTCCAGCTGAACTTCTCTAACTATGGACATGTACTCGGTTGCAAACATAGATTGTGCGCAGCACTACTTCCTCTGAAGGGTGTTTTGCATATCTAGGCTTTGCTGATTATACTTTTTAATCTTTAATGCTCAACCAAAGATAGTGGGGCTCTTACAGAGCTACTTGGTGTATTATTAAGACAGAAGAGAAAGCAGAAGTTAGTGCCCAGTGGTTAGGTATCTGTACATATCAGTTTACCTAGAGTAATTATTAACGGTGCCCCTTTTCACTCCCCAAAAAGTTCTGGTGTGATAATAAAATATTTTATCATCCTACATTTATCAATCTACATTTGTGCAGGTGCTGTTGCAGTATGTAGACATGCAGTGACATACACAAAAGTGCACTGATAAGAAATTAGTTAGAATTGCAATTAATCAAAAGTTTGAACACTTGTGTTAAATAATTGCTGATCCATGATCTTGTTCCATCAATTTGGTTTTCCACTTGTCTATACATTTTTCTAGACTCACTAGACAATGGACACACAGTGCAGGATGAAGTCAAGCCAGGCTGGGAACCAGGCAAAGGGATTGTACCGATTACAGACTCTGAGAGAACTCACCCCTGGAAAGGAACTCGCTTATTTTGGAATGTGTAGTTCATGTAAAAAGGGATAAGCAGGAAGGGTAGGGAAGAGGTGAGAGAAAATCGAAAGACGCCTTTGCTTGGCTCTGCTCCTGTCAGTCTTGCCCCCTCCTGGGGTGGAAAGTAGAGAAGTTATGTTGTGTCAGTCAGGCTCACAGTAGAAGCAGCCCAACATCACACATATCCAGAACCCAGTTTTCTCCTCTACTTTTTTGAGTAGATGGGCAACTGAAATGCAAGTAGTGTGCAAGTGTGCCTGAAAACAAGATCTTGATGGATCTCTTCTATTCTCTAACATGCAGTGCGAATGCTAACAGTCACAACGCAAACCATAGAAACCTGTCAAGCCAAAATCATTTAGAAGAAACACATGCAACAGTAAACACTTGTAAAAACGAAGTATTTTGGTTAGCATACATGTAATTGTCTGCTTCATGGTACACATGCATTATTTGGGGAGTAAATAAATTTTAAAATATTCCTGGATGCTAAGATTTAAATATGAACATCCCTGCAAAATTCACCTTCCAACTTAAACCTTGAGGCGATGGTATTACAAGCTGTGGCCTTTGGGAGGTGATTAGGCCAACAGGGCTCTATACCCACAAATGGATTAGTGCTCTTATAAAAGAGGCTGAAAGGGGCACTCTAGTGCCTTTGCAACCATCTATTGCTTCTGACATGTGAGAACAAAACATTTGTCTTCTTTCTCTTGTTTCTCCATGACAGGACATAGCAAGAGGTACCATCTTGAAGTAATAAGCAGCCCTTCCCTGACTCTGCCAGCACCTTAATCTTGGATTTCTCAGCCTCTAGGACTGTGAGAAGGAAATTACTATTGATTACAGTAATTACAGATTACCTAATCTAGTTTGATCTAGTGGCAAATGGACTAAGACACTAGCTTTAAACAAGCTATTCCCCTTGGTACTTAATATATTATTAAAGCAGATCAATAAAATGAAGAGGCCACCTGGCACATCCCTCCCCAAGGCTATTCAAATTCCACTGATGAAACGAAATAAAGAGTCATTATATTTAGTCAGGGTTCACTAAAGAAACAGAACTAATAGGAGATACAGATACAGACACAGACATAGGTGTAGATAGACATATTACCTATATATATAATGAAACACAGAAAGATTTATTGCAAGAAATTGGGCTATGCGATTGTGGAGGTTTAGCAAGTCCGACAGCTGCTGAGAGCTGACCGGGGGAGACCCAAGGAAGAGCTGATACTGAAGAGCAGTCTGACTCTTCAGGCCAAGTGCTGGCACAATTCCCTCTTTCTCTGTGGAAGTCAGTCATTTTCTATTAGGGCCTTCAAAGGATTGAATGAGACAACCCAGAGAATAGAGAGTGTCTGTTTCGCTCTAAGTGTACTGCTCTCAATATGAAACTCATCTAAGAAAAATACCTTCACAGGAACATGTGAAATAATGGCTGAACAAGTATCTTGAGAGTATAGCTTAGCCAAGGTCTCACACACACACACACATCCACACACACACCCAACCAGACATGCGTGATGGCACACACCTGTAATCCCAGCACGAGGAAGCAGGAGGATGGCTGTGAGTTTGAGCCCAGCCTAGGCTGTAGAGTGAGTTCAAGGCCAGCCTGAACTACGTAGTGAAAACTTGTCTCAAAAAAACCCAAAGACAAACAAAAGAAACAAAACAAAACAAAACAAAAAAATTAACCATCACAGTCACTGTCTCCATATAATGCTATTCTGGTCCCATTCACACTTTCAAAACCCAATTAACAGTAGTTAGAGGGGAGGAATATTTGAAGTTGAGAGAATATATTTTGTAATGTAAATCAAAACAAAATACTTATGCAATGTAATTTCAAATTAGCAGAGCAGAGTTCTTTCCACAAATAGTAGAAAAAATAAATTAATTTTATCAACTTTTTATTCATGACCTATTTTTTGACCTATGCTTTGGAGGATGAGCCCTCTGGA
Organism: Heterocephalus glaber; assembly: GCF_053883595.1. Taxonomy (NCBI): domain Eukaryota; kingdom Metazoa; phylum Chordata; class Mammalia; order Rodentia; family Bathyergidae; genus Heterocephalus; species Heterocephalus glaber. The sequence continues at coordinate 11,057,316 of NW_028258343.1, read as the reverse complement.
AAAATAATCATATCACTTACTCCTTGCAGCTGAGATATACAATGATAAGACTCAGATAAATAATACAATAATAAAGATTTCATTGATTAATTCAAACTCCCTGCTTCAGACCTAAATAAGAGACTGTGATTTATTTATCTTAGGAAATGGCCAGGAAAGTTTCTGAAATTGTAAATACAAAGCATTTTTATTAAACCTTACTTGAAAGGATATGAAAACATGCTTCACCTCTAGAATGTACTTTCTATTTTTATACAGGGAGAATTCAATGGTCCTCAGAGCATTACTGTATGCAACCCCAAGGGCAGCCTGGGAGCGGGATGGAAACTGGATCGCAACTGTCTGACAGGGGTCTCTAGGGGCTGGCGTATCTGAACCCCAAACAGAAAGTCTTGGTCTGGCATACAGTTTGACAGTGACACAGAATATTTTAAGTAGTAACTTAAAACCTACTGTCCTAGAAAACCTTTCAAGCTTCTATTTTTCTACTAGAGATATATGAGGACAATGACAAAGTTAGTTTAAATTCTTATACACATTACCTCCCTTTAAATGCAAAACTTTACCCTGAGATTATTCTTTACGAAGAAGTAAATCTTACTTCTGGGAATGAGAACAAAATACCACTGTAATGAATAATTTCTGTTTTCTTCCTGGGGGTGAATAATTCTATGTACATTTTACCTCTTATATTTTATATCAGTGCAATATATGAAGTAGTCATTTAATGATTACTTCATCTTGTTATGCTGAAAATGTCCTCAATAAAGATTATTGTCAGTCTTTTATTTCAATGTTTCTTAAACTATGTGCTGATTTATGTAATATGCTGGAGATTGTGAGAGGAGCATGACACAGCCTCTAACATCAAGGAATTCTGTTCCTCTTGGGGAAGCAGGTAGTGCTATGATTTGTATGTTTTTGTGCCCTCTAAAATTCATGTTGAAACTTGATCTCCAAAGCAAAAGCTTTAAGGGGTATAACTTTCAGAGGTGACTGAGTCATGGGGTCTTTGCCTTCATCAATGGGATTAGTTGCCCATAAGAAAAGGCTTGATGGGGAGAGTTCATCCTTCTTTGCACCTTTCATAATGTTATGGTTTACATTCCCCAAAGCCCCATGTCCTCATAGGTTGGGCTTCTCTGGATGACTCCACTAATGGGTTTATGACTAGGTGTGATGTTGGGAGGTAAAGGTTGGTGGGAAGATTTGTGTCACTGAAGGTGTGGCCTAGAAGGGTATTTTTCCATCCTTCACCTTCATCCCTTTCTGCTTCATGCGTGCCATTTCAGAAACTGTTTCTCTTCTGCCATACTCCTCTGCTATGCTGCCTTGCCTTAGAGCCAGGGGACTACGGACTGAAACCTGCAAACTGTGAGCCAAAATAATCCTCTTCTCCTTTAACATGTGGATATCAGGTATTTGTCCAACAAGAAAGTAACTAAGACAGATTTTGGTACCAGAGAAGCAGGATTGTTGTGGTGACTCTGCCTCACCATGTGGTTCAGAAGCCTTTGGAACTAGCTTGTGGGAAGAGTTTAGAAAGGTTTGGAGATGCCAACTGAAAAAACATTCCTAGACTGCTGTGCACCAAGCTCGATGGGAGATTCTGGTCAGAGCCTAGAAGACCAGAATGTTGACAGAAATGCAGCTGGAAAAGATCAAGCTCAAGAGGTTTCGGTTGGGAAAAAGGACTATATTGGCAGTTGGACTCCAGACCATGTTTATGCTTTGGCAAAAAATTTGCATTTTGCTCATGTCCAGAGACTTTGAGGGAGACTGAGATTAAGGACAGGGAACTAATTAATTTGGCAGAAGAAATTTCAAGGCAATCTAATGTTGAGTCAATGGCATGACTTCTGTTGGGGGCTTTTAGCCAGCTCTACCTTGAGAATCAAGAGCAAATGGAATGATTTAAGTAGTTTTGCATTTGGCCAGAAAGCAAGCTCCAGTAAAGTTGTGACCTGCAAGCAAAGATGGAGCAGAACAGAATGTGGCCGCTGAAAAGATTAGCAGTAAAAAGCCAAAAATTTAGGAACAGGAAAATAGAAAAGATGGCCTGAGGGCCTCACAAGAACCAGCAGGATTCCACTCTTTGCAGCGTCAAAATTGTAGATGAGGGCCAGGGATGTAGCTCAGTGGTGCTGTGCCTGCCTCACAAGCACAAGGTCCTGAGTTCAACCCCCAGCACTGAAAAAAAAAATTGTAGGTGAAAGACTGCTTTGAGAAGAGCATCCCAGGATGGAGGCAGATTAGGAAATGGAAATTGATTTCCTAGAATTCAGTTCATCATGCTCAGACATCCAGGCACCCTGAGGCCCCTGCAACCACCAGCAAGATGCCAAAGGGCTCAGCTACTACTGAAGCTGGCAGTAGACCTTGGGGTCATCCACAAGGTGCTGGTTGTAGACGCATGCAGAATCCAAGAGTGGTGGGGTCAGGAAGGCTTCCACCCAGATTTCAGAAGAAGGCCTGGGAGGCTGGGCAGTGTGACCCTGTTCATGAAGTTGTGAGGGTGAAGCCAAAACTACAGAGAGACCTCAGAATATTGGAAAAGCCAGGAACATTTCCTCAGGAATGTCTGAGGAACACTGCCAGGAGTGAGCAAAGCCAGATCAAAAGAGAAGCCATGAGGGCTACAACCACCGGTAGTGTTGTAGGGACAGGGTCACCCGACCACTTTGGAGTTCACATCTCGCCACCTATTAACCTGTGTGTTGGATGTGGAAATAAGGAATTTAATGCTTGCGCTACTAGATTTTGTTCTTGCTTTGGTCCCATTCCTTTCTGTCTTCCTCTTTCTTTTTGAATGGGAATGTTTATCCTGTGCCATTGTATTTTGGAAATGTTTACCTTTGTTTTCATTTTTTACAAGGGCTTGAAGCTAAGAGTTTGTCTTAAATCACAAAGGAGACTTTGGAGTTGGGAGTTTTCAGCAATGTTAAAAATGTTTGGACTTTGGCAACTATTAGAGATGAACTAAATGCATTTTGCATAAAAGGAGGTACCTGAGTATTTTGGAGGCCAGGGGCAGAATATTATGGTTGATATCTAGATGTCACCCCAAAGCCTCACATGCTCATAGGTGGGGCTTTTTGGAGTTGACTAGATTATGGGTGTGTAGTACTCATCTCTGGATTAGTCCACTAATGGACTAGTGGACTAATGGCAGGTGAAGCCTGGTGGGAAGAGGGGGTTATTGGGGGTTTAGCCTAGAAGGGTATACATCCTTCCTTTTTCCTTGAGCCCTTTTGGCTTCCTTTCTACCATGCCATGGACTGTTTCTCCTCTGCCATGTCCCTCTGCCATGCTGCCCTGCCTTGGAGCCAGTGGATTATGGACTGAAACCTCTACAAACTGACCCAAAATAAACCTCTCCTCTTTTAACTTTGGGTGTTTTGTTCCAGCAATAAAAAAGTAGCTAAGACATATACCTTCTATTGGTGGAAGACAGAAACTTAAATCTCTTCCAGAAGATGCAGCAAAGGTATGCAAAAGGTACCATCTTGGAAGCAAAGAGCAGAGCTCACAGGATACTAAGCCTATTGGTGCCTTGATCTTGGACTTCCTATCTTTTAAAACTATGAGAAAATAAATTTTTGTTTTTTATAAATTTCTCAGTGTATCCGTTTTAGCTACAGTATCACAAATGGACAAAGGCAGGCAGATAAACAAGACATCTAGTTGTCATGAAAACAGAGGAACAAAGACACAAAGGAGGGCTGAACCTTCTTCAGAGGTGGATGACAGTCCCAGTCACTGAGAAAAACGTAAAATCCTTAAATATCTACATTGTGTTCAGTAATAGACATGGCCTTCCTCGGTCCTGGTGCTGCTCTCAGCACTAGATGTTTTGAGTCAACTTGAATAATTTTTGACCTCATGGTTCCTCTTCATAGTTAGCAGGCATTGTGCTGCAAGGACTATGGGGTCTGAAAGAAAGGGGCACATCTCACAAGCCTGACCAGAAGTGAGGATAAGAGGCAGCCAACGGGAACTCACTGCAGGGTGATTTTCAGGGAACTGAAGCACATTGTTCAACAATTGTCAAACATAGGAGGTATCACACTCATGCTCCTGGCTCAACCAGTCTCCATACAATGGTTGCTAAAATAGTACAGGCCTTTATTGCATTTATTATCCATACATACTGCCCGTGTCCAGGAAAAATTTGGGAATACCTACTTAAGTAAAAGTCACACATATATAACCGCTGAAAGACTAAAATAATGTGCAAAGTAATAAGGATGTAGTCAGTATACAGTTTAGCTTAGTTTTATAAAATTGAGCATTATTCTGTTCTCACTAATAAAAAAAAGAAAGGAAGGAAAGAAGGAAGGGAGGGAGGGGATTAGGGAAGGGGAACAGATGAGTACATGTAGATTTGTCATCCGGTGAAACAGAAAATCAGCAATTCAGAAATATGTATTTTCCCAACAAAGTCCAACAGGGGCATAATGTAAAGATATTTCTGTAAAGGAGACTAAGTAATTCATAGTTGTGCAAAGGATACAAATATATACATACACCTTGTTTGTACATTTCTGAATAAAAGCTAAAGGCAAATTAGTACAGCTTTGAAAAGGTCTTCCCTTGGCCCCAGGATTTAGCTCAATGGTGCCGGTGTCTGCCTCACAAGCGCAAGGTCCCAGGTTTGATCCCCGGTGCCAAAACAAAAAACAAACAAAAAAACAACAACAAAAAAGAAAAGGTCTTCCCATGAGGAGCAAAATAATGATGATAGCTCCTGATTATTATTGGCCAAGTACCCAGCACTTGAAATGCATGAGACCAGAAGTATTTAAATTTATGATTTTTTTCATATTTTGGAACATTTATACATATATAATAAGATATATTGGGGAAGAGATGCAAGTTTAAGCATGAAATTCATTTATGTCTCATTTGCATTTATACCCCATAGTCTGAAGGTAATTTTATGTATTTTGGGTGCCTGCATTTTGACTAAGACCCTTCATGTGGGGCAAAATGGGGAACTTTCCACTTGCATATCATGTCAGCACTTCAAAAGTTTAAGATTTGGGAGAATTTTTGGATTTAGGAGTTAAGGATGCTCAACCTGTATGTGTTGACACTGTTTTGGGGCTTTACAAATATTTTTTCCAACAACATTTTGAGGTAGATGCTACTGTTCTTCTACCAGTCCCCAAGGAAGGAAGTGTGAGATGCGGAGGAGCTTGGTCAAGTTGTAAAGCTAAAAAGTGGATCTGGGTTGCCTGACCTAAAACCACATTCTTCCCACTTTATTCAGCTGGTCATGAGGCTGACTGTTGATTTGATATAGAGACAGAGGTAGAACATTGTGTAAAATGATAGTTACCATGTCCCTACATTGTCTGAGTTCGTTTTGATACTAACAGGAGAGCAAACAATTCGATCTGGAGGTTCCTGACAAATGACTGCAATACTGGTAGTTTGCAAAAGAAAATTCAATTTTTAATGTCAGTTCTATAAAAGGCAAAGCTGATTTTCTTTTAAATAAAAACTAGAAGCAGTATAAACTCCCCAAGATGAAAAGTCAATCCTGTCTTTGCACAAAGGTAGGCCATGGGACTGATGAGGATTGAGGACAAAGCTTTCTTAAGGAAGCCAGGTGAAATCCCAGAATCTACACAGTAAGCCTGAAGAGCAAAATACCTCTGAGTAAGTACTACTGCTCGAAAGTGACTGAACCTATCTCAAGCTACACACCAAAAAAAGAAAAAGTTTGTTACCTTGAAAAATCTGAAGAAGGGGTGAACATGTGACCACATGAAAGACAAACGTCCACTTGGAGCCGAACAACCAAACAGTACCAGGAGCCTGAATGATGCCAGGTCTCTGCTTCTCACTTTCTTTCTCTCACTTGCTTTCTGTCTTTTTACTCTGTGCCAGTGTTTTCCTCACATTGAGCCAGGCTTTCTCCATGTGGCAGAGATATGATCACTGACAGTTCCCAAATTTCACATCTCAATTCCATCATGGGACGAGACTGCCTCACTCACACTGCACCCCTTCTCCAAGCAACAAACAGGCTATGGAATGTCTCTGATTAGAACAGCTTGCTTGGTTACTCATCTTCAGAGAGTTGCACATTTTCCAGGTAGCGGAGTTGTAGAAGTTGGAGGAGTAATTTGCAGAAAGTTGAGTTGCTTACTTGGGAATAAGGCAGGAGCTGGTAGAACAATAAATATACACCACAATATTGTCTTGACCAGTGGTTTTCAAAAGCAGGTATCACCAACTGCCCAATTATTCTATAAAATAGACTTATTGTTTTATTTTATTGATAGATTAAATGTTTATTGTTATCTGATTGCAAAAGAGATTTGAGATTAAAATGTTCATAAAATACACCAACAAGCTACCAATAAAATATGCCAATAAATATAAACTACAAATTATGCAACAGTAAAAAGGAAAAAAAAAGAACTAGATGAAAAATGAAACTAATGAGAAAAGGCAGGCATGTCATCCTTTTGAGCTAAATATTTTACCCTATAGCAGTCAGTGGGAAAACGGAATACTGATTGATTACATAATTTATGATATCCATAAAATAAAAAGAAGCCAATTTCTCAAGATAAGCAAGGCTAGTCCTTGTAAACTAATACCAGAAATATTGAGATATTTTATAAAGAATGTGAAATACAGTAATGTCACTTCCATATAAAGATGCATAGAGCAATTATCAGGACAAGCCCAGGGCATCACACCAAATACAATTTAAGAGCAATAATTCTGTAGGGTCCAAAATATATTTTGGAAGAGCATGTTTTGGCTCTTTAGAGACTTAATCTAATAAAAAAATTTCATTCATTTATTCAATTAAGAAATTTTGTGTAGTACCTAGTATTTGCCAGACACAGTGGGAATAAAATAGGAAGAAATAAAGAAAGGTGTATTTGTCTAAAACAATCCATAAATATTCTTTCCCTTAGAGATTCTAATACTAGATACTTACCTGACAAAGAATTCAAGAATGTATTTACTGGTAAGTAGCTAGCAATTTGTCTATGTTGTCAGTTAAGGAAATAATTACATGATTTTGTAAGGAAGACCTAGCGTTAGAATAGATAATTTGTGAAACAGAAAGAATTTAAAGGACATTTCCCTGAGGCCATTCTTCTCCCTCTTGGAGGCAAGTGGGAGAATTTCCATAGAGAGAATTAAGGTCACCCTTAAAATATAATGAATTTTCAATCTGGTCCAAATTTCTGTTTCAGATGAATTGACAATCATTTTAGCTGACAAAAAAATTATTAGGCAATGTATTGTGTCTGAATGTCTGTCTTGACATAAGATTCCTGTAAATACATGAGGACACTGAAGCTCCAATTCCTTGCTGTTGTAGCCACCAAGAGGAAGTACTTGTAAAGTATATATACATCGAGGTCAGTGAAAAAGGTGACATTGTACACTGATTCTTAACAATTATGTAAAGGTTGAGAGTTATTAACCAAAAATAATCTTGAAGTACTTAACCATTTTAGGGGGGAAGGCAATGATTAACATAACCAAATTTCTGTTAAATGTCCTACACTACAATTATAAAGGTCCTACACTATGGTTGTTTCATGTATATGTATAAAATATTGGTCAAACATCCATGGTGCCTGTGAAATATGCAGTTCCATTTTGTGCAGCCTGTATTCAGATGGGCCTGCCTGGATCAGGTAGCCACAAAAGAACTATCCCAGAGAATTCCATGAGATACTAATGTTAAATAATTCATTCATTAAAGTGGAGTTACATAGCTTTGACTAGGCAACAAAATGAGCTTTTGAGTTTGGATATCATTTATATTGATGAAAGAATATTAACATGATTATTATTTTACTGTCATTAGCTGATAGGGTAAACTAATCTACAAAACTGTATGTTAGTTCTGTAAAGATGTATCTCTCAGTATTTGCTATTGCAAAAGGGCATGCATCTAATTAATACAACTATTGTGCCAAGTTATTGGTTCCACTTAGTAATGGAAATCAACTTATCACTTCTTATATATTTCCAGATAGTTTGTGATAAAGTCTCTGAATGCACATTAAAAATCTTTTATTTATACTGAAATCAGTAGGCTTGGTTCATGAATCCTTATTAAATCAAATGTTTATAATAGATAAGTGTATTAGCTTTCCTGTCATTGAGACACAATGCTGGACACATAGAACTTAAAGGAAGAGAGGTTTAATTTGGCTCATGGTTTCAGGGGTTTTGGTCCATGGCTGGCTGGCTCTAAGGCCATGATAGAAGGATGTGGCAGAGGAAAGCTGCTTAGTTCATGGCAGCTGAGAAGCAGATCAGGGGAAGAGTGCTAGAGAGGAAAGGGGCAAGTGCCTACATATAGTACCCAAGGCCATATCTCCATGACCCAGCCTAACACACCCAAGTGTGTTTTACTAATCTGGTGGGCACTTCTTAAACCAATCAAAATGACATAGCAGATTAATGGTCACAATCAGAAATGAAGCAGAAATTCTGAACTTGTTTCTACACATTCTGGGTTCATTGTTGTTATTCAGATACAAAAGAATCTAGAAGTAAGGCAGTTCTGCCTAATGCTTCCTTATTCGACATAAAGGAATCATCATTGTCTGGCATATAGTACTCATTCAGTAAATGTCTGTCAAATGGACTACTCTGAGCAGATGACCACAATACAAAGGTGAAGGATTTCCTTTTTGTAAATATATCACATTTTGAACACTTCCTGAAGAAACAATGAGTTAATAAAGGTGATTTTGACTTTGAATTCAAAGTTGTCAAGGATTTGGGTCAAGAAAAGTTCATCAATAAGAGCTCTGAGAAGTATGGTTGGTTCAGTTTAGAGATTATTCTCATTCTAATATAAATTTCTGTAAAACCTATGTATCAAAGGCACAGAGAGACAAAGACCACCCAGGCAGGCTTTATGTGAGCAATTATGCTGTTTATTCACTCAGGAGTGAGCAAGCTGAGTCCAAGAAGGGAGTCAGCATGGGGAGGGGTGAAGGTTTTTAAGGGGGAGGTAAAGGGGAGGTGGTTGCCAGGCATCAGAGGTGGTCGCCACGTGATGGTCTGAGGAGCTGCTGCCTTGAGGAGTCTGCGGGCAGAGACAGTGTGGTGGTACAGATGTACTCAGAGTTCCTGGAACCGACAGTGGTATTGATAGAGCAATAATATACAATAAGACAGGCCCCTGCCTTGCCTCCATGTTTTTTTCCCACAGAATGTTTTGTTCCAGAAGTTTAACAGTTTGAGTTCCTGTCCAATGTATCAAAATGCTTTATAACTGCTGGGGATTTAGCTCAGTGGTTCTGCCATCTGCCCTCCAAAACAAGGACCCAAGTTTGATCCCCAGTACCAAAAAAAAAAATGCTCTGTAACTGTTTGAACTTCATGACTTCACTTGATCTTAGCCAAAAGGCCAAAAAGCGATGAACTTCATGACTTCTCAGGAATGTTCTGTTAGCGCCATGCTTCTCAAGAATGATCTGTTAGCTCCACCCCTCTCAGGAATGTTCTGTAACTTGCCCCCTTGCTTCTGTGAGCATGCTCATCCACTGGGCCTTTCAGGAATGTTCTGTAACCCTGCCCCCCCACCCCGCTTCAGTGAGCATGCTCACCTACCCAGTAGACCCTATATAAGGAGGCTCCTGTTTCTAGTCAAGCACTCAGACTTTTGAGTATGAACTCCTCTAAGCCTGCTGGCATAATAAAGGTTTTTCTCCACCTCTTCGAGTACCCATCAGATTACTGAGTCTTCAAATTGCACTAGCAGTGACCCAGAGCTGTAACACAGCTGTAACACTCAGCTTTTCCTGCCAGGCCTGACAACCTGGCTATCCAGAAAACTGGAAATTAAATATTCTAGAACACAACATAATGTATGTAACTAAGTAATATATTCTTTTCAACTTGAATTTGTTTGGCTATCTTTCTTGTTTTGTTTCAATCATTTTAAATAAAACTTTTAATAAATACATGCTTCATATTTTCTTAAGTAAAATTTACTGATCATGTCAACTTTTTCTTTCCTGCCACATAATGCTATTATGACCACCCACTACAAAACTGCTGTCAGGACTGAAATGAGTTGTCACAAGATTTTTTTTTAGTTTTTCAATTTAAATTTTCCCTCTTCTCTTCCACCAGACACTCAAGCAATTACTGGCTCTTGCTTTCAGTGTGTGCTTAAGTCAATTCTATCACCATAGTTCGAATTGTGGGCCTGTCTTAGTTACTTTCTTATTGGTGAGACATAATAAAAAACACTCACAAATTAAAGGAGAAAAGATTTATTTTGGCTGTTTCTTGAGGTTTCAGTCCATAGTCAACTAGCTTGAAGTTAAGGGAGCATGGCACAGAGGAATAGGGGAAAGAAAGAGCTCATGGCATGGAAGGCAAGTGAAGATCAGGGATCAAGGGAAAAGGAAGGATATAGACCTTTCTAGGCCATACCCACAGTGACTCACCTCTTCCCACTAGGCTTCTCCTCCCAACATCACACCCAAGGATAAACACATCACTGGACTAATCCAATGATGAGTATCACATACTCATGATCCAGTCACCTCCTAAAAGCCCCACCTATGAGCTCATGAGGCTACAGGAGGACATCTAGATATAAACCATAATATTCTGCCCTGGCCCTCAAAAACCTGTATTCAAAATGCATTTAATCCATCTCCAAGAGTTGCTAAAGTGTAAAAAGTTTCAGGCCTGCTGAAAACTCCAAGTCTAAAATCTCCTATGCAATTTAAGGCAAACTCTTAGGTGTGAACCCCTATGAAATGAAAAGGAAGTTAAATACTTCCAAATACAAAGACACAGGGTAAACATTTTCATTTCAAAAGGGAGGAATAGGGGGATAGAAAGGAATGGGATCAAGGCAAGATCAAAATTCAGCAGGGCAAATATTAAATCTTACAGTTTCTAAATCTCATAGTTCCATGTCCAACACCAGAGGCAATCTGGGGCAAGATGTGAACTCCAAAGGGCTTGGAGTGGCCCTGCTCCTAAGTTACCCCTAGCAGTTATGGCCCTCATGGCTTCTCTTTGGGGCCAGCTTTGCCATTCCTTGCAGCTTTCCTCATCCACATTCCTGGTTTCACCAACCTTCTGGGGTCTCCACTGCATCTTTGGCTTCACACTCACAGTTTCACACACTGCACTCTCAGGGCACACTGCCCGCCACCCCCCAGGCCTTCTTCTGAAATTTGGGTGGAAGCCTACTTGATCCCACAACTCTTGCATTCTGCATGCATCTAAAACCAGCACCATGTGGCTGATGTCAAGGTCTGTAACCAGCTGAAGTAGCAATAAGCCCTTTTGCATCTTGCTGGTGGTTGCAGAGGCCTCAGAATGCCTGGATGGCTGAGCAGGAGAGATGAATTCTAGAGAATCAATTCCCATACCCTAGGTTACTGCCATTCCGGAGCATGGGGCCTTGGTGCTCTCTTCTCAAAGAGAAGAAAACAAAAAAGTTTTTTTTAACCTTTTCAGTCTCAAAACTGCAAAAATTTTGCAATTTTGAGGCTCTAAAGAGTGGAGTCCAGCTGGTTCTTATGATACTCTCAGGCCATCTTTTCTATTGTCCTGATGCAAAGTACTTGGATTTTTAATGCTAATCTTTTCAGTAATCAAGTTCTCTTCTGTTCCAGCTTTCTTTCTGGCCAAACTCAAAACTATTAAGGTCATTCTGCTGGGCCATTTGGTGCTGATTCTCAAGGTACAGCTGGCTAACGTTTCCTGTGCTATCACCACAACATTAACCTGCTCTGAAATTTGTTCTGCCAGATTAATTAGTCTTTGGTACTTAGTCTTAGTCTCCTGTAAAGTCTCTGGACACAATAAAAATGAAGACAAATTTTCTGCCAAAGTCTAACACACATGGTCTGGAGTCAACATCCAATGCAGTCCTTGTTTCTAACTAAAACTCCTGAATCTGGTCTGTACCACTGCATTTTAATCACCATTCTGGTCTCCTGAGCTTTAACCAGAATCTTCCCTTGCCGGAGACCCCTGTAGTCAGGTTCCTGTACCCACCTGCCCAGTGTGCAATGCAGGCCTGAGAAAAAGAACACGCTAAAAGATAGAACTAAGAGAGAGAAAGTGGGGTGCCAGGACGACCAATGTCAATACAACCAACAAAGGCACTGGACAGTACCAGGCACTGACTTTTTTTGGCAATCAATCGGGGTAAAGGCAATGTGTGGTTTCTATGGAAATTAATGTAAATAAGACTCATAAAGGTCAAGACAAAGCATTCTCAAATTAGGCACAGAATAGACAAAATACATGATTGTAATTAGTACATTGTACCTCTAGTCCGAAGGCTTAGCTATGGGAATGGAACCTGGGTGTGAGTCACTCCAACCTCGGCATGCAGGCCCCAGCCGGACTCACTCACTTCTATAAACAAGCTAACTGTGGGGCCAACTCCTCACAGCCTGCCTTGGGCACAATCAACACTATAGTCCTCTGCATTCCATCAAGTTCAATTTACAGCATTCCAAGGATGCTTCTTTAGCTGGCATCTCCAAACCTTTCCAAACTCTACCCAAAAACCAGTTCCAACGGCTTCTGAACCACATAGCCAGGTAGCATCATAGCAACTACCCTACTTCTAGTACCAAAATCTGTCTTAGTTACTTTTCTCATTTCTGGGACAAAATACCCAATACTCCCAAGTTTAAGGAGGAAAGCTTTATTATAGCTCACCATTTGCAGAGGTTTCAGTCTATAGTTGGCTGGCTCCAAGGGAATATGGCATGGTTGAAGAGAAACAGTCAGTGGCAGGGCATGTAGGAAGCAGCAAGCAATGAAGTAAGCCTCTCTCTTTTATCCCATCCAGGCTACAAGGCTTTTGGATGGTGCCACCCACACTCATGGTAGGCCTTCCTATTATCCACACCTAGAACTGGTATCACACACCCTAGATCCCTGTATCACACACCCAAGAGCCAGCTCCAAAAACTGCTGTGCCAGGGTCTTCTATACTAGGAGCTTCCACAACAATTAGATCAGATACAATAACTGGTTATACAAACAGTTTGAAATAATTAGATGTACTTTGCCTTCAGACCAGCCCTATAAAGTACTACTTGCCTTCTAGCTCCTTCAGAACCCTTCTCTACCCCACCCTTTTTTTTTTTTTTTTGTACTAGGAATCAAATTCAGGGACTCACAATTGCCAGGCAGATGCTATACTCCTGAGCTACATTCCCAACCTTTTCCCCCATTTTACAAATGCCTGTGTTCTTTTACAAACATTGTAAGCATTTAACCAAACATGGGAAGAAGCTGAAGCTATCCTAGTGCAGCAGAATAAGTTTGTTTTATTTCTCCAAGGAACATAATTGTGTGACCTCACTAAGGAAGGGAAGAAATAGAAACATGTGTTGTTTGTAATATTTTTCTCCATATGATATAGAGAAGTGGGTGGGCAGAATCAGGATGTGGCCAGGTCACTGAACTCTGGATATCTGAGAGAGATTTGGGGACGGATTAAACACCCAACAAAGATTACAGGGCATTTGGGTTGTGGTGATACCAGCTTTAAAGAATGACTCATGTGGGCTTGCTTTAGATTTTTACATTTTAGGTTGGAAATGAAATTAAATATCTGATAAGAGGACTCTAAGTCTATTTAGGATTAACCTAGCTTTTTTTGGAGTGTGTTTGTTTTTAATATCCTGTTAGGTAAATCACATTACGTGGGAGTAAGAGAACCTAGAGTTGGTCCTGGCTCATAAATAGAATTCATTGCCCTTCCTAATTGCAAAATAAGGATGATAGGAAAAGTCATAATGCCTTAGGGAGCATAAAATGTCTGTGAAACCAGCACCACGATTTCTGTGAAAGGATGTTAAGGCCAAATACTTCAGTTCTTCCTTTTTGCCCAGAAACTCAATGAAACGGCTACAAGGAAAAACATCTGCCCCACGGTGACAAGGCAAATTGAGGATGGTGATGTCAGAGTTGAATCCTAAAGGATTCACATGTCTTTTTGAAATGCATATTAAACAAAACAAAACACAGTAGCATTAGGATTGTTGGCTGAAAAGTTCAGGTTCTCACCAGAGTTCACCCTTGCAAAAAACAGGAAGTAAAAATTCAGAGCTGGATTTTGGAGCCCTCCACCTGCCCTTTCAACTTTCACCATCCTGATGCCCTAGAATCTCCCATTCCTATGCCTCAGACTGTCTTCTGTCTCCAAATATCCAGTGTCCTTTTATTTAATACTAACAGCAGGGTTATCTTTCTTTTATATGGGATTGCCGAAGACCTCCTAACTACCAAAGAAATAGATTGATAACTTTTGTCTCACACTAAGGACTTAGTTTTGCACCACTGAGCAGATCTCAGATCTTTCTTCCTGAGGAAGGGACAAGATGATGCATATTGGCAACCACTTTCTGGTTTCCCTTCTGTCTCTCTTAGATAGAAGCTATCTTCCTCTCAGTAGAGTTTGCCTGTTCTTAACCTCCATTTTTCCAAGAATACATTCTTTGGTTTTTGGAAACACGAACTCAAGTTTTGGATATCCAGCAGGTTGAGAGTTATATTTCCCTTGTTTGGATTATTTTGCTTATTTGGATTACTTGGTACCCTATATCATTTTATAGGCTTCAGAGAGATCACTGTTCAGAGGTGTTGAACAACTATAGTTTGGAGACCAGAATCAGAAAGGTAACTGGGCTAAGAGGCAGGCAATATTTTGGCCCTGGCCTTCCAAAATCAACAAAGACCCAGGACATGAGGGAATCTTTTCTACAGGATCCTACATCTTTGAGGCTGCCAAACTCCAAGCAGTCACATGGATGGAACCAACAACAAGTGTGCTAAACTCCTTTTACCAGGATCCACCAGACTGACCTTATAGGAAGTTTATGACCACTAAACAATATGACTTCTACCTGAGGCCCAGTCCATGTTCTAAGATCTGGTCCTCAGCCTGTGGTGCTATTGAGAGGTGGTGCCTTTAAGAAGTGATTCCACGGACGACTGTATGTGGGGCCAAAGCTCAGGGTGGGCAGATGGCAACAAAAGGGGTTCAGAGCAGCTCAGAGGTGAATGTGTGCTGAGTGGAGGTGAAGATGCCAATGACACTGAAAGACAAACATTGTGTTAGGGGAGCCTATAGAGCAGAGAAGGTGAGTCAGTACCAGCACCGGTAAGGAAGCTCCCCACAGCCATCCCAGGCTCCCAGGGCAGAGAAGCTGAGCCGGTCCCAGCACCTGGAAGGGAGCTACCCCGCCACCATCCCAGGCTCCTAGGACAGAGAAGCTGAGCTGGTCCCAGAACCCAGAAGGAAGCTCCCCCGCCACCATCCCAGGCTTCTAGGACAGAGAAGCTGAGCTGGTCCCAGAACCCAGAAGGAAGCTCCCCCGCCACCATCCCAGGCTCCTACGGCAGGAAAGGTAAGCCAGTCCCAGCACCTGGAAGGAAGCTCCCCGTCGCCATCCCAGGCTCCTAGGGCAAAGAAGGTGAGCTGCGTGGGCGCCAGAAGCACCCCCACCCCTGGCCCTGTGGAAATGAGAAGACACATAAACAAGCCTTAAAAACAGACTTGCAGATCACCTACAGCAACCCCAAAGGGAAATGAGATGGAACAATCTGATACTCAACCACCTGGACTCTCTGAACTGGCAACAAAAGAGGATCTGGGAAAAAGGAAATCAGAAATAATTACTCAGATAACAGCAAAGATTGTACTCATGGTGCAAGACATGATTAATAAATCTAGAGAGGACACAGATAAAAAAATAGAGGAGCTGAGGAACATGATGGAATCCCAACATAGGAAACAAATGGAATCCATAAAACAAATGCAAACAGATTTCCAGGAGATTAAAAACTCCATTGAAAGTCTGCATAGCAGAATGAACCAATGTGAGGATAGAATTTCAGATATAGAAGAAAAGATTGCAATTAGTGAGGAGGAAAAGAAAAATTGCTTTAAAATTGTAAAGGAACACAAGAAATCAATCCAGCAGCTGCTAGATGATGCAAAGAAGAATAACATAAGACTGATTGGAGTCAATGAAGAAAGAGGAGAGAGTGCAGATGACATAAAAAAACTGTTCACAGAAGTGATGGCAGAAAACTTCCCAAGCAGGGAAAAAGAACTTGACATACAGATAAGTGAGGCATATAGGACGCCAGCTAGCCTTAATCAAAAAACATCTACACATAGGCATATAATAGTTAGGATTCCAGAAATCCAACAGAAGAACAAAATTCTACAAGCAGTGAGAGAAGAGAAACAAATCACATACAAAGGAAAGCCCATCAGAATCACAGCAGACTTCTCAATGCAAACCCTCAAGGCAAGAAGAGCTCGGAGTGATGTATTTCAAGCCCTAAAAGAAAACAGCCTTCAACCCAGACTGATGTACCCTGCAAAAGTATCTTTCAAAATTGATGGAGAAATTAGATACTTTCATGATAAAGAGCACCTCAGGAATTTCATGAATACTAAACCAGCACTCCAAAAAATTTTAGACAATACCCTAGGAAAAGACAATGAGGATCACAACCCCAGGAAACCCAGCTGAATGAATTCATTGGGCATGACAAATTAAATGCAAAGGGGGAGAATCCAACAAAAAGAAAAAGTCATGACAAGGCTTTTAAAACTTTTAACTTCATCTCCCTAATGAGTGTATAATTCAATCTAATTATTGCATTGATTAGTATTTTTCTGATTCTAGAGTTGCACACCATTCCTGTGCTATACTGGCTATTTATCATCTTCTTATGTCTACATTTTAATTGGGTTGCCTAGTAATGAGCTCTAAGAATTCTTTATATATTCTGGTCATAGGTTATACACATTGTAAATATGGTCTGTTTAAGGATTACTTTTCATTTTAATGATGTCATTTAAAGTTCTAAATTTTGATGGAATCTCATTTATCAATTTTTTTCTTTTATACATCATGTCTTTTGTAAACTAGGTAGTTCTTGCCTACCCTGAATTCGTAAATATTTTCCCTTATAATTTCTTCTTAAAGTTTTATAGTTTTAGGCTTTCTTATTTAGGTTCATAGATCCCTTCAAGTTATTTTCATGTATGGAAATAAAGGGTTGAGGTTAATTTTTTATATACGATACCAGGTGTTCCAGTGCTGTTTGCTGAAAACACTATCTCTTCCTTGGCTCTTGAATTGAGTTTATATTCTATAAAATGCTAATGTTAAATAATCTTTCAAAACTCAGTGGACAATATATGTGTGGTTCTATTTCTAGATTCTCTGTTTTATTCCAATGATCTATAAATCTTTCCTTACACCAACACTGCCATGATTACTGTAGCTTTAGAAGAAGTCTTAAAATTAGGCACTAAATGTCTTCCAACACTGTTTTTGTTTTTAACTTTTCTAGGTTCTTTGTACTCCTACATAACTTTTAAATTTCGATATCCAATTCTTCATTTATAGCAAGTATACACAGACCTGAATTTTTATATATACCTTGTGTTTTCTAATCCTGCTAAATTCAAGTACAAGTTCTAGGGGCTCCTAGAGATTTCTTAGTATTTTCTCTGTAGATGATCATTTCACCTACATATTTAAAGATTTTGCTTCTACCTTGCCAATCCTATCCTAATTGTGTCATTTTATTGCCAGTCTCTTTTGGTGGGGCCTACATTTCAAAGTTTAATGGACAGATGAAGAGTAAGCATATATGCCCTTGTTCCCCACCTTAAGGAGAAAGCATTGTATCTTCTCCATTCATATAAGGCATTCTCGTTGGAAGTATGGAGTACATGTTTTTAATCTGTTGAGAAGGTTCTGTTCTACTTCTAGTCTCCTGATAGCTTTTACCATGAACAGCTGTAGAATTTAGTCCAATACTTTTTCTCCAACTAGTGACAAGACCATATGGCTTTTTTGTTTCCTCTGTTAAAATGATGACTTTTGGGTGTGGATCTTCCAATGCTGAACCAACACTGCCATCCCTATAACAAAACCACTTTCTACATCCTGCCAGGTCTGACTTCAATAGTTTGTTTTGTTAAACAAATTTCTATCTATGTTCATACTTTTTTCTTCTATTATCTTTATCCAGTTTTAGGATTAGCACAATGTTGATTTCCTAAAATGAGGGGAGAAGTGTTCCTTTTTTCTGCTTTAATTGTTTGATATAATTTATCAGTTAAAATGTTTATGAGCCTGATGTTGTCATATAGGTAGGTTTTCAAGCTAGGAATGTACTTTCTCTAATAGGTGCTATTCAAATTTTATATTTCCTCCAGAGTTAGTTTCATTAATTTGTCTTCCAAGGTACTTCTTAGAAGTTTTTAAATTTATTTCAAAACAGATTTTTGTAATATGCTTTCTATATCCTTTTAAATTCTGTAAAATCTGTGGCAGTGTCTCCTAGATCTTAATATTGTAATTTAAAAAATGTATAACTGATATTGTGTAACAGGAAGAAAAGGTCTAAAGGAGCAGGGGAATTGAGAGGGGTAGGGGAAAGGAAAACAAGGAAAAGAAAAAATATGAGAAAAGGAAAAAAATGGAAACAAAGTCTTCGCAAATAGGGAAGGGTGGAGGGGGTGAAGGGAGGGCAAGGGAAGGAGAAAAAAATAAGAACCAAGATACTCATGTAATGGTACAAGATCCCAATGATGAATGTAACTGTATTTTATACCAAAAATGAACCAATAAACTTAATGGAGTGGGGGAAGAAGATGCATATTTGCTCTGAGATTTTGTTTCTCTCAAGGGGAAGAGTTCAGAGAGGAATCAAAGACCAGTTCCTAGGTATTAACTTGTTTTCAAGCTGATTAGAATGTAGACCATGCTCAATTTTTACCTTTTGCATACTTACAGAGCAAATTAGAAAGGCTGATGCTTCCTTTCTAGGTCTTACCATTCTTTCCTCCTGCCCTCTGGAAGACTTTCTATTCTTCTGTTGGTAGGAATACTCCTGAAGTCTGCATTTTCACTTTCAAGACCTATGTGATATAGTCTTTCTTCCTGCAATGACTTGACCTATCAACCCATAACTGTTAATTTGCTTACACACATTTCTTTTCTTCAGCCCTATTTTCCATACTCTGAGTAGATTTTGAATGATTTGTACAACTGAGGAACAATGGATATAATATTGGTTTATTTATTCAAGAAATATTGGTTTAGAAATACAAATTAGCTTAAAATAATCCATTGACTTTAAGGATTGTCCCCGTTCCTAGAAATGTGCCTAGCTGCCTGTCAGCAGGTGAGCTTATAGACCAATGTCACTATCGATCCTCTTCCTTTATTGTCAAAGTGTAAGGTCAGGCAAGAGAAAGGTCTGTGAAAATTGTGCTGCAATCTCAAAGTATGAAGCAACAACATTTTACAATTATTGGTGTAACAGAAAAGTCATTTAGCCAATATTTTTTTAACATCAACTGAATTGTGCTAGGTTCCAAGGAAATAGGAATAAACTAGATAGAAAACAAACACTGTTTCCCGGCCCACTGGGGTTACCAGATTTGTATTACAAATCTTAGAGGCATTAGCCACAAGTCATAATGGGAGGCCTTACTACTCCAAGGCTCACAGCTCAGGCTACCCCACTTTTTCTTGGGTTTCCAAGAAAATTTGTTAAAAGTGCTCCAGGATAAATCCACAGATGTTTTCATGCTTGGGCTTCTTCTTCACCTCCCAATCCATGGAGGGTGAGGTCAGGCCACTGCCCCCGTGAGGACAGGACTCCCCTGATTCCTGAAGGTGCTCCTGTATGTCTGTCAGGCTCTGCAGCAAAGCTGCCCCAAGCATATGAAAGGAAAAAACATTTCCCTCTGCCCCAAATGATGTCACAATTTTTCACTTGGGCTTGAAGCACCACTGGAATACCCTTCTTAGCTCCTGCCTTCCTTGCTAAGAAGCCTGAGTTCACTTCTGTGACCTAGTCAAGGAAAAAAACCCCAAAACTACTGCGTGCTCACATGTACCAGGCACATTCTAAGCACTTCATAGGTATTGACTAATTTAACCCTCAAAATAGCCCAAGTTGGAGGGAGAGGACTATTCTTTTCTAATCATAGATAAGAAAAGTAAGGCATGGTGTATTAGTTATCTACTGTTATGCAACAAATGAACAACAAACACAATGTCTCATTTGCTATAGGTCAGGTCATAGCTTAGAAGAAGCCTCTGCTTTACGGTCATTCATGAGGCTGCAGCTCAGGGTACTGGCCAGGGCTGAGGCCTCATCTGAAAGCTCAAAGGGGAAAAGATTTTCTTTCATGTTCATGTACAGGATCGTTGGCAGAATTGGTTTCTTAGGGACACTGAATTGAGGGACTCACTCCCAACTGGCTGTTGTCCAAGAGAGGCTGTCATTTCCATACCACATGGGCCTCATCAACATGACAATCCACTCCATGACAGAGTTCAGGCAGCTAGCACTAGGTGGTACTGGTTTCTGGATGAGCAAAGGTACCTTTCTTTCTGGTGGGCCATCCTCAGTCCTGCCTGAACTGCACATACAACACCTTGGAGGCACAGCCCTTATTATTAATTTGTTCCTTCACTTATTGAATTAACATGTATTCTGTATAAAGGGCATTATATTCATGAGTCTAATTGTAATGATCCAAAATGTAAAACATTGAAATGCTCATGATAGGTAATTTCAACAAATCCCTTGGCCCAGGGGTCCGCAAACCCCATGCTATGGATAGATACCAGTCCATGGAACGTTAGGAACCAGGCCACACAGCAGGAAGTGAGTAGCAGGTGAAAAGCAAAGCCTCATCTGTTTTTACAACTGGTCTCCACTGATCAAATTACTGCCTTAGTTCTGCTTCCCGTCAGACTGGCAGTAGCATTAGATTCTCATAGGAGCATGAACCTTATTCTGTGAACTGCACGTGTGAGGGTGTAGGTTGCACGCTCCTTGAGAACAGAAAGCCTGATGATCTGAGGTGGAGCTAAGGTGGTGATGCTGGCAGGAGCAGTCGAAAATAGAGACTAATATTAGCAGAGAGGTTTAACTGCACAGAGACCATAATAAACCAAGGGCTTGCAGACTCATCAGAACACTTTCAGTGCGTGGCAAGTGCCAATTAAGCTGCGCTTGTGGAAGGGTTTACAGTGGCAAGTAAGTCGATGTACTTCAATTGTACACCTGCATCTGGTGCAAGCTTCAACTTAAAATCGGACTTATTTTAGTCCGTGCGTGGCCTGCCAATTATTTATTATTTATTTAATTTGCCACTTCCATCAGCTCCTTCTTCTTGCACTGTACTCTTGTCTCAGTCACAGTTTTGATAAGTCTACAGGCTAACCACAGCTAAGATGAGTTAAAAACAAACATCACTGGAGAGTTTCTTTGAAAAAGTGCAGAGGCCCAATGATGAGTCAGCAGAAGACTCCAACACTGCAACAGCAACATAAGGCTACATTTAAAAGAAAATATCAAGAATCCTACTTGATTACTGGTTCAATGTGATAAGTGATTCACAGTCTCCCAGCCCTCTTGCTGGTATGTGGTGACTGGACATCCAGTCAAGCTATGAAACCTTTAAAACTGCTTCACCACATGGAGATCAAACTTTAAAAGAGAAGCCTTCAGAATTTTTCAGAAGAGAAAAAAGTGTGAATATAAAGAACAGAAGCAATTATTAAAGGCCACCACTTCATCAAATGTATCTGCTCTGAGAACATCATTCTTAGAGACTAACTGTATTGCTACAGCTAAGAAGCCCTTTACTTTTGGTGAAGAGCTGATCTGCCCGCTGCTAAGGACATTTGTGGTGAACTTTTAGGATAGACTGCAGTTCAAAAGCGTATGTTCCTCTTTTGGCTACCACCACAAGATGAATTAATCAAAAAGGAGAGAATATTGAGCCACACTTTTTAGGGGACCAATGAGTCACTGTGGTATGTAATCCAGGTTGGCAAGTCTAACGATGTTGATAAGACAACAATTCTTGTTTTTGTTTGCTACATTTTTAGGAAGATGTGCATGAAGATAGGTTTATGTGCACTTTTGTTGCCAACTAACACCCCAGCTTCAGAACTATTCAATGATTACACATCACAAACATAGAACTGATTGTTTTGTGATGGTATATAGATGAGTGGAACAGCTTCATCACTGGACAGCTTTTTGGTTTCACTACTTGGGTCAAAGAAGCCGCTTCTCAATGAGTCTACGTCCATACAAAAAGGCTGGCTAGCTGAAAAATGTCACCTAAACTTAACATTTTGCAGGATGTGATTAAAATTATCAACCACTTTAAAGGGCATGCCCTTATATCTGTTCATGGAGCTCTGCGAGATGGATGCAGAGCACACATATCTTATACACAGAAGTGAGATAGCTTTCTAAAGATAGATCACTGGCCAGAGTTTTTCAATTACAAGAGCCACCCCAGAGATATCTTTTAGAAAAAAAGTCACTACTGATATCACATTTTAGTGACATAGGTCACAAAACTTGCTTACTCATGTGACATACTCAACCTGCTCAGTGAACTCAATCTGTCACTTCAGGGGAGAATGACAACTGTGTTTAAACTGGCAGATAAAGTGGCTGCATTCAAAGCCAAACTGGAATTACAGGGGCAGCTGTGAACATTGAGATTTCTGACATGTTTCAAACATTAGCAGAGATTTTGAAAGGAACTGAGCCAGAGCCTTCTCTCTTCCACCTGATGCATGACCACCTATCTTAGCATTCAAGTTTGAGCATAACTTTCCAACTACAAAAGACCCCCAAACTGGAAAGGAATGGACCTGTGACCCCTTGGTGAATAGGTGAACTTTGTGCTAGACGAGGATCAACTACTTAAAATCCCAAGTAATGGTGCTCTTAAAGTTATGTTTGAAGTCACTTCAAGTCTCTAAACATTCTGGGTTAAAGTCAAGGTGGACCATCCTCAGACTGCCACAAGAACACTGAAAAGCTTGCTTCTGTTTCCACCATCCCATCTGCAGTGACAGCAACCAAAACAAGATTACAGAATAGACTGGATGTAAGCAACAGACTTTGGATGTTATTGTCTCCCATCATCCCCAGACTAGTTGGAAGAAAACAAGCTCAGGGCTCCCACTCATTCTGCATCGTGGTTATTTATATAATTATTCCATTGTATACATGTAACAATAAAGTACACAATAAATGTAATGTGTTTGAATCATCCTGTAACTACTTCCTACCCCCAACTCCTTGGTCCGTGGAAAAATAGTTTTCCACAAAACTGGTTCCTGGTGCCAAAAATCTTGGGGATGGATGCTTTAGGAAGTCTTGTATTATACATGAAAAAAATCTTAGTTTCTACTATTCCGACATTTCAGACTGCTTTGGCTCAAATTTCTTCAATTATTTATATAATTGAAAAAAACTGCAAGATTGACTAGGGGTCATTAACATCATCTTTGGGAGGCTGCTTTTAAATTACCATGTAATTGTAGGTTGTCACATTTTTGTATTTCAAATAAATTTATATAGGAAATATAATTATAGCTCTTAGATTCTAGACTCTGGCCATTAGGTAATTTAAGCTGGCTCTTTCTTTTGCAACTTCTTAGGAGCATAACATAAACCAGGAATGGTATTTCTCATCAGTCCCAGCTGGTAATTCGAATTGTCCCATGATTTCACAGCTGCAAATCAGCCCCACCCACTCACATTTGTTTTGGGCTAATGATGCTTTCCTTAATTAGCACATGACTTAAACTTTCTTCCAGACTTATCTGTTGCTTTAGTCCTTGGGCCTAAGTACAGGATGGCCTAATTGGGAAAGAAAGCTTGATGAGCAAGGCTGCCATTTGCTGAATTTGCTTTCTTAACTTACTTTCTCTGACTTCCTTTCCCTGCAATCTAGTCTTAGGTCTAGGCTTTATACCGGGGGTATAGTTTTCATTTTTATGGTTTTTACACCTTCACCAACTTGGAAATGACCACTAGGAAAAGACACAAGGAGCTACGGCTTATCTAAACCTGCGAATGTTTGCAGGATGTGAGTTGAGAAGTGGAAAAGGCTTCCTTATAAGTTAGAAGTAGGTCAAACTTAGCACTGTTCCTTACTTTTTTTGTTTTTGCCTTAAATTGCTAAAACCAATCATTCTCTAGTGATTAAGCCACACGTGATTTCTTTGCTCAAGAAGTCTATGCCAAAATCCACATATATTAGAAAGGAAGGCATATATGACGAAATTTATGATCCTGGCATTGTCTGGTTACCACTTAAGTTTTAGATACATTTTCTTGAAGACACAATAGAAGATTCTCTGAAGAGTTGGAACACAAAACAAAAATAAGGATCTGATCAAATGAGAGTAGCATTTTATTTTTCAAACGACTGATACATTGATCAACAACAATGTACACAGTGGTCCTCAGAGGAGATACAAAAGCACAAGATCTGCTTCCAAGGTTTTGGGAGATAATCTGTATGCTGCCATAGATTTATGAAACAAGTTAACAGTACCCTTTGTTATATATGAAGTGCTGAAAATTGTTCAGATACAGGAGGAGAGCTGAAGAGTTAAGAACTTCAGGTCTATCATGAGCACAGGCTAGTGTTTGATGAAGACAAGAAAGAAACTAGCTGAAAGAGTCACTCTGAGCAACTGAGGACAGGAGCTGAGACTTTATCCCATGGGGACTAGGCAGTCCTTACAGATGTCTAAATAAATAACAAGATGAGCTGGTTGTCTTGGGAACTGTGTTGACTGCAGGTTTGAGCTGGGAGGAAAGACTGGTTAGGCAACCGCAGAAGAGTAAATCAGCCAGGGATGGTAACTAGGAATGAAGGGAAAACGAGAAGGAAAGTTTATTTTTATTTAAATGCCTGGACATGGAACATTACTCAAATGAAAGGGCAAATAAAATCGCGAGGTTTCCAGCCTGAATGACTCAGCCTGAAGTGGGAGAGTTGTTGAGTATCTATCTGCTAGGTGACTTAGGAAAGGGGAAAGCCCCAAGTCTCAATGAGCACAATCATGGAATCATGGGATTTTAATGCTAGCAAAGACCTTAGTCCTTTTATTTTAAAGGAGGACAAGTAAAGCAAAGGAAGGGTGTGTGACTCAATCAGGATGGTGAGCAGTGAGTGAGTAGGGCACTAGGGTAGGAGAATCCAAGTCTTCTTCCACTATGTCACCTTCTTCAATGTCTAGCTCTGGACAGTGCCTCTCCAAGTTCACCAAATTAGACCGAAAATAAATCAATGACGATTTTAAAAACCCTCAGCTCTTTTTCCTCTCCTAATGTAGGGATCTTCATGATACAAGTCTTGAGAGTCATTTCGCTGAAGGATGACAAATTATGTGAGCTCTTTTCCAAGGAACAGTAGTTGGAGGTAAAAATGAGACCATAAAGACTACAAAGCAGTCTTTGTAGTTTTCCCATCTCAGTCCCCCACCCACGCTGCCAGATTACTGCCATTTTTTCTTTATCTTAGTTCCCTTGAGACAGAAGTGGATCCAAGTCCAGGGAACAGACTCCCACCAGCCAGCAGCATTCAGAATCACCGCCCCTTCGGTCCCTCTGTTTGCCGCGGTCACGCCTTCCTGCGATCAGGCAGGCGGCGTCTCTTCAGTCCCCAGTCGTAGGTAAAGCATCTTCCAAAAGCAGTCAGGTCAGGCCCCTCCCCAGCTAGATTACTTCGCGGGAGGATGCCTCGGTCCCTACGCGGGAAAATCGGGTCCCAGCACGGTGCAGGCACTGAGCACAGCCCTCGGGCACCCCGAGCTGGCCGGCGGGGAGGCCGTGAGCGAGACTGGAGAGCTCACCCCGAGTGCGCCCGCGAGCGGACAGGAGAGCAGCGCCCCACACCTACCAGAAAGCCAGTCGCTCTTCTTGGGCCTATTTCCTCTGAAATGAGCGCTCTAGACTTCTCCCGAGACTGCAAGATTGTAAGATCGAACAGGACTTGGTACCGTGGGGGCAGAGCCACACCCGGCGTGGGGAAATCGCCTCGCAGGCGAAGGTCGCTCGGGCCCAAGTTTCCAGGGCCGGCGCTCCGCGGCAACGGGGCGGGGTCAGAGGGCGGCGTGCACGCCCCTGCCCGGCCCTGCGTGCGCGTCCCCGTGGAGCAAACCACCTCGGCCGGGCCGAGCCAGGCCGGTGGGCGGGGCACAGTGGGGCGGGGCTCGGAGGAGGAGGCCAAGGCTGAGGAGAGAAAAGGCGGCGGCCGGGCGGCGACCGGGAGAGGCGCGGAGGAGGCGGGGAGCAGGCGGACGGTCGGGACCGGTGTGGGGCGCGGAACGGCTCCGGACAGCGCGGAGCAGCCGGGCACGGCGGCCAGGGCCTGGGCCGTGGTTCGGCGCGGGCCAGTGAGTTTCCCAGGGCCCGCGGCGGGAGGGCAGCAGGGGAGGCGGCGGCCGGTGCGGGGCGCAGGCGGAGCGGCGGGGTCGGCGGCGGGGTCGGCGGCGGGGTGGGCGGACGCGTCCCGGCCCGGCCGTCCCGCGGCGAGCGTCGGTGGCGCGGTGTGGGCCGCCTGCGTGGCCGTGCCGGGGAGGTCAGCAAATGGCGACCCGAGCCCGAGGCGCTGACTCCCGGTCACCCGGGCCTGCGCGGCGACGAGCGTGGGCGGAGGAGGGCGCAGCTCGGCGGGGCCGGGAGCCCAGCACCCGGGCCCTCCTCCCCTGGGCTTTTGGAAACTTGAGTTCATTGGGGACCAGCGGGTTAAGGTGCAGACTGAAGCATCGTAACTCTCCGCGGGATGAGCGAAGTTGGTAACTTTTCCATTCATGGCGGTGAGAGGATCCGCGTCTTAGCTTCGGCCTGTGTTAAAGGGAAACTTGTGGATTTTGTCCGACCCGCGAGGTGACTTGTGTCTTATCCTGCGCCTACTCCTTGCGAGTGCACTGTTTGGAAGGAGAGGACACGGAACGCGTGGCGGAGTCCAGGCAATCAGTAAATATGTTTTTAACGTGACAGCGCGGTCTGAATTCGCCATGGCCCTAGTACTCTGCTCCCCACTCCCTTGCTCTTGATTTTCTTCTGAGCCCTGTCGTCTCAGACCGAAGATGCTTGGGAAGGAATTGACATTTTCTTCCATGATTGTTTTGTTGACTGTGGTCCAAGAAGAAGTTATTTATGGGTATTCTGATAGCAGTGTAGATTAACTGGAATCTTTTAATGCAAACTCCCAAACTTTCTACATCTGTTTGTTGAATTTCAGTGCTGTGTTGTGTGCCCTTCAGAGACCTGCTACATTATACCAACATGTTTTGCATTTTTTCACATGAAGGTTTTCCAAAGCAGTCCAATTGTTAACTTGGCAAAAGGATAAGAGTGGCATAAAATACGCCTTTAGGTTTTTTCTAAGAGGTAGATTTCGATGTTCAGCTTTCGCTGAATCACTCTTCTTTATGCTTAGTCACTGTTTCTCAATTTAGAAGTTAACTGGGGATGACATGATGTTTTGCTTACTTCTTAAATTGCCAATTTGTTTTTACCTCGTACTTTGATGTGGTAAATATACTGTTACTCTATTTTAGAAGAAGTGAGTCGACTTTTTTGACTGTTATGAAAGAACTGAAGTTTGTTTCTTTAAAGTGTGTACTACCATAGGTGTTTCAATTCAGTTTTTCTGTGTCTAGCATTGGGAGACCTGTTTTTTTTGCTTATTTTTGCTTTTTAAAGGCAAGGTGTCCTGCTAAAGAATGATGTTAAAAAGCAGCGCAATATAATTAATTGTTAACATTTTGAGATAAGGTATAAAGAGAGGACTTTAAGGTCACCAAAAAAGGCATTGATTAACGTGCTTGCTATTTGAACGTTTCTGAAATGTGACACTTTTAGTGGGATAAGGCCTATGCTATTTCATGTGATTTTGGATAATCTTTGAAATTAGTTGCTAAGACCGCTTATTTTGATAAAAAGAGTTACTTCAGGCTGAGCATTGTATTTGTAGAATACTTGAGTTTAAAGTCTTGTGTCAAGGCTGTATTAATTTCAAATTCATTATGATGAAATAGACCAGATACACCTTGGACAAGTCCAGCACTTCTGTATTGGTGACTGTCAATAGGTGCTAGATACAACCATATCTCAATTAATAACCAGTCTTTTACCAATAAAATCACTTTTTTAAAGAGTTAAGTGTTAGTACTAGTTATAGTAGCTCCTCATATGACTGGATTTAATAAGCTTTATAAGTTTAAAGGACCACATTCCAAAAATGATACATGAAGCTTTGTATATAAATCTGGCTGTTGTGTAAAGCAAATACATCCACTTTCTGAGAACTGCATGTCTGTATTCTGTTGGACATACTCATAATTGTAACCCAGCTTCACAGAGTTCTAGATTGTTTTCAGACTAGGAATTGCCTTGAGGTCACAAAGCTGAGACTCTGGAAGCCCACTCCCTGATTATGTGATACCCATCTTAATAAACTGAATTCTTCCATTTGAGTGGAGGTTTTTAAATCTAAGTATCAATTCAAATAGGTTTATATCTGAGTATTTAATGTTTATTAATATTTCAATTTCTGGTGTAAGTTTGATAATTTCATTTGTTTCTCAGACAACATTGCAAGCAGTTAGAACTTTCACTTTTGGACTCACTGCTCTTCATGACCATATTTAGAAATGGACAATATATGTTTTGATTATATCACATCTGGAAGGATAAAAAGTTGAAAATACTTTCCATATAATTAGTAAGTTGTATAAATGAGAACCAGAGTTTCACTAACCCATTTAGCCATTTTGGACTGAGGACATGTGGTTTGAGTTGGGAATTTAAGGGTAGTGTAGTTTTAATCGTGTCTCGAAAACTCCTTGGCTCTCCATTCATTCGTTTATTTATTTATTGCAATGAGTTGGCTCAAACCCAGGGGCTTGTACATGTTGCTTTGTCACTGAGCTACATCCTCAACTCTCCTTCTCCTTTTTTAAAAACAATACAGTAAGATGTCAAGCTGAGGACCACATTTATCAGGATTCATTTAAGACTGAATGCAGCTGATCAGTGAATCAATTTGGGAGTGTTTGTTTTTGTTATGTGCTAGTGTCTCTTAACTGTACAGAGGATGAGATTTGCCCTAGAGGAGCAAATCAGTAAGCTTGCTAAATCAGTAAGATTGCTAAATTTGAAATTTCAGTCACGGACTTACTTATTTACTTGTAATAATGCCTAATTAATTAAACAAGTCTGTCTAGTTCCACATTAACCTTACATTGTAACAACCTCTTATTGCTTAAGTAGAATTGTTTCATCTGTACTAATTGTAATATTAAGCAGCAGGCCAATGCTACCTCCTATTTTGAGCTGCTTTTCCTCACACTGTACCTAATAAGATTCATGTGCATGTGTAGATGCCATCGTCTTTCTTTTTGAACCGTTCAGTTTCAGTTCAGCTCAGTTTCCTAATAACTAGCCTGCAGGATTGATAAGAACATTAAAATAATGGAATAATATAAAGGTAAATGCTTTCTCTTTGCTGTTTTTTTAAAAACTGGACAATTCAGTTAATTTTTTAAAGATTAAATGTTTTTATTTTAATGTAATGCAAGTACATATTAATAAAGGAAATGGAAAAGCACTCTTCTATGAAAAAATAAAACGAAATTAGAGAACAGCGATAGTAATACACTTTATTGTGATCTTAAAGAGTGACCAAAATGATACTCATCAAAAAATCAAATAATAACATTCTGGCAAGGATGTGAGGGAAAAGGAACTCTTCTACATATTTGGTGTACAAATATGGTCCACAAACACTGTGGAAATTGCTGTGGAGATTCCTCAAAAAAAAAGTAAGAATAGAAATTCCATTTGACCTAGTTATCCCTGTTTCTAGGTATTGTCCCAGAAGAGTTAAAGTCATCATAATACAGTGATAACATGCATACCTATGTTTATAGTGGCACAATTTATAATAGCTAGATCTTGGAAACAGTGTATATATATGTCAATCAACAGATAAATGGATAAAGAAAATGTACTTATACACAGTTTTACACTCCTCTCCCATAAAAAGATAAACTTTAGGCATTCATAGGCAGATAGGTGCAACTTGAGTCAGTTTTCCTTGACTTGCCTTTCTCATTGATTTACTTTTTTAACAAGTGGTTTATCTTACTCCATAAATAATGCTTGGAATGTATTATGTATTTCCTCAATAAATGTTTGAGCATATTGACTTTTTGTGGTAGATTCAAGGAAGTAATTTTGTCTCAGTTTGATTGTCTAATGCTAGATCTGTAAGTTTGTATCTTTTCATGCAGTATGTAGTTTTCCATAAAATCAAGAATCTCATTTTGGTTTGGAATCCATTTTATTTTGTTATACTCTAATTCTTTCATTAATGTATTTATACAAATGAATCCTTAATTGAGGCAGAGGTTTGAATTCAGGGAACATCAGAGTGAATGAGACTGAGATGGTTCTGACTTTCATGGAGCTTGGAGTTTTCCTGAGGAGATAGATGTAAAACACAATAGTGATTTTCTGTCACTAGTAATACCAAGAAAAATGCATCGTGTAATGACCCTGCAGAAGGAGGGATCTTACCTTGTCTTTGGTGTGCATGGGAAAGTGATAAGCTGAGGCTTAAGAGTTGAGGAAGCTTGGCAGATGTGTCTGTATCTTGTACCCAACAATCCCGAGGCAGCAGTCTGTTTTGAGAACAGTAGATGACTTTTCTAAGCACATTCTAAAATCCTGTTCATTTGTGATTATTTACTTAATCCTATGTTTTTGTTTTTTGTGTTTTTTGTTTTTGGTACCTGGGGATCAAACTCAGGACCTTGTGCTTGCCAGGCAGGCGCTGTGCCACTGGGCTAAATCCTATGTATTTTGATGAATTGAGAACAATTTTAAGGATACTATCTCTATGCCTTACATCAGAGGCCGATAAGGGGGATAGTGAGGGCTAAAAAACACAATAGAGACTTGTGCAATTTCAAAGTTTTGGGGGGGCCCAGGAGGTCAGTGCCTCAGAGTGGGCAAAGACAAAGACTCCCCGAGCTGGCCACTATTTATTGGGTGCACACAGTAATTGGAGGGACTGTCGGGTGACTTAGGGGGTTAGGGGGCAGCAGTGATCTTATGTCTGATCTTGTGCAGATACAAATCTCAAGCTGGTGTGGGCGGGAAGGAGAGCTTTCCCACCTCGGTAGGTGGGGTGACTGAGCTTGGCCCTCGTCCCTCCCCAGGTGAAACCTTTCTCTTCTGTGTTACTACTTGATTCTCAAGGAACCAGAAGGTCTCCAGCAGGTGTCACCTTGCCGTTGAGCTCCACAGCTTCACAGACCATTGAGTCCTCTACTGTGACCAGAGGCAAAACGAAGTTGTTTCCCATGCCAGAGCCAGCTCTCTGGCAAAGCAACATTGGACCTTAGACAGCTATCATCATACTTTAATTATGAAATGATTTTCCCCAAAAATGTATATAGAAATACTCCCGATGCCTTAAATGACAGGATCTCATTTCATTGTATGGGAAAATGCCATGCTTGAAAACTATTTTTAAGGATTGCTTGTCAGCTACACAATATGAGTTGGAAAGGAACTTCTATTAGAAAAACTTCAATCTATTGTAAAGCATTTCATCACTTACAAATAGGTTTTAGTCTAATGAAACTTTTCCCAATCATTCATATTTAAGTATAAATTAATAAAAATCTGCTTTGGCATGTTAGGATTTTAATTCTAGTGAGGTTTTTTTTTAATGTTAAATTTTGAATAAGCTCATCTGGAACCTTTAGCCTCAATTTTATCAACTTTTCTACTGGATCTGCTGTGTCACTATTCAGTTGATAAATCATGGATTGGCATTTTTAAAAGCTAATTTCACAGGATTTGTGAATTGTCTTAATTAGGTAGTAGTAATCTTGATTAAAAAGAGGATGAATCTGGTAGAGTTTTGAAAATGAAGGCCATCGCCCATTATATTCCCCAGAATATTGCTGTATTTTCTTTAATATATTTATAAAATGAAATTGAACTTGATTCTTTTTTTGTGTATTTTGAGAATTGTTAAATGCGTAATATTTCATATGCTTATACTGAGTGTCCATGTAAATAATTTAAAAAATAATTTAAAACACACATGTTCAAAGCAAAGTAATGTGCTTTTATAATTAGAAAGGGCCAAAAAGACTTTCTTGACCACAAGGGTTAGGGATTAAGTGTTGGAATAAACTACAAGCAAAGTTGTGCAACCTCCATTCCTCAAATAACATCTTAAAATTGAATCACCAGTTACTGAAGAGCTGCCTTATTAAACTTTTATAAGTAAACATGTCTGTTACTGTTCTTGCCCATTGATCACCTATAGATTTAAGTCCTACCTCTCTGTCTTAGCTAGGTAGATGATCTTTGGTAAAGCTTTTCTGAACCACAATTTCATCTGGGATGTTAGGAGTTATTAAGGGACTTGGTACTTGTAAAGGAGAATAAAATATGTACATAATAAGTGTTCCCTTTTTCCTTTACTTCCATAAATAGTATTATGCATTTGTTGCTATGGGTGCCTTCTTTGTTTAAGTTTTTTGTTTTGTTTTTAATACTGTTATTGGAAGGGGAATTGTGTAAAAGAGGCAAGGACAGTTACTGCTCTGTTCACATTTAGCCCAGAATTATAGCAGTTGCTGTTTTAAACGTTTTTGAATTAAGTCATGTAAAAAGATGTGCTCTACCTGGTATGATTGTGTGATGATGTGTACAGTAATGTAAAGTATCTCTACAATTCTAAAAGCAGTGGTCACTTCTGTTGAAACTACTTGTATATTTAGGTTTCTCTCTTAGCAACAGTCAAGCTTATAACCTTCATCATGTGAGATGAACTCTAGTTGCAAAATAAGAAAGCTACAGCTGTTTTCACAGTCTAATCACTCAGTAAAGTTTCTTAATTTTTTAAAGAAAAATAAAGCATGTTTTCATAAATAAGAGTAACAATAGTTATTACACTGTGTATCATTATCTCCAAAGTAGTTACTCAGTACAAGACATCAATCAAAACAAATTCTTAGAAAAAAGAAACAGATAATAACACATTCTTTCCAGTGGACTAAGGTGAAAATTGTCTGCTTAAATGACAAATGTTTGTCATCATTGTTCTGTTGTTTCGTCTACTGTATTATGAGTTTTAATGTGTCTTTTTATTAACATAAAATTTATGAAAATTAACTCTTAAAAGTTTTTTTATTTTGTTTTGTTTTTTGGCCATACTGAGATTGAACCCAGGCCTCTCATATTTGCTAGGCAAGTGCTCTACCATAGAGCTACATCCCCAACCTTTTTTACTTTTTTATGAGACAGGGTCTTGCTAAGTCACCCAGCCTGGCCTCAAACTTGTGATCCTCCTGCTTCAGCTTCCTGAAGGCATGTACTACAATACCTAGCTCTAATTTCTAATTTTTTAGACAACTTAAAAGTAGTTTTGGTGCCAAATCAGTGCCTTTTTTTCCTTGACATTAACAAACATTGTAATAGCAACTCAGAATTTTGCTGCTTAATCAAGAAAAATGCTATCAGCAATGATTGGGTAGATTTTTGTTATTCAAGTTTCAGGAGGATCAAACTTTAACTGGAGATAAAGATATAGCAATTTGGGAAGTGATTATTGTAGCCACCTGGAATCGAGATAGAATATAAGCATAAACATATCAGACCAAGTAATGTCTGTGACATGAGTGAAGAAAATAGCTGCTCATCTGCTTATCTAGAAAATTATGTACTACAGTGTAATTTGGAAATACTGAGCTGAGCTGCCTGTACCTTCTGCAGGTAGAAATACACAATAAGTAGCCATTGGGGTCCAGAGTTTGGAAGAGGAGTCTGGACCAGAGGTATAGTTAAGTTTTCAGAATATGAATGGCAATTGAAACTTTCGGAGAAATTGAGAGCATCCAGAAAGAATGTGTAGAATGCACAAGAAGTGATGTGGAACCCTGAACAGGTGTAACATTTAAGAAAAGACTAAAGAATAACCAGAGGTAGACAGAAAACTGGAGAATTGTTAACAACGTGAACAGTAAAGCAGGTGACAATTAAAATAGGGATTAATCATTATAACCATATGGCCAAAGAAGATGGTCTAGAAAACATTTTTCCTTTGAATTTAAGAGGCTCTCAGTAGAGCAGTTGTAGTGAGGGGTAGTGACTATAAAGTCAGATTAGGGGGTTGAAGAATGTATATGAGCTTAGAAGATTCATTTGGTGTTTGTTTTTCTTCTGAAAGTTTGACTGAATAGGAAATAAAAATGGTAGCGGAGGGGGGATGTTTTGTTTTTACCACAATAAGAACAAACCAATAAAGAAAGTGAAGATTACAGAAAAAATAATTCAGAAGGCTTAAGTATAATCACCATATCATGCTTATGCTTTCTCTTATTTTTGTTATAAAAGTTTTCTTGATAAAAGTTAAAATTCTAAACTGTGTTTTGTGGTGCATGCCTGCAATCCCCAGCACTCCAGGAGGCTGAAGCAGGGGGCTGGTAAGATTGAGCTCAGCCTGGGGAAATTTAGCTAGACCCTGTCTCAAAATAAAAAATAAACAAAAGCTGGGGATGTAGCTCAGTCCAAAGCCTCTGTGTTCAATTCCTAGAATGGAAAAGAAAAAAGCAACAACAGAAACCAGAGTTAAAATTCTAATTGTAGAGCAGGAAAGACTAGTAGGTATCTGTAATCCTTTCATGTTATTTTATAAATCCTATTTTTCTGTTTAAAATGTTCACTGACCTCCAGTTACTAAAGTAAACACCCTGGAGTAGTGTACTGCACTTATGATTTGCCTCATTCCTTTCTGGCCTCGTTTCCCACAACTACCTTGGATTTCACCTTGATCCAGCAACATGTTTGTCAGCTCAAGCTCTTCTGTATTTGTGTATGCTTTACTTCAGCCTCGAATACCTCCCTTTCTTACTAAATAACTTTCCCATACTTAAGGCTTCTCATCTTTCAAGGCTACTATGCATTCTTTTCTAACTCTTACCCAGTTATCTTCTCTGTGTTACCATCTTACTTTATCAATCACATAATGTGATGGGATTATTACTGTATGACTTGCTGTAACTCCTTGTAAGAAGGCACCGTATCTTTATATTGCCATACTAAACACAATGCCTAGAGTCTAGTAGCTGAATACATTGAATGATGAGTGGAGACGGAAGTAAGTATATTGCCCACAGCCACAGATCTTGAACTAGAACTTTTATTTTCTTGATAAATTCCCTATATATTTCACTTAGAGCTAACTCTTGTTAATTTGTAGAATATTAGGCATACATAGGAAAGATCAATATGTATATGAAATTTCTGTATTTAGAAGAATATAAAAGAAAATTTCTAAAAGTTCTAGTTCAGTATATTAATGAAATCCATATTATTCTCAGGAATAGGATGGAGGTGTCTGCAGTGTAAGGTGTACCGTAGTCGATTTAATTGAATTTAAAAAGGTAAAACTAAAGTAGTCTCTGAAATCTAAAAATTGAAATACACAACATTATAGGCATTAATATAGTACACAGTACTAGAATTTAAGTATTATATTTTAACATGCCTTATGGTCGTTTTGCTTATAGTATGTAAAAACAAACTTACCACATTTTAGAGTACTGAATTGTTATTTGAAATATTTTAAGTTCTTTCAAAATATCTTGATCATATTTAAAATTAATAGTTTATATGCATTTTATGTACTACACCCTCAAATAAGCTAAAATACATCAGTGATTTTAATTTATATCATTAAACAATGTTGAAAACTCAAACACTTTCTGACTTTTTTATCTTTTCCATTTCAACTGCTAGAGCTGGACTGGCCATTATGGAGGAGGACCTGCAGCATTCACACTGTGTGAATTGTGTCAGTAGACGGTGTATGACCAGACCAGAGCCTGGCGTTTCCTGTGACTTGATTGGTTGTCCATTGGTTTGTGGAGCAGTTTTCCACTCTTGTAAAGCTGAAGAGCATCGACTTTTATGTCCATTTGAACGTGTGCCTTGCTTAAATAGTGACTTTGGATGCCCATTTACCATGGCTCGAAATAAAGTTGCTGAACATCTAGAAATGTGTCCTGCAAGTGTGGTGTGCTGTACTATGGAGTGGAACCGATGGCCTGTGAGTTACGCAGACCGGAAATCATATGAAAATCTAAGCAGAGATGTTGATGAAGTGGCACAATTAGATATGGCCTTGGCCCTTCAAGACCAAAGAATGCTCTTAGAATCTCTCAAAGTAGCTACTATGATGTCAAAAGCAACGGATAAAGTATCTGAACCTAGGGAAAAAATACCAGTTAAATCAAGTGTCCCAGAAACACCACATACTAATGGTTTGGTGTCTGTTGATGAATCTTACGGTGCACTTTATCAAGCTACTGTAGAAACAACTAGAAGTTTGGCTGCGGCTTTAGATATCTTGAATACTGCCACAAGAGATATTGGCATGTTAAATACAAGTCCTTGTGCTACCCCAAATGAAATGGATGAAGGAAAAAACACCAGAGAAAGCTTGCAGGGTAGAAACTTAAAAGACCAGGACCATCTTTATGAGGACGAGATAGGGGCAGTAGGTGGAACTGACCGTAATGGCACAAGTCAGAATGCCCAGTCTGAACAAAATAGTTCCAGTGATTTATTATGTGACTTGAATGCAGGTTCTTACGGCTCTTCTGCTCTTTGTAATGGCTTTCCTTTGGAAAATATATGTCCACAGGCGAAAGACCAGGATCAACAGAATAACTTAATAAATGGAGAATGTGTGGCATCAGATGATACTTCAGAACCTTCCAGTTCACTTTCATTAGCAGCACAACTTAGGGAAGTAATGCCACCCAGTGCTTTGCCTAATGGCACAGTTCAGCATATCCTCATGCCAGATGGTGAAGATGAGGGAGAACTGTAC
Source organism: Heterocephalus glaber (assembly GCF_053883595.1). Classification (NCBI taxonomy): domain Eukaryota; kingdom Metazoa; phylum Chordata; class Mammalia; order Rodentia; family Bathyergidae; genus Heterocephalus; species Heterocephalus glaber. Next base: position 11,020,508 of record NW_028258343.1, on the reverse strand, counting down.
TGGAGAAAAGTAGACTTAGGGGACTTGAGAAATGTGGATGTCTTCTCTTTTAGTCATACTCCTTCATTCAAATTTCTTTCTAATTCATGTTGGTCTAAGCCAAAGGAAGATAAAGCAGTAGATACATCAGACTTGGAAGTTGCAGAAGATCCCATGGGCCTCCAAGGAATAGATCTGATTACAGCAGCCTTACTGTTTTGTCTAGGAGATTCTCCGGGTGGGAGGGGTATATCTGATAGTCGCATGGTTGATGTTTACCACATTGACTTTGGGACGCAGACTTTTTCACTTCCATCTGCAATATTAGCCACAAATACAATGGTTGGAGAAATAGCTTCTGCTTCAGCTTGTGATCATGCCAATCCACAGCTTTCAAATCCAAGTCCTTTTCAGACACTTGGACTGGATTTAGTATTGGAATGTGTTGCTAGGTACCAGCCTAAGCAGCGTTCAATGTTTACCTTTGTGTGTGGACAGTTATTTAGAAGAAAAGAATTTTCTTCACATTTTAAGAATGTGCATGGTGACATTCATGCTGGACTCAATGGCTGGATGGAACAGAGATGTCCTCTAGCGTATTATGGTTGTACCTATTCTCAGCGAAGGTTTTGTCCATCAACACAAGGAGCAAAAATTATACATGACCGCCAGTTGAGGTCATTTGGAGTTCAGCCATGCGTATCTACAGTATTGGTAGAGCCTGCTAGAAACTGTATGTTGGGATTACATAGTGACCATCTGAGTGGTCTTCCTTTTGAGGTCCTACAACATATTACAGGTTTTCTTGATGGTTTCAGTTTATGCCAACTCTCATGTGTGTCCAGATTAATGAGGGATGTGTGTGGCAGTCTCCTTCAGTCTCGTGGAATGGTCATACTGCAGTGGGGGAAAAAGAAGTATCCGGAAGGAAATTCATCATGGCAAATAAAGGAAAAGGTTAGTTTAATTTTTTTTTTTTTTTTTTTTTTGGTACCGGGGGATCAAACTTGGGTCCTTGCACTTGCACAGCAGGCGGCGAAACCACTGAGCTAAATCCCCAGCCCCGGTTAGTTTAATCCTAACTATATTAATCTTTTACTTGACATAGACATCTAATAGATATATTGAATTAATAGTTAATATTTTGTTTTAGAAATTGAGCATCCCCAAAAATTTAACTAAGAAAATATGATACAGCATATATTAAAATGATAATTAAGAACTAGAATATTTAGAATTACCATGATCATGGGCTTAGTATAAATTTCCTAGATCTAGATTCTCAGCTAATAAGGCAAAGGGCATTTCTTTTTCTTCAGATGAGCAGTTCTATCCTTCTTCAATTCTACTGTATCAGCTTTGGGCCCATGTTACCTAATTTGTGCTCCACCTGAAGCAGCTTGACCGTAAAACCATGAAGAAAATAAGGAGAGGGTTTTCTTTTGCTTATGATTATCTGTTTCCATTCTTGGCAATTTCTTTTTTAGAACTTAGTTGTTTCATATAGAACATAAAGAGAGATGAGAAAATGTTGCAGCTACTGCTACAGTCATACTTCTAAGTGACCAAGGGAGTATTTAGGGTACAAGGACCATAAATGGATGAGGAAGTGTCTTAGGCTGAAGTAAGATTAGAGTAGGATAGTGGAATGTAATATTGTAGATAGAGACTGAGTCTACCCTACTTTTCTCTAGTTTTTATTTGAGGCAACATGCAGTGGAAACTAGAAGGCATTATAGATACCTGTGATTGAAGGTGTTTTTTAAATTTTAAAACACTCATAATATGAAACCTTACACTTTATAAAGTAGAAACATTTTTGATGAACTTCGCATTTGGTTACAGTGTTCAAATTTCTGGTTACTTTTTCCTTGGCCCAGTTAGGTTTTGTCTTTTACTTACCACTTCAGTTTTTCAGAATTCTGCATCTACTTCTCTGTTTTCATGAGGCTTTGATCACTGAAAGAACACAAATTATTTTATAGTTTTTTTTTCAAAAAGGAATTTTGGTGGCAGAAAATGTCACCAGTTATGTGTGTTTTCATTTTCCGGATGATTTGGTGCCTTTCTTCCCTTTGGGACGGGACATTCTATGTATCACCTCTTTTTGTCCTTATCCACTAGTATTAACATATGAGGTGAAGTATTTTCTGGGGACTGATAATAATTCTTTCAGAGATAACATCTGGTCTTCAAGTTTAAGTTGCCATCATTTACACATCTATAAACTGGCCATTTTCTCTACTAAACTCCAGAGCACTACAAAGTGTGGTCATAGTGTATGGGGAGTGTTTATGTCTTTACAAGGTATGATAAAAAATGTGGTAGATGTTGCTGGCAAGTGCCATCTGACAGAAAGGCAGGCTTATGAAAATGTTACGGTCTGTCCTCATCTACCTTATTCACCAGATGGACCTTATTCACCATATCTGGCACTGTACACTTCGGACTCTTCTCCGATGTCAAAATGACTGAAAGGTTTTGAATTGATTCAGGATACCAAGGCAGCCTTGACAGCACAACAAAAAACACTTATGAAAGAAGACTTCCAGCAGTGCTTCAGGAAGTGGCAAGAACAATGGGAAAAGTAAAAAGCAAGGGGAAGTATTTTGAGGAGGATATGTCTTTCACTGCAATAAATTTTTGAAAATTAAACATTCACCATTTTTTGTATCACACCTTATATATACAAGCATCTACTGGACATCTCTACTTGATTATCCCACAGGTTTCTCAAACCCAACATGTCCAATCCACTCTGTTCCTCTTCCCTCCTCAACCTCAGATTGGAGAGTTAGGGTTGACTGCTTTTTAACCCTGTTATTTCTGTACCTAGGTAAACATGAAGTCTTGAATATTCTTCCTTTTTCAAAACTCCTCTCAAATTTGCTTCTCTATTTCATTCCCATTATCCTAGTTTAGCCTTGTCTTTGGTTCTCTCCTACATTGCTACCACAGCTTTCTCCTAACTGGATTTCTTCTTACAGATGAGGCCCTCTCCAACGCATCTGCTTTTAAGAGTTACAATATATATTTTCTTAAATACAATTCTTACATTGTCACTACAGTGCTTAAAACTTCCTTAATATTTTTGTCCATTGCCCTGGGATATAGGCTAATTGCTTTATAAAACATTTAAAACTTCATCATCTCATCCTTTTTTTTTTTTTCTCATTAAGTTTATTGGTACATTTTAGGTATACAGCAGTTACATTCATCATTGGGAACTTGTACCTTTACCTGATATATCTTGGTTCTTATTTTTTCCCCATTCCCTTGCTGTCCCTTCAACCCCTCCACCCCTCCCTATTTACAAAGACTTTGTTTCCATTTTTTCCTTTTCTCATATTTTTTCCTTTTCCTTCTTTCCTTTCCCATAACCCTCCCACTTCCCTTACCCCATTAGACCTTTTCTTCCTATTTCACATTATCAAATACACATTTTCATCCTTATTTATACCTTTACTATTCAGTATTTACACGTGTGTCCTATTTATTTCACTTAAAGCATAGCCTCAATGTGCATCCATTCAACTATAAATGTCTTTAGTTTCTCATTCTTTATGGCTAAGTAATACTCCATTTTATAAAAAAAAGACAATCTCATCCTTTCTTGTCTCTTAAGTTTCTTCCGTCACTTTATGTTCTAGCCATATTCACTTATTATCCCCTGATGCTTTCTTTCTTGCCTTATGACCTTCGAATATGCTGTTCCTAGTACCTGTCTTTAAATACCTGCAATGTGCTAGATTGTGTGCATTAATCCTTTCATTAGCTTATTTAATCTGTGGTCATCACTTTACAGATGAAAAAACAGTAAGCGTCTTATCTAAATAATTGATGGATCCGTTCTAATTTTCATTTTCTTGGTATTTTCTGCTTACTCTTTAGGTCTTACTTCCTGGAGAAAGCCTCCTGGTACTCTCCTCTCTTTATTGCTGTGGGCTCCAGTACCTGGTCCTACAGAAGCATTCATGCAGCTGTTTTGAAATTTATTGATTGTCATTTTCAATCATAAGTTCCTTGAGAATTAAAACTCTGGCAATCAAAATATCTCCTGTCTAGCATAGCACCTACCATTTATTAGGCACTTAGTAAACACTTTATGGATACCTGAAAAGTAGTCCCATTACTGAGAAACCTTATCAGCAAATGGGAGTCAACCCCCCCTTTCTTTGCTTTGCCTGTTTTTCCTGAGTTTGTTTCACTGGACTCTTAGATGTATGGAAGCTGTGGTTTTGTGGGTAAGAAGAATGTAAGGGAGGCTAGTGACATCTATACTCTTGTTAGGTCTTCATTGTCTCCTGGAATGTCACTCCACACAAAGTAATTGATCATAACCCTAAGGAGTACAAGGAACACCCTTCCTGCTAAACAGTAGTGACTTGCTGTGTCAGCTGAAAAATACTGTACTGTAGTCTCAGAATTTGAACCCATCTGGCCACCCCGGAAGTTCTTGAGAAGTTGTACTCTGTGCTGAGGCCTCCCAAAATACTGCTACTTTCAAGAGTATGTGCTGTATCTGTGGGTTCTGTGTCTGTGGTTTCAATCAACTGCTGATCAAAAAGCACTTTAAAAAAGTTGTCTGTGTGAAACATGTACAGACTTTTTTCCCAAGCAATACAGTATAACATCCTGCCATTTACTTTGTATTAGGTATTATGAGTAATCTAGAGACAACTTAAAAGTTTGTGGGTAGATACACAGTTTCTTTGCAAATACTATGTCATTTTACACAAGGGGTTTAAGTGTCACAGAGTTTTATGTCCTCAGGGCATCCTGGGACCAGGCCCCAAAGATAACCAAGAGACAGTTATATTCTCTAGGTATTTACCTGTTGATGAACTTAGCCGGAATGCCCAGGCCTGTGCTGCCCCATCCATGCTTGTTACCCTATGTCTCCCCTGATCTGCATTCGTCCACCTTACATATATGTTCAGTACCTTTATGTTTTCAATTGTAAAGACGAGAGAGGGACACAGTAGTCATTGCTCAACTAAGATGATAATGTCTCAGGGACTGAAGCTGCTCACTGAACAAAAGGGGAATCAGCCCATATTTTTGTCAGCAGACACATGAACAGGGTGGCTGGTGAGTATTGTGCCTAGAAACATGAAAATAGGACCTGTTTTATCAACGTTCTTTGTATATACATTTTCAGAAACATGAAAGTACCTATGTTTTAAGTGTTGCTAGGTACCTTTAGTATGTGTGAAAAGTGGAAAGATGAGTTACCTTACTGCACAATATTCTAGGGTATTTTTAATACATTTTGTATCATGTAATAGGAATGGGAGAAAAAGATAACATTTATAATGTCATTTTCTCCAAACTATGGATAGTTATATTTAAGCCATTTTGACAGGAAGAGTGTATGCACTGTATGTTAAGAAGTGGCTCTGAATTCATGAAGTTACCATTTTTAAAAATTGTTCAATAAACCAGATTTGCTGTGATTTTTAATATTGGATTCTTTGTTTTGGTTATTTGTTGAAGTCATTATCTCATACAAGTCAGTTGTCTTATATTTTCCAAACAGATTTATGTCTAAATGGTTCTTTTTATTTTTTTTAAATTTATTTTGTGTGTGTGGTGTGTGGTTATGGAGGATCGAACTAAGGATCTTGCTCTTGCAAGGCAGGCACAGCACCACTGAGCTAAATCCGTGGCCCTGGATCTTTTAAATTTTATAGCTCACTACTTGAAACTATATTGGATGTTTCCCTACCAGTAAAAGTATGTTCATGTAGAGTAAGAAGGACAGTTTGACCCTGTAATTTGACTTACTTAAATCTGATGTAGAATTTTCTTCTAGGTATGGCGATTCAGTACTGCATTTTGTTCTGTTACTGAATGGAAGTTTGCTGACATCTTAAGCATGGCTGACCACTTGAAGAAATGCAGTTACAATATCGTTGAGAGACGAGAGGAGGCTATCCCATTGCCGTGTATGTGTGTGACTCGAGAACTCACTAAAGGAGGACGTTCGCTGCGCTCAGTTTTAAAACCTGTACTTTAAAAACTGTAACTTGCACATACATGCAAGCACTTGGTATAATTTCTTTGTAATATGTGACACTTTATTAATGTATTAAAGATTACAACTAGCTAAATTTATTGTCACTGTGTATATATAATGTTTTGAAGTGACATATATTTTTATAAAGTATTTAGTTGGAAAAAAGTTGCCTTAACGTTTGAAATGTGTGAAATTTTTGGAACTTGCTGGACAGGGTGACTTAATCTTTAGCTATATGACTTTCAGAATGAGTATCTTTCATGGTGTGCATATTTTGGTTCTTAAATTTTTTCGTAAAATTAACAAGATCCTGACCAAACAATTTACTCCTCATGTTTTTTGTGGGTTTGAAGCCCCGTGAAATCAAAATGTAAAACTTTGAATCAAATTTTGGCAGCATAGGTTTTTCATTCAGATAAACATTTTCAATTGCTTAAGTACTGCCATAAGATCAGTATAATGTGCTCCCTTTCCACAGTTGCTGATGCATATGTGATCTCCAGTATGTGAAATATGATTAAAAAAATATGGTGAATATTTACATTAAAAAACATTTATTAAAGTAAGATACATTGCCATTATTCTTCCCTTCTGCATCTTAAGTGTCTTTAGTTGGGGTGTTATGACCACCTAAATCAGCTCAACATGTTTACCTTTCATAGTCATTGTAACTTTGGGGAAGAGTTGCATGGTGCCAGATCTGGTGAATAAGGTGGATGGGACACATTGTAATGCTTTTATGAACTTGCTTTTCCATTTGATAGCAGCATTCACTGTACGTTTTGATCACACTTTGTAAAGAACTCACAAAAGAGGACTTCTTGAACTACTTCAGAAATTGGCAAGAATAATGGGATAAGTATGTTGGAAGCAAGGGGGATTAATAATTTAAAAAATTTAAACATTCACTGAATATTTTGATCACTCTTATTAAATATATAAATCACAATATTTAAAATAACAGCTAATGTTTGGTAATGCCATTTGTTTTAAAAATACAAAGATGTGTTCATCTTACGTTCTTACAACTGTTATACAGTGATCATTTACACCTTTTGTTTTTATTAGATGCCAGATCCAAAGACTCTTGGCAGTGTTTTACCTGACAGGTAAAAGCAAAACAAGCAAACAGAAAGCAAGCCTGTGAATTTGAAACAATTCATGGTACTATATTTGCTAGATATTTAATATTTGAGAAGCAAATATACCTCATTTTAAGTGAATATGGCATATTGTATGTTAATTTCAAATATTCAGAATGTAAAAGGGCTTAACTTTTTTCATAAGCATTTAAAATTTTTCTTATTGATGTTTATAAAAAATACAACTGAATGAAGCATTTAAAAATGTGAAATTTTGTGTCCCTTATGTAAGGTAATGATTGAGCAGAAACTTGTATTGATTGACAATCTCTTCAAAATGTTTCCAAGTTAATTCCCCATACACATCTGTATTAGAAAGTAAGAGTGAGTGGTATCTTTGTATAAAGAACAAAATATGAGGACAATTTTCAAAGTCCTGTTTTTGAAATATTGTTTTAAAATTGATTTATAATAAAGCTTGATGTGGTCACCTTAGAAAGGAATATACATGTTGTATCATATTTAAAAATAAATTGCAAAGATGGGGACATATATTTAAATAATTTGTCTTAGGTGAATTCTGGCATTTGATAAGCTGAAATGGTGAAAAACTACCTTGTAATAAGTGGCAAAACTAATTGTATCTCCTACATTTGTCCTTGAGAGAGCTTTATGGTTACTGATTCATGATTCCCATATATGGCAGTCAGGCTGGGCAGAGGCGTTCCTTGGGCATTAGAGAATTCTGAACTGCTTAAGATTTGTTTTGGTTGAATCAACTAATCAGTTTTGCTTCACCTGTCATTTTAAGTATAGAATACTTATTTCTCAGTGCTTAAACTTTCTTTTTCAACTGCAGGATGAAATTGCATAAAATGTCTGTGTTTCTGTGAAAAAGCTAGAAATAAGGTATCAAGTACTGTAAAATATAACTCCATCTTTTAAAGTTTTGCTGAAGAATGTGTCTATGATTAGGCTACCACTAGCATTAACTTTTTGCTTTATGGTGTGCTTTATTAAACCCCATGATTTTTAAGCTTAAGACTTCTTGTTTCCACACTGGTTCATGAGCTATTTAACATTTTTCCACCTATATTTCTTTTACACATCTTTTGCCATTCTTTTGTTTGTTATGCCACCATAGTATTTTGTAAATATGTTTTCTTTGTGCAACATTTGTTCGTTCTAATAAAATTGTTTTCCCTTTATATGACTCATTATCTTAAAAAGCTTTCATTTAAATAAAACTTTAGTACTTGTTCAACAGATTCCACACACAGTTACATGTTTCTGTAATACTGATGTCTGCATGTTATAGGGGTTGCTGGTTATCATTGCGGAGTAAGGTTTACTGGTGAACATTAATTTTTTTTAATACAGTACATATTAAAAACTTAGCTTTCTTTGTCCTTTTTGTGTCCTGCAAGTAGTCCTGTCTAGGGTAATTGAAAGGCTAAAGAGTTTCTGGCATGATCATTTCTCTAAAACTTGTTATGAGAACCTTCTACGTAGCCTCTTAATAAGCATGAAAAAGTATGTACAGTGGCCTAATAGATTGTCATTTGAGAAGTCTTTGTTCATTGATTTTGCTAACCAGCAACCCTGAAGGGCAAGCATCAGGGTGGAAGGAAATAGCTGAATTCACTTTTATTTTCTGCCCCCTTCCCTAGTACTATTCTGCCTCCCTCCCTCCTTCTAGTCTCTCTACCCCTCCTCTTCCTCCCTCCCTCCCCTTTTGAGACTTGCATATCACTTGAGGGAACAAGCAGTTTGCTTTAAGAAGGTTTCCAGGTGATTCTGATTCACAGTGACATATGAGATCTTAGAGGAAGTCTGGCCCATGCTGGCTATATGTCTGTCCTCTAATGTGTTATTGGAGTGGATATATGTGAAGGTCCACAATTAAGAATAATGATAATTTATTGATATTGATGGTTAAATTATATATGTTGTCTATATCTTAGAGCCATATGACAGAAATACTATGTAGTTAGGGTACTGTGATTGTTGGACTTTTTGAAAATTTAATATTTACTACTATTTAAAATTTCACTAGTGTTTTGCCAGCATTTGTTCTGTTGAAGGGTAGTAGTAATGTAAAGTTCATTAGCACTAATGTTTAGCCTGGTTATCGCATTCTCTTGCTTAGTGGTTGTACTTGTGTGAACATAATAGATAGGATAAGGAAGGAGTAGAAGTAAAGAAATATTGGACTAAATCCTACAAAAATATTTATAGGGATCTATCAGTAAGATCTGGTTTCTGGTTTATCAGTAGTATAGAATTTGTTTTGGTCTTTGGCTCTGTGCTGCATGGCCCATCAATGTTGCTGATTATCTTTCCTCTAGCATTGAATGTTAGGATCTTAGAAATGTTGAAGATAATGAGGTTTTCAACAAAACTTCTATACCCTTTAAAGATGTAGTGGTTTTTATTACTATATCGATAACATTTACTTGTGGAGGTTTGACATTTTTTAAGTGTTGAAACAAAACAGGTTTTTTCATGTTTACATACCAACTGAAAAAGACAGATTATTTTTTAAGTTTCCTGAGGCAGAGTTATTCAAATATTTAAAAGTATTTGTTTCATGCATGGTATACCACATTGGGAAGCAATATGATTAAAACTTGCAGCGTTGGATAGAAGTGCAGTAGAAGAAAAGCAGTTGGCCCCCAACCTCTGGACAAAGCTTTTTGATGAATGGAATTTTTCTGATAGGTGTTTGGCTGGTTATCTGAACGCTGCTGTGGTAGTCTTACTTAACATGCTCATGAGGCCTAGGTAGCCAGAACATATTAGTTAGGCCTTTAAGTTCCATTGTGTTTAAAATAATTTACGGATGGGATTTGTTAGGATTTATCTAAATCTGTTTTTCAGAAAAAAGTATGAGTTTAGTAAAGGCCAGTTAGAGTAAGGTCCTTTCTAAATACCATGAGAAAAGGAAAGATAGTTTTTTTGAAGTCACCTTTTACATACTTATTTCCATTTATTGACATTGGTCACTTTCCTGCTTTACAGATGCAGAAAAGAGAAAGTACATTTAGATGAAATTAATTTAGTAAAATGAGCCTAGAATAATATGTGGTTGCTCCCAAATGTAACTGAAAAGAATTTTAGGGCATTACAAAATTAAGCATTGACCAATGAAGTATACTATATTACTCTGAAAATCTTTTCTAAAATTAAGCATTTTGCTAAAAAAAAAAAATTACAAGAATTTCATTGCATATGTGACTGAAAAAATGATATAAATTCATCATTCATGCATAAATTTGACAAATATAACCTTCATAGTTGGCTGGTATATAATCTTAAGATATATCAATGTATATATCTTAGTTACCTTAGTACACTTCACAACTGTTATCTCAGTACATTTCACAACTGATATTTTGTATTCAGACTGTTTGATATTCTGGTGTATTTTATAGAGAGACTTTTTAATAAAGTACAAACAAATGGGTTATAAAGAAGATTCATGAACATGCTCTGTAGAAATACAGTAAAAATTCATTGATGCCAATCTTTCACATGCTGGATTGAAACTTCTGGATCGAAGCATTTCTGAAGCAAACTGATGGGAGAAAAAAATTTTTTAATACAATTCTGAGCAATCATTTTATTTGCCTGTTCACATGCAAACAATGTAATAGGAAATGATTTTTTTCCCATACATGGCCATTCTAGTGATTGGTAATAGTAATAGTTCATGTGTCTGAAAATAATAAAATGGCATTTCTGTTGAATTCTTGGGACCAAATTCATCAGGTCAAATTATCCTTTCCCAACAAAGACAAATTCATCAAGTTTAATTTTTATCTTTTCAAGTATAAATCATTAGATTTTTTTTTTCTCAGGCAAGATCTTTAAACAGGTAAATAGTTTGATAGATGCATTCAGTCTTTTGCAGAGGAACTAAATAGAGTCAGGTAGCATTGTACACTCCTAGTCAAAGGGTAACATTAATTGTTATATTGTTATGAGGATTGATTATAGAAGAGTAGCAATAATCTCTTATTGTTCAAAAGATTGAAGATGAAAGAAGTCCTACCCTTTGCTGTCCCAGAATATTTTTTTCTATTGAAATCCTCTTTTTCATATTGTCATTGTTTCTTGTGTATTTTATGACTTCATTTTTCTGATGAGGTGAACAAAAATCCTAGGTTAATTACATAGCATTTTTAAAAAATCGTTTTCTCCTAATTACCAACCTAAACTTAATAGTTTTGGTCAGTAATTTTAGACCTAAGTACTGTAACTTGTCTAGCTTCTATAAAGTCCTTGTGAGCTCACCAATGAAAATACAAGCTTGTAATTTTGAAAAATTTGAAATATAGCTGAATCCTGAATGGTTTGACCACATTACTTAATTCAAATAAACATAGAAATTAATTTTGAGTGCTACATTTGAGAATAAAATTACCGTGAATAGCTATGTCAACTGGATGTCTTTTAATTCAAATAATGGCTTAAAAATTCTTAATTGTTTTTAATAAAACAAGGGATTTGATACAAAGGAGTATTGATTTCCTACAGTATTCCAGTACCATTGTGCATACATCTCTGATGTATGAAATTGCTTTGAGTGGTTAATAATTCAGGAGAATTCTAAAGATTTTCGTTTTGCATTTAGAATGTTGTATTTTTCACTTGATTACTGTTGAAACACTAGTCAGTACCAAACATCAACCATTCCTGAAAGGTAACTGCACTGACTCAAGCACTTACCTCACATGTTTAGTTTCTAATATATCTTTTCTCATGATTTCCATTAAAAATTGCCATAGAGGAGGGGGGAAGGAGAGTAAAAATGATCAAGATGTAATATGTACATGTACTGATTCCCCAAGAAGAATAATTATGTATCATAAACATATTAATAAAAGTAATTGTCTAAATTCAAAAAAATATGGTAGTCATTGAAAAAATAAAAACTAAGTGAAGCTAGACACAAAAGGCCACAGTGTATGATCACATATGAAATGTCCAGAATAAGCAAATACATAGAAACAAATCTGCTAAGTGGTTGCCAGGGGAGAGAGGAGTGACTTCTTAATGAGTGTGGAATTTTCGTTGCAGTGATGAAAATACTCTAGAATAGGGTAGGGGTGATGGTTGCAAACACTGTGAATGTATTAAGTACCACTGACTTGTACACTTTTAAGTGGTATTTTTAAATCCATCACCAAAACTTTATTTAAAAGAATGTTGGTATTTGAGGTTATTATCATATCTAAAAAGTACAGTGTTCTGAGACTTGTGAAATGTACAAGCTGTAGTTTAGAATGTTTCATAACCAGTAATGTGATAAATTTACTCAGTTAAAAGTCCCAATAAAATTAATGAGTCCTGTCATAGAAGTACTGATGACAGCAACAGACATCTGTAGTTCTTCAGTTTCCTTATAGTTAATGCAGTTAGAAAGAGTAATCAACTTCAGTGTCAGTGTTTGTTATTCACCTTTTGCACATTATCATGATTTCTCGTGGCACCTCACAATCACACTTTTAAAAGATACATTTTTAAAATCATCTTTTGAAAAAACTTGTATAATTTTCTGGGTTATTTTTTATAGTTTTATACTTTGTGCAATCAATTATGTATTAGACAAAATTAAACTGATGCATACGTTTTGGACTTTTACTGCCTTCTGGGGAAAAATCTATTGACTCGAGTTTGGTGAGGATTTTAGTCATTGTTTCTTATTTTGTATTTGGTGAAGTTGAAGCTGAGTGTGTTCACTGTTTCATCAAGCATATATTGACCACTTATGCCAGGTGCTTTGTAGGTTTGACTCTGAAAGGTCGTTTTACCCCTAAAGCTTCACAAGTAATGTATTTCTTTCCTACCTGTCATCATCTAGTAACTGCCAGACACATGGCCACTTTTATCTTGTGCCCATTGTGCAATGGCAGGTAGCTGGGGAAAGTCTTACTGGCATCCACATAACAGGTCATTTTATTCACTTAATTGTTAAAATTCTATGGTGAGGTTACTTTTTGGTGAGCATTCAGATGAAACAAATATCTTCATATCCTTTGCCCACTCATATAAGAGTGTCCACATACCTCTTACCCAAATATTTTTGTTACCAGTTCTCCAGTCATGTTCAAAATCCCTGACCATCCAGCGAGACCATTGGCTATAGTCCATGAATTGATATCTAACTCAAAATCTGGTCCTTTCTCTTTCCACATAAATTTGCACAACTGTGTGTACTGTCCTGCCCACTGTGAAGATTTCCTCTCAAGACTGTCCTTCCAGAATATCCCCCCTAAAAAGGCTCTAGTGTTGCAGCTGTCCTCTTTTGACTGCATTTTTATACAGAACCATTCATTGTAATGCAAGCCCAAGTCTTACCTTCCTTTGTGCACTAATCATAGCCAATTCATGAGGTTCAAGACAGGAGAAAGCAAGGATAGGTACTATAGGCATTTGGGCCACTTCCTCATGTAACTTACTTGTGCCTTCAGGACCTGATTGTGATCACATATATACTATAGTTTGATGGTGCAGTGCTGTTGTGTGTACCTAACTTTATGGCTCAGTGGATTGAATAATAACCGATTCATATGGGCTGCTCAGATCACATTGTTAGTTGGTGGCCCATAGTAAAGCATTTAGTGTCTACTAAACCCTCTAGTGTTATCTGGATGATGGCAGGGCTTTACTCCAAAATTCTAAAGGCCTGTAAGGGCTTACTAGCAAGGGTAGGCAAAACGTAGCAGAACTGATGAGTGGGGAAATGTTTGGGAAAAATTAGGACTCAGATTATCTGAATGGTGGGAGAGAACTGGTAGGGAGAGAGAAGGTTGAGTGTTTTTGTTTTTTTAGTGTTGGGGTTTGAAATGAGGAGCTTCACATTGAGCTACATTCCCAGCCCTTTAGAAAACAGGTTTTTTTAAAATGTTAAAACAGGGTCTCCTTAAGTCACTATGTTGCCTAGGATAGGCTTAAACTTATGATCCTTTTCCTTTAAGCATCCCAGAATGCTGAGATTACAGGTGTGCACCACCACACCTGTCATGGTTATTTTAAGAAGTATTGGTGTAACTTATGATGTAGCATCTTTTGGTATTCTCTGGGAGATATAAATAAAGCTTGATGTTCTTACTCTAAAACTGCTTTGGCCCATGAGCCAGGCTTCTTGAATGTAACTCACTATAGGAACAGAGCCACATCGAACATCAGTTATATTCAATTTATAAAACTAAGGCAGTAGCCCCTAAGAAACATCAGTAAGTTTGGAGTCTAAAAAAGCATGTGATGAGACAGAATTCTATGAATAAAATTCAAGTGAGTGCTAGTAGCAATGTAGTGTAGGTGAGAGAAGAACTTCATTCCTGCTTGTGACAGTGACAAATGTCAGGAAACCTCACACCTTAGGCGTACAGCAGGGAAGAATGTCATAGGGCAGAGGGGAATGAGAACAGGAGCATAATGGAAGAATGTGGCATCAAAAGAAAGCGAGATGGAGAAACTTCTGGGTGGAGCAGATTTGATGGGAGTAGAAATAGAGAAGTGAGCATTGAAGGTAGTGGACACCATTGAAGCCTCTGCCCTAGCTTCTGGTGGTTTCCCACACCAGTCCTTGGTGTTCTTGGCTTTTGCTGCCTCCTCTTGATCTCTGTCTTCTCATCACATGGTTTGTTTCTACGTGCATATCTGTCTAAATTTCCCCCTTTTAATGACACCAGTTTTATCACATTAAGAGAGCTCCTTTCTCTAGTATGACCTCATCTTAATAGTTGCATCTGCAGTGACCCTATTTCTGATAAGGTTATATTTTGAGGTACTGAGTTAGAATTTCAACATCTTGACATTTCAACAAGTCGCTGATAGGACCTGGAAAGCAAGAATTAGTAAATCATATAAATACATTGGAAAGGCACTTACTTGTCAATGGACAGAAAATAAAGTTCACAAAAATGAACAGTCCTATTACTTTGGTGAAGTTTCTAGGAGTCTAGCGGTCAGGACATGTCAAGATACCTCCATTCAAGTTGAAGTGGTATATAGCACCAACAATAAAAATAAGTGAATAATAAGAGAGATACACAACATCTATTGGGGCCTTTGGATTTTGGAGGCAATGTGTATCTTATTTGTTTATCACTTAAAATGCATTTACTATATGACCTCAAAACTTAATTTTGGTTGGACCCCATAATAAATGAACTGCATCATCCATGCTGCCACACAAGCTGCAGTGCC
The DNA here is from genome assembly GCF_053883595.1 of Heterocephalus glaber. NCBI lineage: Eukaryota > Metazoa > Chordata > Mammalia > Rodentia > Bathyergidae > Heterocephalus > Heterocephalus glaber. The sequence goes on along the minus strand of NW_028258343.1, from coordinate 11,005,211 downwards.
AACTTGGCCATCAGAACCAACATATTTGGCCCAGCTCGATATGTCAGTGGTGGGTAGAAATATTGTATGGAGTCTCCAACAGATTGGTGAATCACAGCTTCATAATTTACCTCCTTGCTGTTCTTTATGTATTTTATCTTTTTCTTGCCTTTTAAAATTGAATAAATCCTCTGCTTCAATATAGAATAACAATGAGTGTCTTGCCTTCCAACATAAAGGAAAAGTACTCATCATTTCATTATTACATTGGACACTAGTAGTAGGCTTCATATCACTATCAAACTAAGGAAGTTCATTTGTACTAATTCGCTGAGAATTTTTTTAAACCACGAATGGGTGTTGAATCTTATCACATGCTTTTTCTGCATCTAGTAAGATGATTGAGTCCCCCGCCACCATCCCAGGCACCTAGGGCAGAGAAGCTCAGCTGGTCCCAGCACCCAGAAGGAAGCTCCCCACCTCCATCCCAGGCTCCTAGGGCAGAGAAGGTGAGCTGGTCCCAGCACCCGGAAGGAAGCTCCCCCGGCACTATCCCAAGCTCCTAGGGCAGATAAGCTGAGCCGGTCCCAGAACCCAGAAGGAAGCTCCCCCGCTGCCATCCCAAGCTCCTAGGGCAGAGAAGGTGAGCTGCGTGGGTGCCAGAAGCACAACCCCCCCCCCCATGGAAATGAGAAGACACATAAACAAGCCTTAAAAACAGACTTCCAGATCAGCTACAGCAACCCCAAAGGGAAACAAGATGGAACAATCTCATACTCAACTACCTGGACTCTCTGAACTGGCAACAAAAGAGGATCTGGGAAAAATGAAATCAGAAATAATTACTCAGATAACATCAAAGATTGTACTCATGGTGCAAGACATGATTAATAAATCTAGAAAGGACACAGATAAAAAAAATAGAGGATCTGAGGAACATTATGGAATTCCAACATAGGAAACAAATGGAATCCATAAAACAAATACAAACACATTTCCAAGAGATTAAAAACTCCATCAAAAGTCTGCGCAGCAGAATGAACCAATGTGAGGGTAGAATTTCACATATAAAAGATAAGATTACAATTAGTGAGGAGGAAAAGAAAAATTGCTTTAAAATTGTAAGGGAGCACAAGAAATCAATCCAGCAGCTGCTAGATGATGCAAAGAAGAATAACATAAGACTGATTGGAGTCAATGAAGAAAGAGGAGAGAGTGCAGATGACATAAAAAAAACTTTCCAGAAGTGATGGCAGAAAACTTCCCAAGGAGGGGAAAAGAACTTGACATACAGATAAGTGAGGAATATAGGACTCCAGCTAGCCTTAATCAAAAAACATCTACACATAGGCATATAATAGTTAGGATTCCAGAAATCCAACAGAAGAACAAAATTCTACTAGCAGTGAGAGAAGAGAAACAAATCACATACAAAGGAAAGCCCATCAGAATCACAGCAGACTTCTCAAGGCAAACCTTCAAGGCAAGAAGAGCTCGGAGTGATGTATTTCAAGCCCTAAAAGAAAACAGCCTCCAACCCAGACTGATGTACCCTGCAAAAGTATCTTTCAAAATTGATGGAGAAATTAGATACTTTCATGATAAAGAGCACCTCAGGAATTTCATGAATACTAAACCAGCACTCCAAAAAATTTTAGACAATACCCTAGGAAAAGACAATGAGGATCACAACCCCAGGAAACCCAGCTGAATGAATTCATTGGGCATGACAAATTAAATGCAAAGGGGGAGAATCCAACAAAAAGAAAAAGTCATGACAAGGCTTTTAAAACTTTTAACTTCATCTCCCTAATGAGTGTATAATTCAATCTAATTATTGCATTGATTAGTATTTTTCTGATTCTAGAGTTGCACACCATTCCTGTGCTATACTGGCTATTTATCATCTTCTTATGTCTACATTTTAATTGGGTTGCCTAGTAATGAGCTCTAAGAATTCTTTATATATTCTGGTCATAGGTTATACACATTGTAAATATGGTCTGTTTAAGGATTACTTTTCATTTTAATGATGTCATTTAAAGTTCTAAATTTTGATGGAATCTCATTTATCAATTTTTTTCTTTTATACATCATGTCTTTTGTAAACTAGGTAGTTCTTGCCTACCCTGAATTCGTAAATATTTTCCCTTATAATTTCTTCTTAAAGTTTTATAGTTTTAGGCTTTCTTATTTAGGTTCATAGATCCCTTCAAGTTATTTTCATGTATGGAAATAAAGGGTTGAGGTTAATTTTTTATATACGATACCAGGTGTTCCAGTGCTGTTTGCTGAAAACACTATCTCTTCCTTGGCTCTTGAATTGAGTTTATATTCTATAAAATGCTAATGTTAAATAATCTTTCAAAACTCAGTGGACAATATATGTGTGGTTCTATTTCTAGATTCTCTGTTTTATTCCAATGATCTATAAATCTTTCCTTACACCAACACTGCCATGATTACTGTAGCTTTAGAAGAAGTCTTAAAATTAGGCACTAAATGTCTTCCAACACTGTTTTTGTTTTTAACTTTTCTAGGTTCTTTGTACTCCTACATAACTTTTAAATTTCGATATCCAATTCTTCATTTATAGCAAGTATACACAGACCTGAATTTTTATATATACCTTGTGTTTTCTAATCCTGCTAAATTCAAGTACAAGTTCTAGGGGCTCCTAGAGATTTCTTAGTATTTTCTCTGTAGATGATCATTTCATCTACATATAAAGATTTTGCTTCTGCCGTGCCAATCCTATCCTAATTGTGTCATTTTATTGCCAGACTATTTTGGTGGGGACTAGGTTTCAAAGTTTAATGGACAGATGAAGAGTAAGCATATCTGCCCTTGTTCCCCACCTTAGGGAGAAAGCATTGTATCTTCTCCATTTATATAAGGCATTCTCGCTGGAAGTATGGAGTACATGTCTTTAATCTGTTGAGAAGTTTCTGTTCTACTTCTAGGCTCCTGATAGCTTCTACCATGAACAGCTGTAGAATTTAGTCCAATACTTTTTCTCCAACTAGTGACAGGATCATATGGCTTTTTCCTTTCCTCTGTTAAAATGATGACTTTTGGGGGTGGATCTTCCAATGCTGAACTAACACTGCCATCCCTATAACAAAACCACTTTCTACATACTGCCAGATCTGACTTCTAATAGTTTGTTTTGTTAAACAAATTTCTACCTATGTTCATACATTTTCTTCTATTATTTTTATCCAATTTTAGGATTAGCACAATGTTGATTTCCTAAAATGAGGGGAGAAGTGTTCCTTTTTTCTGCTTTAATTGTTTGATATAATTTGTCAGTTAAAATGTTTATGAGCCTGATGTTGTCATATAGGTAGGTCTTCAAGCTAGGAATATACTTTCTTTAATAGGTGCTATTCAAATTTTATATTTCCTCCAGAGTTAGTTTCATTAATTTGTCTTCCAAGGTACTTCTTAGAAGTTGTTAAATTTATTTCAAAACAGATTTTTGTAATATGCTTTCTATATCCTTTTAAATTCTGTAAAATCTGTGGCAATGTCTCCTAGATCTTAATATTGTAATTTAAAAATTGTATAACTGATACTGTGTAACAGGAAACAAAGGTCTAAAAGAGCAGGGGAATTGTGAGGGGTAGGGTTAGGGAAAAAAGGGAAAGGAAAAAATATGAGAAGAGGAAAAAAATGGAAAAAAGGTCTTTGCAAATAGGGAAGGGTGGATGGGGTGAAGGGAGGGCAAGGGAAGGGGAAAAAAAATAAGAACCAAGAGGCTCATGTTAAGGTACAAGATCCCAATGATGAATGTAACTGTATTTTATACCTAAAATGTACCAATAAACTTAATGGGAAAAAAATAAATTTGAGATCAGCCCAAGCAACTTAAGAAAAAAAAAGTCTATTTCATCCAAGATGTCAAAGTTTTTGATTTTATACTATTTACAATATTCCTTTATTATTATTCAATAACTATAGTATCCGTTTCATAACCCATTTTACATTGATGCTATTAGCAATCTGTGTTTTTCTTTTTGTTTTTCATCATTACTTTTGTTGTAAGTTTATAAATATGTTCTTTTTTAAGGACCAGCTTTTGGCTTTGTTAAATTTCTTTCTTTTTGGGTTTTTTTTTCTTTTTTTTGAGATAAGGTCTGTCTCCCTATGATAAGGTCTTGAGCTTATCACATAGCCCATCCTAGCCTTGAACTCACTGTGATCCTCCTGCCTCAGCCTCCTGTTAATTTTTTTGTCTGTTTTTACATGTCATTAACATTTACTTTTTATTATTTCCTTTGTTTCCAAATTGTGTTTAATTTGCTCTTTGTTTACAGTTTTTTATGTGGAAACCTAAACTATTGACTTTAAATGTTTCTTCTTTTATAATACAGATATTTATATATACATTTCCCTCTGATCATTATTTCAGATGCATCAATAAATTTTCATATGTTGTATTTCATTATCATTGAGTTCAAGTATTTCTTCCATGTTTCTTTCTTTTATTTATTTAGAAGTATGTTATTAAATTTCCAGATTTGGGGGATTTTATAGGTAGTAGTTATTGATTTCCAATTCCATAATGTGCAAAGGATATACTTCATGTGGTTTCAAACTTTATACTTTATCATGATTTTTATTCTATTGGCAGTGTTAATAAAAAATTAATATGTACTTGGACAGAATGTGATTTTGTAGTTTGGACTACTGCATTTAGTAAATGCCCATCAGACATTATATATCCTGACTGATTTCTTTTGTACTTGCTCTATCAGTGACTTAGAAAGGATGTCATCTAATTACCAATATTGTAAATCTAATTACCAATATTGTAAATCTAATTTCTGGTTTTGGTTCTGTTAGTTTTTGTTGCAGGTATTTTGAATCTCCTGTTAAGTGTGTACTCCTTTAGGATTATTGTGTCTTCTTGATCATTGACAATTTTATCACTCCAAAAATTGTTTTCCTCTTCCTATTAAAATATACTGTGGGACATAAAGAAAAAAATGGGATGAGAACAGCATTGAGGGCCTGGGAAGCAGCTTGCAAATTTTAAGGGATCAGAGTAAGTCTCTTTAAGGAGTCGTTTGAGCAGACTTGAGGCAGTCAGCTAGTGGGCTATATGAAAGAGTGTCTCAGGCAGGGAAAACAGCAAGAACTGAAGCCCTAAGATAAGAGTGTGATAAATATTTTCAAGGGGTAGCAAGAAAGCAAGTGTGGTTGCAGATGAGTAAGTGACAGAGAAAATAGTAGGAGAGACAGAAAGATATAGGAAAGTCCTGAAGGTTTTTATAAAATTTTGGCTTTTGCTGTAAGTGACAACAGAATTCATCACATGGTTTTTGTATGACTTACTCCATGTTCTGACTTACATACTAGAGGGATTGTTCTGGCTCCTACATTAAGGACAGAGTGCAATGGCACTAGGAAAATGGCAGCCTGTTATAGCAATCCAGGAAAAAGAGGAGAATGATTGGGCCATGGTGTTAGCTGCAGAGGTAGTGAAGTATAAGAAGAAGGGTCAAGGATGCCTTCACGTTTTGGGGGCTGAATAATAGAATGATTTTCCCTGTTTTTCTAAAAGAAAGATGAGAGCTAGCTCAGTTTATTGATAAAGACCCTGTAAGTGCATCCTAGGGAAGTTAAGATTCAGTGAGGCCTCTGTTAGGAATGGCTTTGCTATGGCTGTATCTATAGCCCACAGCTGGTAAAAGAAACTATGATTCAGGTCAAATGAGATAGAAGCACTGGATTGTGTTTTAGATTTTGTGAGGTAGAGAAAGGAGACTAAAATTGCTTACAAATTGAGTGAGCGTCTTGGTTATTAACCAAGAGTCTGATATTATCTGACATATTGCTTTAATGGAACTTGTAAAGAGCCAGTGTCAATAATGTGCCTAGAAAAGATAAGTCACTCACAGTTTGAGTACATTAATGGGAAGTGCTGAAAATATATCATGACCAAAGGTACAAAAAGGGTGAAAAATCATACATCAAGGTAATTCGGCTCTCTTATTTAGTTATCTGATTTAGCTTAATCTTTGTGATTTTTTTTTTACCACAGTGACTCAGGAAGAGAGAATGATCAATTTTGAGTTTTGCATCCTCTGATTTTTTTTTCCATCTATTTAGTAGAGGCATAAATGAATAAGGAAGAGACAAAATAGAAGAACATGCTAGAAAGAGAAGAAAAGCTAGAGACCTTGTCATTCACAAATTAGGTATAACCCTAAGTAATATGTACTTTTAGATAATGAAGACAAACACATTTCTTACATTATTTAAAATGTCAAAATATGAGAATGACAACATTTTGAGTGGCAGAATAAGGACCTAAAACACCATCTTTTTCATAGAGGCAATGATAACACTGAAAAAAGGGTCAATAAACTCAAAATTAAAGAAGTTAGAGAAAAGCTTATCAATACATTATAATTAGATAAAGGAGAAGAAATAAGTTAGCATACAATGGCATAACTATATATAATGATTATTTTAAAATCTAGAAGGAAAGATGTTGAATGTTTTCACTACAAAAAACATCACATGGTACCCATAAATATGTGCACATTTATGTGTCCATTAAACAAGTAAATAAAATATCCTAATAACTAAAAATTTGCCATTTCTTTTATAATATTGTTTGAATACATTTTTTGTCTTCAATAGTTCCCTTTGTATTTATATATATATATCAGCTTGTATGTATGGCATTAATTTTATGGTAGCTAAAATGAATGTAAAAGAAAATATTGTAATTAGAATCAGATATTGTATTACAAAATACATGCTGTACTTCTATGAATTCCATAAAGTGAAATGTTATATACTGTAAAGGAATTCTACTTGTAGCAAAACTACCCATAATGAAGCAGACATTAAGACTTCCCACATAAACAAAATTGAATGTTTATTACCAGGCCTATGAGAGCAGATCTCCCCTATGAAAAATCCCAAAGGGAGTCTTTCAGAGTGAATTCCAAAAACTTATATGGCAAGTCATATCCACATGGGGAAACAAAGAGCATGAGTAAAGGTAACTACTTCAGTGAATATAAAAAGCAGAATAAATGTAATTCTTGTTTGTAACTTTTTCCTCTTAATGAATATTCACATAAAGCTGTAATTACCAATTTGTGTTGATGTGTATGCAATAATATAAAGCTGTAAGTTGTATGACAATAACAGCACATTGGAAAGGGAGAAAATAGAGCTATTTAGAACCATAATATTAAGTTGGTATCAGTATGAGCTATATTTTATAAAGACGCATTAGTTTCCTAGATCTTTCATAACAAATTAATACAAACTGGATGGACTAAAAGAGTATAAATACTCTCTCATGGTATTAGAAATCTAAAGTCAAGACGTCAGCAGAACTAGTCTCTTTGAAGGCTCTAGGGAAAAAAATCCTTTTTTGCTTCTTCGTAGTTTCTGGTAACTTCTTACAGTTCTTGTCAGTTCTTAGCTTATAGCTACATCACTTGTATCTCTGTCTCACACAGCCTTATTCCCTTTGTCTATTTCTAGTGTGTCCTGATTGATTGCATCTGAAAATACCCTATTCAAAAATAAGATCACACTGGGGTTTTGGGTAGACATGAATTTGAGGTGAGGGGGGCAGTTATTTAACCCATCATAGATGTTAGTTGCAATCTCCAGAGTGACCACTAAAGAAATCATTCACATAAATGAAAAGGCAAAAATGAAGTAAGAATGATTCAATGGAAAGTGCTTAACATAAAGGTAATAATGAGGAAAACAGAGGAACATAAAAGTCATAAGACATTCAGAAAATGAATAAATGGAAGGAGCAATTGGATTAAACATTTTCATTGAAAGGAAGTTGACAGAAGCAACATGATTAATGACATAAGTGACACCTTTAGATTCAAATGTAGATTGAGATTAAAAGTAAAGTAAAAAAATGCCATGCAAATGAAAAGAAAGATGAGTAATTGCATTAATGTCAAATAAAAGTAATGATAAAATGTTATTATTAGATACAAAGAAGCATATTTTTTGATGATAAAAGGTCAATCCATGAAGAAGATATAGCAGTTGTAAATTTAAATGCACCTAGGAAGAGAAACCCAAAATACATGATGCAAAAACTGTTAAAATTGTTCTGCCACCTGCCTCGCAAGTGCAAGATCCCAAATTCAATCCCCGGTACCAAAAAACAAAACAACTGTTAGTATTGAATGGAGAAGTAAACAGTACAGCTGTAATACTTAAAATCTTTAAGAATGTACTATCAGTAATAGAACAAGTATCCAGAAAATCATAAAATATTTGATCTTCCCTATTAATCAACTAGACATAAGACACATTTGTGAAACATTCCTTCTAAAAATATTAGAATACCTATTCTCAAGCACACATTGAATGTTTGCCATTATATAAAGAACATATGTTTAGGCCTAAAAATGTATTTAAAAGAATTGAAAGCATGCATAATACATTCTCTGAGCATAATCAAATGATGTTAGAAATCAACAACAGACGGAAATTTGGAAATTCACCATGATATTGAAATTATGCACCACACTCCTAAATAGTGGGTTAAAGGAGAATTCACAAGGAAATTACAAAATATTTTGAAATGAATGAAAATGAAAGCACAAAATACAAAAACATATGGGATGCAGCTAATGTACTGCTAGAGAAATTTGTAGCTGTAAATGTATAAATGATAAAAGAATACATATAGCAAATTAATAACCTAACCTTCCACATTAGGGAATTTTTTTTAAAAAAAAGCTAACTAAAAGTAAGCAGAAAGAAGGAAATAAGAAGGGCTAGAGGGGAAATAATGAAATAGAAATAGAAAACCAATAGAAAATATCAAATAAAAATTAGTTCTTCGAAATAAGCAAGAGGGCCAGGGATTTAGCTCAGTGGTTCCACCGCCTGCCCTGCAAGCACAAGGACCCAAGTTCAATCCCCAGTACCAAAAAAAAAAAAAAAAGAAAACGAAATAAGCAAGAAATTTGACAAATATTAGCTAGAATGACCAAGTATCAGAGAAAAACAAAGAAATAAATTAAAAGAGGAGACATTACTACCCACTTAACAAAAGCAAAACAATTATTTGGAGAATACTATGAACAATTTTATGTTAATAAATTAGGCAACACCAGGTGTAGTAGCTCAAGCCTGTAATCCCAGCACTCCAAGGCTGGGGCAGGAAGATTGCCATGAGTTTGAGGCCAGCCTGAGCTATAGTGAGTGCAAGGCCAGCCTGAAATACATAGAGACACTGTCTCCAAAATAATCCATAAATAAATAAATATAAATACATAAGGTAACCAAGATCTTATATCAACAAAGTAGATAACCCCCCCAAAAATGGACAAGTTACTACAAACACACAAAACTCTGAATAGAACTTGTAAACCAGTTTACTATTCACCAGTTATCAATCCTAGGAGAAGACTCTAAGCACTTGCCAATACTATGCACCAGTATCACTCTATTTGCACAAGTTTGATGAGACATAATGCTCACACAAATTAAAGAAAATAACTTCAATATTCACAGATAGGCAGCAAAGGAAAATAAACACCCAAGATTCATGGAGAGCAGATTCCTTAGGACGTAGTAGAGTGGCCAGTTTGTATGTGCCCCACATTGCATCACAGTGGAGGGAACCAAAAGTATGCACTGACCTGGGTTTTATGCCTGGGGGCAACTGGAATCACTGTGCTAAAGCATTACAGGACATCCTGTCTTAGGAGGGACAAGTACAGAGCCTGGGTGTTGTGGTCAGTTCCTTTAGGGTGTTGCATTCCAAGTACATGCTGTAGTTATTTTGAGAACTACTAGTAAGAAAAGGTAGGACAGCTGAGTCACCATGGCCACCTGGTGATTTGCCTTGCAGACTTTTAACAAGAGAGTGAATTTATTATTTAAAAACTCACCACCGAGAAAACTCCAGGCCTAGATGGCTTTACTAATGAATTTTACCAAGTATATAGAGAATAAGTCACAAATTCTTTACAAATTCTTGCAAAGAATACAACAGGAGAAAACACCATGAGGCCAGCAATACCTTGATGCTAAAACCAAATAAAGACATCATAAGAAAAGGAAACTACAGACAAATAACTCAAGTGTATAAACACAAAAATCTTTATCAAAGTACTAGCAAATTGACTCCAGAACAAAAGTATATAACATGACCAAATGGGATTTATCTTAGGAAAGCAAGGTTTATTCAATGTAGGAAAATCAATTTATGTAATATGCTATGTTTATAGAATAAAAGAAAAAAACCCACATAATAATCGGAACATCTATAGAAAATTTATTTAACAAAATTCAACATCTTTACATGATTAAAAACACTCAAATAGAATTTCCTTGAACTGATCAAAGGAATCTATGAAATATCTACCTCTACCATCATACTTAATGGCAGAGCCTGAAATCTTTCCCCTTAAGTTTAAGAACAAGACAAAGGTATCGCTTCCTTCTCACCATTTCTTTCCAATGTAATGAAGAAATTTAAATATTGAAGTGGGAAAATAAGAAATAGGCCATATCTCTGCCCCCAGTGTCAAGGAGCAGAGCTGACCCCAGCACAGAGGAGGTGAACCTTCAGGGCTGCTATACCACTGCCCCCAGTGCCAAGGAGCAGAGAGCCACTCCCAGTGCAGAGGAGGTGAACATTCCAGGCTGCCATACCACTGCCTCAAGCACAGAGGAGGTGAACTTTCCAGGCCGCTATACCACTGCTCCCAGTGCTGAGGACCAGAGCGGCCACCAGTGCAGAGGAGGTGAACTTTCTGGGCCGCCATAGCTCTGCCTACAGGGTCGAGGAGCAGAGCCACCCCCAGCACAAAGGAGGTGAAACTTCCAGGCCACCATACCACCGCCCCCAGTGCTGAGGAGGTGAACTTTCCAGGCCCCCTTACCAGCACCCCCAGCACCGAGGAGTAGAGATGCCCCCAGCACCTAGGAGCAGAGCCACCACCAGTGCAGAGGAGGTGAACCTTCCAGACTGCTGTACCTCTGCCCCCAGGGTTGAGGAGTAGACCTACCCCCAGCACTGAGGTGTGAATTTCCGGGCCGCCATACCACTGCCCCCAGCACAAAGAAGCAGAGCTGCCCCTACCGCAGAGGAGGGGAACATTCCAGGATGCAGTACCACTGCCCCCGGCACTGAGGAGGGTGCCAACAGCACACATCCACTCCCCACAAGTTGAAATGAGGACACTTAAACAAGTCTCAAAGCCAGACTTCCAGATCACCTAAAGCAACCCTAAAGGGAAACAAGATGGAACAATCTGATACTCAACCACCTGGACTCCCTGAACTGGCAACAAAAGAGGATCTAGAAAGAATGAAATCAGAAATAATTTCTCAGGTAACAGCAGAGATTGTGCCTATAGTGCAAGACATGATGAGTAAGTCTAGAGAGGACACAGATTAAAAAAAAATAGAGGAGCTGAGGAACATGATGGAATCCCAACATAGGAAAGAAATGGAATCCAAAAAACAGATGCAAACAGATTTCCAGGAGATTAAAAACTCCATTGAAAGTTTACACAGCAGAAAGAGCCAATGTGAGGAGAGAAAATCAGATATAGAAGATAAGATTGCAATTAGTGACCAGGAAAACAAAAATCTGTTTAAAACAGTAAGGGAACATGAGAAATCAATCCAGCAGCTGCTAGATGATGCAAAGAAGAATAACATAAGACTAATCGGAGTCAATGAAGAAAAAGGAGAGAGTGCAGATGATATAAAAAAACTATTCACAGAAGTGATGGCAGAAAACTTCCCAAGCAGGTGAAAAGAACTTGACATATAGATAAGTGAGGCATATAGGACTCCAATTAGCCTTGATCAAAAAAAAATCTATATACATAGGCATATAATAGTTAAGATTCCAGAGACTCAACAGAAGAACAAAGTTCTACAAGCAGTTATAGAAAAGAAACAAATCACATACAAAGGAAAGGCCATCAGAATCACAGCAGAATTTTCAACATGAACCCTCAAGGAAAGAAGAACTTGGAGTGGTGTATTTCAAACACTAAAGGAAAACAGTCTCCAAACCAGAAAGATTCCAGAACTATCTTTCAAAATTAGTGGAGAAATAAGAAACTTTCATGACAAAGAGCACCTTAGGAACTTCATGAATACCAAACCAGCACTCCAAAAATTTTAAGACAATATCCTAGGAAATGACAATGAGGATCACAACCTCAGGCAGCCCAACAGAATGAATCCATCGGGCACGACAAGAAATTTAACTCAAAGGGGGAAAATGCAACAGAAACAACAAGTCATGACAATGATAAGTCAATATGTATCAGTTATAACCATCAATGTTAATGGTCTTAATTCACCAATCAAAAGAAATAGACTGGCAGAATGGGTCAAGAAGCAAGATCCAACAATATGCTGCATATAAGAAATACACTTAATTTAAAAAGAAACTCATAGACTGAAAGTCAAAGGGTGGAAAACAATACTCCATGCGACAAGAACCAGAAAAAATAGCAGGAGTAGCTATCCTCTCTGCAGATCCAGTGGATTTCAAACCAACACTGATTAAGAGAGACAAAGAAGGACACTACATCCTTGTAAAGGGAAGACTCCAAGAGGAAGAGATGACAATCATAAATATATATGCACCAAACACTAGTGTGCCCAACTATATAAAGCAACCACTAACAGACATGAAAAATCATATAAGCACTAAAACAATAGTAGTGGGGGACCTTAATACCCCATTCTCACAAATAGGTCAACTGCACAAAAAATAAACAATGAAATACAAGAACTCAATTGAACAAATGAACTTAACAGATGTTTACAGAGTGTTCCACCCCACAAAATCAGAATACACATTTTTTTCAGCTACACATGGGTCATTCTCCAAAATAGACCACATACTCACTCATAGAACATGTTTAAGTAAGTGCAAAGGAATTGAAGTTATCCCCTGTATATTGTCAGACCATAGTGCAATGAAATTGGAGATCAATGGCAAAAGAAACTGCAAGGATTTCATAAACACATGGAAAGTGCACAACACACTTCTGAATAACCAATGGGTCACAGAGGAAATTCAAGAAGAAATCAGACAGTTCCTTCAATTAAATGACAATGACAGTACAACATATCAGAATCTATGAGACACAATGACAGCAGTCTTATGAGGGAAATTCATAGCAGTGAATACTCATATTAGGAAAATAGAGCGAGCCCAATTAAACAACCTGATGCTGAACCTCAAGCTTCTAGAAAAAGAAGAACAGCAGAAACCCTGAGCTCATACAAGGGAGGAAATTATAAAGATCAGAGCAGAAATCAATGCAATGCAGTCTAAGAGAACTATACAAAAAAATCAATGAAGCCAAGAGTTGGTTCTTCAAAAGAATAAACAAAATTGACAAAGCCTTAGCCATCATCATCAGAAAAAGGAAAGAAAAGGCCCAAATCCATGCAATTAGGGATGAAAAGGATGAAATTACAACGGACCAAGCAGAAATTCAGAGGATCATCAATACCTACTTCCAGAACTTATATGTCAATAAGATGGAAAACACAGAAGAAATGGACAAATTTCTATATAAGTATGAATTAGCAAAGTTGAACAAAGATGACCTAAATATTCTAAACAACCCAGTATCAATCAATGAAATTGAAAATGTAATTATAAACTTACCAACTAAGAAAAGCCCTGGTCCTGATGGCTTCCCTGCTGAATTCTACAAGACATTTAGAGAGGAACTACTTCCACTACTGTTTAACCTCTTCAGTGAAATTGAAAGGGAAGCAATACTCTGAATTCATTCCTCGAAGCAAGCATCACCTTGATCCCTAAAGCAGAGAAAGACCCACCCAAAAAAGAGAACTATAGGCCAATCTCACTAATGAAAATAGATGCCAAAATCCTTAATAAGATACTGGAAAATAGAATGCAGAAGATCATCAAGAAGAGCATACACCCTGACCAAGTGGGATTCATCCTAGCAATGCGGGGATGGTTCAACATACTCAAATCAACAAATGTAATACACTATATCAATAGAGCCAAGGACAAAAACCACATGATCATCTCAATAGATGCAGAAAAAAATTTGACAAAATCCAACACACATTAATGATAAAAACCCTACAAAAAACTGGAATAGATGGTCTCTACCTCAATCTGATGAAAGCCACGTATGAAAAGCCAACAGCCAATATCATACTAAATGGTCAAAAACTGAAGTCAAATTATCATTATTTTGCAGATGACATGATGCTCTATATAGAAGGCCCCAAGAACTCCACCAAAAGTCTTCTAGACTTAATAACCAAATTCAGTAAAGTAGCTGGATACAAGGTCAACACACAAAAATCAATAGCTTTCCTCTACATGAACAACAGACTCACTGAGAGAGAAATAGGGCAAACAATTCCTTTCACAATAGCATCCAAAAACTGAAATACCTAGGAATCATCCTAACAAAAGAAATCAAAGACCTCTTCTCTGAAAACTATAGCACTTTGAAAAGAGAGATTGAAGATGATATCAGAAAATGGAAAGTCATCCAAAAATTCATTTGGAACAAGAAAAGACCTAGAATAGTAAAAGCAATCCTAAGCAATAGAGACATGGCAGGGGGTATCACAACCCCCAACTTGAAACTATACTACAAAGCTAGTCTTATAAAAACAGCATGGTAATGGCAAAGAAACAGACCTGAGGACCAGTGGAACAGATTAGAAGATGCAGAAACAACTCCAGACACACTCAGCCACCTCATCTTCGACAAAGCAGCCAAACACCCTCGCTGGAGGAAAGATAGCCTCTTTAATAAATGGTGCTGGAAAAACTGGGTTTCAACTTGCCAAAGATTAAAACTAGACCTATATCTCTCACCATGCACTAAACTAAAACCAAAATGGATTGAAGATGTAAATACAAAAACAGAAACGCTGAACCAGCTGGAACAGAGGTTAAGTAGAACTCTTGAAGACATTGGTATGGGAAAAGATTTTATGAACAAAACCTCAGTTGCCCATGAACTAGCACAAACAATCAACAAGTTGGATCTCTTCTTATTAAAAAGCTTCTGCACAGCAAGAGAAACCACCAGCAGTGTGAAGAGACAACCCACAATGCGGGAAAAAATTTTCACCTGCTCTTCCTCAGACAAAGGTCTACTATCTAGAATCTATAAAGAACTTTAAAAAGCAGACCTCCCAAATTTAAAGACCTAATCCAAAAATGGGCATCTGAAATGAACAGACATTTCTCAGAGAAAGAAGTAGAAATAGCAAAGAAATATATGAAAAAATGTTCAACATCACTGGTCATTCGAGAGATGCAAATAAAAACAACACTGAGATTCTACCTCACTCCAGAAAGAATGGCTGTTATCATGGAATCAACCAATAACAAATGCTAGCAGTGCTGTGTGGAAAGAGGAACCCTGCTCCACTGCTGGTGGGAGTGTAGACTGGTGCAACCACTGTGGAAACCTGTATAGAGATACCTCAAAGAACTAGGACTGGAAGTCCCATTTGACCCAGCTATTCCCTTGCTGGGCATCTTCCCCAGAGTATTAAAAGAATCATACCACAGTGATGTATGTGCACCCATGTTCATAGCAGCACAATTTGTAATAGCTAAAACTTGGAAACAGCCCAATTGCCCATCAACTGCATACTGGATAAAGAAATTGTGGGGGTTTTTTTTATAAAATGGAGTACTACTCAGCCATCAAAAATGAGAAATTAGAGACATTTATAGCTAAATGTATGCACATTGAGGTGATACACTTAAGTGCAATAAATAGGACACACATGTGTAAATACCGAATAGTTTCTCTAGTGTGAGAAACTGAAAGTGTAAATAAGGACTAAAAGTTATAATAGATAATGTGAAATAGGAAGAAAAGGGCCAAAGGCGAAGGGGAAGTAGGAGGGGTAGGGGAAAGGAAAGAAAGGAATGGAATTAATATGAAAAAATGGAAACAAAGTGTTTGTAAATTGGGAGGGATGGAGGGTTGAAGGGAGGGCAAGGGAATGGGGAAAAAATAAAAAGCAAGAAAGATTATGTAAAGATGCAAATTTCCAATGATGAATGTCATTATATTGTATACCTGAAATGTACCAATGAAATTAATTAAAAAACCCAGGAGAATAAGAAATAAATTGATTTTTATAATGACATAATTTTGTATATAGAAAATTCTAAACAATATATTTAAAAACTACTAAAATCAAGGAATAGTTTTGGCAAACTCATATGGTATGTGAATAAATAATAAACAAAAAGTAATTGTATTTCTATGTAACAATCTGAAAATGAAATTAAGAAATTAATTCAATGTATAGTACCATCAAAATAATAAATTACTTTGAAATAAATTCAGCCAAAAAGTTCAACAATTGTATGTTGAAAGTTATATAACATTGTCCAAAAAAATTGGAAATCTAAGTAAATGGAAAATGTTCCCTGAAGACATAATATTGTAAAAATGACAATATTCCCCAAATTGGTCTACTGATTTAATGCAGTCTTTAGCAAATCTCAAAACTTGCTTTTGCATAAATGAAAAAGCTGAGCATAAAATTCATTTAGAAATACAAAGAGCCTAGAATAGACAATACAGTCTTGGAGAAGAACAAAATTAGAGTATTCTTTTCATTTCTAAAGCTTACTACAAAACTATATTGATCAGGACAATATGGTAATGCCATATGGATCCATGAACCATTGAAATAGAATTCAGAATCCAGAAATGAACCCTTATATTTATTGATTCTAAATGAAGTAAAGACAATTTGATGGGATAGAGAGTAGTCTTTTCAACCACTTATACTGGGACATAGTAAAGGAGATTTGAACCTCTTTCTCACTATATACAAAAAACTCACCAAAAAGATAAATGGCCTAAATGTAAGAGCTAAACTACAAACTGGTAAAGAAACACACACACACACACACATACACACACACACACACACACACACCTCACATATATATCTTTATATTGTGATTTTGGAATAGGCAGTGGTTCTTAGATATGACACTCTTAAAACTCAAGAAAAAATACCAAATAGTTTCTCTGGTGTGAAAAACTAGAAGTGTAAATAAGGTTCAGATGGTATAATTGATAATGTGAAATAGGAAGAAAAGGTCTAAAGGAGTAGGGGAAGTGGGAAGGGTAGGGGAAAGGAAAGAAGGAAAAAAAATATGAGAAAAGGAAAAAATGGAAACAAAGTCTTTGTAAATAAGGAAAGATGGAGGGGGTGAAGGGAGGGCAGGGAAATTGGGAAAAAATAAGAACCAAGATACATCATGTAAAGTTACAAGATCCCAACAATGACAGTAACTGTATTGTATACCTAAAATGTACCAATAAACTTAATAAAAAAAAAAAACTCAACAAAAATATAACCCAATTAAAAATAGGCAAAGTATTTGAATAAGTATTTCTAGAAAGATGATGTACAAATGACCAATTAGCACTTGAAAAGATATTCACCTCTTCAACATTCCCAATCATTTAGGGAAATCCAAATCTAAACTATGTGAGCTAGCCCTTAATACCCACTAGGATGACTATAACTAAGAAGTGTAAAAATAAGTATTGCTAAGGATGTGGAGAAATTAAAACCATCATATATGGCTGGTGTGTTGGTCAATTTTTCCGTGTACAAATATCTGAGAATAATGACTTGAAGAGATTTATTATGGCTCATGGTTTCAGAAGTGTCAGTCCATGGTCAGCTGGCCCCATTGCTTTTAGGCCTACAATGAGGCAAAACATCATGATAAAAAGATATGATGAAGCAGAGCTGCACATTTCATGGAAGACAGGAGAACAAAGGGAAAGAGAAAGAGGCCAAGGATACCAGATATTGTTCCCAAGTTATGCCTCCATGATCCACTCCCTTTAAATATGTTCAGCCATCACTTCCCAATAATGTAATCAATGTATGATCTCATTGAAAGCTTAGTCCACTTGCTAAAGTTACAGTTCTCATGATCCCAGTTATTTCCCCAAAACCCATCAGCTTCCAACCAAACCTTTAGCCCATGAGTTTGGGGTATCATTTCAAATCCAAACCATAACAGCTGGTGAGAATGTGTGAAGTGCTATAGCCACTTCAGAAAGAGTTTGGCAAGTCCTCAACAGAGTTTCTGTATGACCGACCCAGTAATTCCACTCTTTAAGTACACATCTAAAAGAATTATAAATATGTGGTTGTACAAAAACTCCCCAAAATTTCATTAAGGCTTTATTTATATTTGCCAAAAAGTAGAAACCACACAAATATTTGCTAGTGATCTATGGCTAAGTAGAATGTGGTGTATTTATACATTTGGCAGTAAAAAGGAAGGAAGTACTGATACTGGCCTCAACTTGCACAAACCTTGAAAATAGAGTCCCATGAAAGAACCTAGACACAAAAGGCGATAGAGTATATAATAATATTCCAGTTAATTGAAGTGCCCAAAGTAGGCAAATCCTTAGAGAAAGTTGGTAAGTGCTAAGAATTTGAGGAGTAACTGCTTATAGGTATGATGTTTCTTTGGGGAGTGTTAAAAATATTGTGTGAACCTACAGAAAACTAGTAAACTGTTGACTTTAAAAGGGTGAATGCTATAGTATAAATTATGTCTCTACTTTTAAAAATCCAACATACAAAGTGCACAGATTAAAGTACAGTAAATAAAGTTTTGAAAAGTTCACCTGTGACTTCTTTGGCCTGCTCTTGATTTGATCTTTAATATCATGTGCTGTCAGAAACAGAAAGGATTAACCCCATTTGCTTATTTCCAAGACGATCCACCATTCAAAATTTCTTCATTTGTCTTTGCTTTCTTTCTTCTGCATTAATAATTTATCCATATATAAAATTAAAAATAAAATAAAATTGATTACAGCATCACAACTCATAAACACTTTCAATAATTTATAATTCTGCAACAGTGAATGGTGCCACAGTGATAATGAATCATTAATGAGTTTGGCACAGGAAATAAACTTCTGATTATTTATTAGTCTCACCATATTGACTTTAATCCCCTCCTTTCTTTATCAGTCCATCAAACATTTCTGGAAAGCCATTTCTGGAGATGATGTTTGTGTAGGGATAAACTTGAAATTGTGGATTGTTCCCAATCTTTGGAACTTTGATGCTAATAGCAAATTGATTGAGACACCAGGGGTAAGAACTCCAAGAGAGTACAGTCTTAGATACTGAAATATTTACCTCCCAAAATAAACTCCTAAAATATCTCTTAGTTTTATTGTTACATTCATATCGTCACTCTCTACCATTATTCAGAGCTGCTTTTTCCTTTAATTAGTGCTTTTGTGGCCCTGCAAGTGCCATCTTGTGGAGGTATACTATGTGCTCTGGGTATTCCTGAATTGTTTTCGTTGTGTGTCATTAGGGTGCTAATAAGACTGATTGCCAGTCAAGTACTTCATAGACAAAACATTAAGGAGGATGCAGAGCTCCTCAGCCACTCTGTGTTCTCCAACTGTCTGAAGCACTTCCACCCTTTCATTCTCAGCAGGTAACCTTACTTTTAATATCACAGAAAGCAGAGGACTTCCTAAGACACCCTTTATTTTCCCACCTATATTTATTCAAGCTTCTCTTGTGTGCATTCATTTTTACTCCCCTTCCATATTTTCTTCTTCAAGTAGTTATTCCTCTGATTACAAAGTCAACCTTCTGCCACTGCTTTGGATTCCATCTTTTTCTTTTACCCTTTACCAGAAATTTGCTTCACAGTTCACATTTCTTGCTCTGTACATTCAAATTTGATCTCCACAGTAACTATTTTCTGTCTTTGAAATATGATTATCTTCTCCATATAACATAACACTGCTCTTCCCACCTCCCTCCATCCCTTCATGTCTCCTGGCTCTTCATTTCAAGTCTCTTAAAGAGTGATTTACTGTCATTCTCTATTAGCTCATGTCTTGTTCACCAGCCACCTTGAGCAGTTAGATTTCCTGTACAAAACATCAAAGGCAGATTTCTCAGCAAAATGACCTTTTCAGTTATCAACTCCATTGGGCTATTTTTTTCCTTATCTTACTCAAACTGTGCCTCTTAAAACGCTTAATTCCTGTATCTGCATTTCTCCAATTTTTTCTTATAATTTTCCTTTTTTTGAGGGGGTGTTGCTTTCCAACTGGACTTCTCAAGGGCATGGACCATGTCTTTTTTTTTTTTTTTAATCCAACCTCGTTTCTTACTTCCATAATCAAGTTGAGTACATCACTGTGGTGGATTAAACTAATGGTCAACTTAGAATGCCCAGCTAAATTGAGTCAGTGTAGTTTTGGGTGTGGAAGACTCACCTGAGAATTGTTGCCAATGACATAAAAGAAGAACTGGAGGGGAAGATTGTATGCTGTTGATTTTCCTGGAGAAGCTTGCTGCGGCTGGTTGTCCCCAGTGTGAACTTGGTTGTTCTTGTCTCAGGTCCTCACTGCTGCTGGGAATGGCTGCTGTTCTCATCAGGGGAGCTGTGGTCTTCGCCTTGAGTGCTGCCTCCTGGCTCCAGTGCAGGTCCCTCAGCCTGGTGACACAGATCTTTCACTCTGCCAGCACAGACTTTGTAGCTTCTGCCACTGGCCTTCGGGTGTGAGACCAAAGCGACTCCATTTTGCTAAAGTCCACCATTCCCCTAGCCTCTCAAATTAATGGTTAAAATGTGTTTGCTCTGGTACAGAAGATACAATCTGTAACAAACCAAAGTTCCTAAGTTAATTACTCAGCCATCTGTTTGCCCAGGAAATGAACGTTCGGGGCCCCCTATCCATAGAACAATCTGTAGATGTGCTGACTATCAGTACGTAATGGTCGTGACTAATAGTCAGTGTGTCTGCTGACCAGCAGTACGTGACAGTCGACCACCAACCTTTGCCCCTCATTTCCCTCGTAAAACCTACATGTAACCACCCCTCAACCCCCCAATGCACCTGGCCAATCAGAAATATACACTTCATGCTCGCTAAATGCTAACCAATCATGTAACTGCTAAATAGAAAATCTGCAAACCTTGCTGTAACCTCTATAAAAACCCCACTAATTTAATATTCGGGGCTCTCGATATTGATCCGCTGCGTCGGTGACAATTGAGAGTCCCTGCTCGAGCTTGAATAAACGACCCTCGTGCGTTTGCATCGGAATCGGCTCCTTGGTGGTCTTTGGGGACTTCGTGATCTGGGCACAACACGGGCCTTCTCAGTGCAGATCCTTGATATAGACTTTCATGAGACATTGCCGTGGGCTCTAGGCCTCTGGCTGGACTCATGGAGGACATTGCCCTGGGCCCTAAGCCTTTAGCTAGACTAGTGTGGGACATTGTCGTGGGATCTAGGCCTTTAGCTGGATTCTTTGGGTTTTTAACGGGTGGGCAGATCTCTTGCACTCCTTTACATTTAACTTTTTGGGTGAATATTATAAAATAATCCTATAAATTATGTGTCCTGTATTAAAGCTATCTCCTTGCCAACCCTGTCTACAACAATCACCTCAAACAAGCACACAAATATTTGTCAAATAAGTGTTTCTTCTCCATCTCAGCACTCTTGAAAGTCATAACCCATCAGGGCTTCATCCTTGGCCCTTTATTCATTCTGATCACTTAACTGAATTAATCAGACATTTGCTTTTTGTCTTCAAACAAACCAGATTGCATGATTTCTACATCTGACACTCTACTAAACTCCCCACTAATCAACCCCATTGTCTTCTGGTTAACATCTTCCATAAGTTCCATTTGTTCCTTAGTTCAACATAGATGCTTTCTTCATCTTCACTTTCAAAAGCACTTCTTTATATTGCATTATAGATTGCAGTGTAGTTGTTTGCAGTATAGATGCTGAAACTAGACTACCTCTGTTCCCATTTGGTTACTCCTCTGATGGAATTTAGGCAGAGTTCAGTTGACAGGGAGACACCCACGTGATAGACAAGCCTATCTCTTACTGATAGACTGCCTTTTAGAGTGTGACTTCTTGCAGATCTCTAAATCCTTTCTCTGCTTTATCAAAGCCTAAGATCTCCTCTTTAATTATTTTAGTTTGGGATGGATCAGAGCTGGAAAGTAGGATAGGTGTGTATGCGTGGGGCGGGGGGGGGGGAGAAATTAAAGATAAAGGAAGAGAGAAAATTCCATTTTGTCACATATATAATGTAACAAAAATAAGTACCTATTTAAGCACCTTTCAATTCAGTGAGAGATTATGTATTAAGCCTCAAAAATTAAAAAACTTATTAAGCATAAATATAACAAATTTATGTCACATTTACATTGCTAACTCCTAATAGTTGACAGTTTCTAAATGATTTTATTTTATCTGTGTATTATGCTGCATGTAATCAGGTCTGCTTGTCTAGAAGTGCCTCAGGTGTTGATTATAAGTAATCACTGTTTTAATGCTAACAAATCCAAGGCTTTTACCCCTATTATGTTTAAGCAGGAAGTTCTTTTGTTTTTAACTTACACATCTGTAGGATGAACAATTCAAATGTGTCATTGACCCAGGATAATTATAATACTTTTACTTACACAGTGGTCTTGTGCTTTTGGTAACAAATATAACTGTTTAAAAACTAAAAGATCAATGACTATATGAACACACTGATTTTATGTCAAATGTGTTTATCATGATGTAAAAAGTGGTTATTCAGTTAGGAAGTGAAGCTAAGCCTGGAATAAAATTAGCTTTCTGATGTTTAGTGCTGAGAAACAACATCCAGGGGTGGTGTTGTAAGGTAAACAGAGCGAGTGTTATTGACATTGTCCTTAAAGATGAGGCCAGAGTCAGCATTACAGAAGGAGGAGCCTTCTTCAGTGGAAGCATCATTAGTGAGCAATACACCTCTCCTGCAAGTGTTGCCCAGATACCAATCAAGCATCCTGTGGCTTTCATTTTTGCTCTGAGAAATCAGTAATAAGTCCAGATTTGTAGAGTAGAAAGGCTACAATCTTCCTCTGTAGATTACCCACCTTTTTTTTTTTCTCTGCTTGCTTTTAAGGTAAACTTCTGTCAGTGGTGGTCTTCATTTTCATTTTGATAGGTGTTGGCAAAGATCTCTTCCTTATTCTTTTTGGGAGTCAGCATAATTTTATTCATATTTCTGAAGAAGATTTGCTGCAAGTAGCATGAAAGAAATGTGAATAGTAACTAGAAAGAAAAAGGTGTAGTTTGTTTAAGATGACAGAAATGCGGGCCAGAGATTTAGCTCAGTGGCACTGCTGCCTGCCTTGCAAACTCAAGGTCCTGAGTTCGATCCTCGGTACCAAAAAAAAATGACAGAAATGATAGTATAAATGTTCCTGATGGACCTGATCTATTGAAGAAAGTAAAGCTAGTGGCCCAGTAGGGAGAGAGGGAAGATCATGGTGGTGATGTACTTGAGTAGATGAGAAGGTGGGCAACTGCAGTGATGGAGGAGGGAGCCGCAGGAGGACTAACACTTACTGTTAAGTGGGAGAAGACAGAGGGTTGAGTACAAGGGTGTGCTGTTGGATAGAGGTGGAGATAAGCACTTTCAGAAGTTCTTTCTATATTTCCCTTAAAAGTGTTTTTGACCTGGCCTTTTCATTTTACAATATAGGTTGATATGCAAAAGCAATTTGGGTCAGAAATGTGTAGTAGGCTTAGAAAACAAATGGTGTTCTTGTAGGGCAGTGATTCTCACCTGGTGGTAATACTATGTCTCAGGGAACATGTGCTACTGCCTGGAGACATTTTGGTTGGTGTGACTGCAGGAGCACCACTAGCATGTAGGTGGGTAGAGGCCACCAGTGCTGCTAAGCACCCTAAAATGCACAGAAAAGGCCCACAAAATAGGGAATCATGTGTGGCTCAAAAATGTCAGCAATGCTGCAGTTAAGAAACCCTGTTGTAGAGCAGCTGTGGAAAAAGTCTAAAGCATTAAGATAGTGGACATTTTAGGTTTGAAGGCCATTTGATCTATGGTGCACCTACTCAACTCTGCAGTTTCAGTGAGGAAGTATCAACCATAGACTTTTATGAATAGAACTGCCTGGGTTCATTTCCAAAACACACAGCTGGCGCATGGGTTTGGTCCACATCTGATGACCCCTGAGGTGGAGAAGTCCTTTACTTATTCTGCAACACCTAAGAAATAGAAGCTGAAGAGTTTCAACTAATCATAGGTGGTAACCATGATTAAAACCGCTGCGTTCCTGATGAATGTTGGTGCTCTAACTTGTTGGCTGTATACCTAGTTGGTACTTCGTTAATATTTTAACACTCAGATTTAAATAGCTGTAAGTTAGTAAGTCACCTATCTTTATTTTGTCAAGCTTTTTTCATCTGAAGTAGCCACTTTTCCTCCTTGTAGCCACTGCTCTGAATTCACATCCTTGTGTTTGGAGACTGCTAATCTCTACTGTTTTCTGCAAAAAGAATCACCTCTGTCCTTCACCCCCAGGCCCATTAGTGCTCCTAAAGAATATTGAAAGTTCATTATTCATGCCACTTTGGGCATTCTTTCCATTTGCTGCCCTCCAGCATATCTGAATATGTTAACATATTTAAATAGAAAATTATAGGAGGGGCAGGGGAAAGGAAAGAAGGGAAAGGAAAAATTATGAGAAATGGAAAAAATGGAAACAAAGTCTTTGTAAATAGGGAAGGGTGGAGGGGGTGAAGGGAGGGCTGGGAATGGGGAAAAAATAAGAACCAAGATACATCATGTAAAGGTACAATTCCCAATGAGAAATGTAAATGTATTATATACCTAAAATGTACCGATACAAGAATTTTTTTAAAAAAAGGAAAATTAGGGCTGGGGATTTAGCTCAGTGGTGCTGCCTCCTGCCTTGCAAGTGTAAGGACCTGAGTTCTATCTCCGGTATCAAGAAACCAAAAAACAAATAAAAAATTTAAATGATGAATAGAGAAAAATGTAGATTTTTAAACAATTATTTACTTACTAAATAAAAAGTACAGTAATCTACAATGTTACTTAAAATAAAAAATTTAAATGACATATAGAGAAAAAAATTAAGACAAATTTTGCATATTTATTCATTATATTAATGTATAGTTTAATGTAATTACGCTGTAAAATTTCCGCAATATCTTACAGCTAGAAAAATATGTTTACAGGAACCAGAACCAAGGTACTCCAGGCCATCTCGTTGGTCAATGCAGCGATGGACCACTGCGGCGTGGCCAGCCGCAGGCTGTTTGCACAGGAACTGTGTTGAGAGGTTTCCATCTGCTTCTCAACGGGGGGCCATTCAGTACAGTGTGTGTGCGAGCACGCGGGAAACCTTAGTTTAACGTCGTAGTTCAAAAGAGCCCTAAGTTATTACCGTAATAATGGCCCGTAATAAATTTATTATGGTCCATAATAAATTATAATAGGAAACTGATGTGAGTAAAGGAAACACTGATAATCATAATAATAATATTTTTAAAATAATTCTTTACAAAGCCGTACAAATGTTGCAAAGTGTATTCAGTAAAAAAATGAGATAATATTTTAAGAGTGTAATAAACTGCAGGTGTAAATGGAGTAGATTGTTACAATATAATTTTCCTTTTGGCCAATAATGCCTCCCAAAAAATGTGCCCGGACTGTCCCCTTGCCCCATCCTTCCCAGCTATGCCACTGATTATTTTCTACCTCATTGTTCTTCTGATGTTTTTTCTTCTGTTATTAAGCACCACACGAATTAGAGCTGTTGCCATTTTATTGCAAATGACTAATTCCCTGTAGGATTCAATCTCATATCTCATGCTCTAGAATCTTTTAGTCACTCATTAAATCTTTAGTCATCAGTAAATGAAATGGTATTCCTTCCGCAGAACTGTACAACTAGGTTTACTTTATAATTCTGTAGTTTTCAGAAATCAAGAAAAATGCTACTTAACATCTTAGAAGTTCATCATTCTTGATTTTGAGACCCTAAGTTAGTAAAATTGTCAGAATTTCCATCAAACTCAATATTTAGCTTAGCTGGTACAGCACAGTCATATCTAAACAGGGACTACAGAAGTTATCTTGACTTTTTTATATTTTTCTCTGAAGATGTGGCTCATATTACGTTGGGAACTTCTTTATCATATCTTTTTTTTTTTTTTTTTTTTTTTTGGTACCAGGGATCGAACTCGGGTCCTTGCACTTGTGAGGCAGGCGGCAGAACCACTGAGCTAAATCCCTGGCCCCATATCATTATTTTTAATGTGCCCCCAAAGAAGAAAAATAGCTCATAGGGATCAGGCATTTCAAAAAAAAATTTGCTGAGTTACAAACTAAGCCAAATAAAAGAAGACCGACCAGAGGATAAGAAGATTAGTGCAAAATGATGATTAATTTATAGAAATTAGATAGGAAAAAATGGAAGAGAAAAATAAAAATCCTATGCACGAGGAGTGACAAGAGGAAGAACAAGAGAAATGAATAATTTAAAAGCCTTCCACCTTGACTACATCTTGAAACAATTGGGTTACAAAAGAACATTACTTCAATGATTTTAAATTTTATGCTTTAGAGTAATGTCAAACTCATATAAGATGAGGTAAAAAAAATTCATACACCAAAGTGAACTTCCCTTATAGCAAAATGTATTGTACTTGAGTGGCAGCCAGAAAAAATATTTTGCCTGTGAGAATTTAGGAGTTAAGTCTATTTGATTATATACATTATTGTATTTATATGTTTCTTCCTGAAATTCAATATTTACTTTAAAATAAAATGTTTTTTGATTCTTTAGGTGTTTAAATATTAAAAATTCAAATTTTTAAGGTTAGTAATAATTGTCAGAGTAATTTAAAATGGGATCTGAAATCTTTTTCTCATTTTGAATTATTTTTGTAATCTGATATACTTGTTTTGACACTATATTTGCTGTCTAGATTAGAATAGCATTTGAAATGTAGCATGTTTTATAAGTTAGTAAATAAAATTAAACCCTCAGCATATTTTTTAAAAAGTATAAAATTTTTTTGAAGTGAAATAATCTTGAGTTCAAATATTACCTCAGCCATTTATAACTTGGAAAAGAGCAAGAATTTATGTAAGCAAGTGAGCTTCATTATCTTAAGCAGTAAAATAGGATCATAATTTTTTAGTTCACAAAATTGGTAAGGGGATTTTTTTAGATCATGTAGCCTAAGTATGAAGGTCAGTGACTGCTGGAAGGTAGCTCTCATTAAATAGTTGCTTCTATTATTACCCAAGTACTTGACAAAACCCAAGTATTTCTGTGCCTATTAAATTTTTCTCATTTTTCTTTTATATGCAGATGTTTCACTTATCTAAACAATGAGATTTTATGATAGATTGGTGTATAAAAACAAATACCAACCCTGTGACATTTCTTTGTGCCTAAAATAGTTTTGTTTTTGCATATTTCTGCTTGTAGAAAAATGTCAAAATTCCAATTTTCCAAGTTCAAATTGTTGAACAAATCCTATGTAACAGAGAACTGTTTTCTGAAGTCAGTAACTGCAAGGGAAATTAGTAATCTTTTCCGTTTCACCTTCTTTCTTACAATTACTTAGCAACTAGCTAATACTTTTGAAAAATCTCCTTTGAATATTAAATTACAACTGAGACTTGTGTCTTCTTAAATTGAGGGTCAAATATGTAGTCATCATTTCCTAAGAGGACACACTGAACCTAGCTACTACTACCTATTGCCACTGAGAGATTTATGCTTTGCCATTTCTATTTAGTAATATCATTAAGTCTGTTACTTATGCATAATCTATTCATAATGAAATTCCTGAAGCTGGGATTACAAACTGGAGTGTGTCATGTAGCCAATCACCCTTTTTAATATTTAATGTGAGCCAGTCCTTCATAACCATTCTTTATTTGCTTTGAGAACACACACACAAAGTGCAATATGAATAAGACAACAGTGAAGTACACTGTAGGTTGTCTGGCACAGATCTGGGTTATATCTGCTATAAGTCAGTCAAAACACTCAATTCTTTTAGCATTTCTTGTTTCTCAAAACTGATCTATTTTGTACAATAAATTACATGGTCACTGTAGAGTCAAAAAATTGAAAGCTCTCCAAAACAGACAGTAGAAAGAATTAGACATTGGAGATGGTTCCCACAAAGAAATGACTCAAGGAATTGGATTTATTTGTTGAGGAAAAGAAAAATAATACAGGGGTGACATTCTTCAGGAAGCCAATATGGAAGATGATACTCTAAGAGGAATCAAAAGCCTCTGGCCTCTTTCCTACCCAGGGCTGCATAGTTCCAGATTCCACATATTAGAGGTAGGCTGTAGAGAGAGGAGTGTTTAGGGAGACACTGTAACACTACATTGCACTCATTGGACAGGTTATTGTTTCTTGTTTGAATATTCTTTAAAAAAAAACAAAAAATATAACCATACTTTATGGTTTAGCAATTCTGCTCCAAGACATAGACCCTTAGAGAAACTTGTACAAATGTGTACCAAGATACACCTATCAGGATTTATGGATTTACTTTTTGTATTAGGCTCATACTAAATATAACTCATCTACCCACTGAAAGTAAAAATATGAAGTATGGAGTAGTCAAACAATGGAATATGCTATATATATGTAAGAAAAAAATAATTGAACTGTTTAGCATATTGAGCAAAAACATGTTACCAAAGAATACACGCAGTATGAACTTATCTATATAGAACTCAAAAATAGGTGAAACTAAATGTCTTAGTCTAGGTGTCTCCAGAAGCAGACCCTAAATAAAAATTTCAATTATTAAGTTGAAACTTATAAAACTAAATATCTATAATCATTTTAACTTATACAAAATAGCAAAATGCTGTAACTGAGTAATTTATTTGGTAGGGGAAAATAGAAAAATGAAGAACCAAGCAAGAGGGGAAGCAGACAATACAGCACATGCTTACAAGCACATTACCACTGTATCTAGAATTTAATCCCAATAGAGAAACTAGAGGGCCAGTGAAATATATGCTTCAGAATAAATTTATTTTACGGACAAAGAAGTTGAGGTATTTATACACCATTTTCTGTCAATTTTTATTGTAGGCCTGCTCCAGAGTTTGCAGAAATGTCACACAGTGTTTCTATCTATCTGTAACATCTTCAGCGCGATGGAATCAGTTGGGGCACATGTTTCCAAAGGCATCGTTACTGATACCACAGGCTGAACTCTCCTGAGCCATTCTTGTTCTGAGCCCAACCACAATTGGCAGTTTTCCAAATTATCCAATGAATGGTTGAGGCAATATTTTCAAATGTGGTATACGTTCTCCCAAATCTAAAGAGATATACTAACGCCCATGCTCCTTTTCTTAGTTGTAAGAATTGAAGGGTGCAATAGCTTGTCCTCGATTTCCAAAGGCATCTGTTGGCAGATACCAGATCACTCAGTCTCTAAACACTCCACTGATGTTGCAGGTCCCTGAATCTTTGAAGAAATTATATCCAAACGTCTGATGTGCGCAGACATCAGGAGAGGTACCAAGGTCCTGGGAAGAAAGTGATATGCTCGGCCATCATCCATCATAATCCGTATGTTTTTGGTGAATTATATGGATTTATGATGGAAATCATTGCCTTGCATCTTTTACTCTCTCTTTTTTTTTTTTTTTTTTTCTGATACCGGAGATTAAACTCAGGACCTAGCACTTGAGAGGCAAGCGAGGTACCACTGAACTAAATCCCGGCCCTACTCTTTTGAGGGAAACACTAATTGCTATTAGTCCTTCCAAGAAAAGGAATTATTTCTAATTTACTGTCTTGCACGCAGCGACAGCTATTTTAAAGACTTCTATGGTTTTCTACTACCTTTCATATAATTTTGATTTTACACCACAAGTTCAAAGAGGCAATTTAAGTTAAATCTCTTCTACCCCCTGCTAAGCAGATCTATTTTCATTAAACAATCAGGGACCAAGAAAATAACCTTGGATAATTCCACAGACCCGCTGGATGTTCAGAGATGTAAACAACAGATTTGTAAACTGACCACTGAATGCCTTTTCAGTAACTGGTTTTCCATGATATTTTGGGTTCCTGATAATTCAAGTCCTGTCCTGTGTGTAAGAGCTTTTAAGAAATGTAGGTATTTTCCTTTCTGCAATGTAAAGTTACTTTTGTATGCTTCTTTGCTGGAAGGATTGGGAAACAACTATGTAAGTCCATGCCATGGCATTGAAGTCCTTCCTTGAGGGACCAGACCTTCCCTTCAACTGACAACATCATATCCACTTTCCTTCTCATGGCAATGGGCTACCACTGGGATTTGCTCTTCCAGAATCTTATTTTCCCATTCAAAAACAGGAAGCTCAGCTGTGCAGCACTCTCTTCTACCATTAGGCCTGGCTTTGAAGAAGAGCTGCCACAATGATACTCAAAATACTGGTTCCTCCCTCAGCAGTACAGTTTTTAATGCTTTTGGTTTTTGTTTTTGCTTTTTCTAGTATTGGGGATCAAACTCAGCACCTTGCGCTTGTGAGGCAGGTGCAGCACCACTGAGCTAAATTCCCAGCCCTCTTTCCTTTTGGAAAAGGAGCATCCTCTGGACCCTCTCAAGGAACATGGTCAGCTGGCAGCTTCTCCGGCCCTGTATTCTGATTACATTCTAGCATGTCCGACCCGTTAAGTCTTTTTCTCCTTTGCTTGATACTCTGCTAAGGCAATTTCAATGTTTTGCCTGTTCATTATGGGCTATCTTTTTTTTTCTTTTTTTCCAAATTTCAAGGAGTCATTCCAGTAGTGTGTTCTGACTGGCTCTAGGAGTCCGTGTGAGGATATCATATCCGAGTTCCAGGAGAGTGCCTTCAAATTAATAATCTTACCTTCATCCATCTTATATTCTAACTGCTCATTTTCAGGCATACTCTCTCACTTCCCTGCTCGTACATATGAGCTGTGTCCTATAGCACATTTGGCAAACAGTTTCTTTCCTCTTACAGGTGAATAGTTCATCTCCAGTCAGGCTGTGTGGAGGCATAATCCTGTAACTGTATAAGCCATGAGAGGAAGTACGACAGATTTTAAAAGATAAGGATATGTTCCTTTCCCCTGTGTACAATTACTTGGGTAAATATCTATGTATCCCTTTGGTAGAAGAATTGGGGAAAAAATCACTACTTAGTCATCGCTGTGGCTTTGCAAAGCTCTTTCTAAAGGGGACTTGGTGTTCCCTTCAGTGGTTGGGCACTAGTTCTGAGAATTGGTTTAAGTTTGGAAATTGGGTAAGGAAGCAAAATATTTTGTTGTGGTGACTGAATACTTCTGCGTGGCTCTTGATCATATGAATTACACATGTGAAGTAATATTCTTTTTGAATGGATGCCTATCTGTCTTGTCTTTAAAACCACCAAGGCCATTAGAACAGGCTAATAACATCATAGCTATGAGCACAAGTCCCTTGGTGGCCATTCTGGCTTTGCTATTCCTATATCAGTCTTCCTCCACTGAGGTCTCTGCATGATCTCCAAGCAAGAAGAGGCTACTGTGCTCTAGCCTGGGGGAGAAGAAGATTTATGTAGCCCAGGGGGTTCCTGTATAACCTAGAAAGTCAGAATTCTTAAGCATAGTGACCTAGGTGTTCTTGTCCCAGGTTTCTAGTACCACTTATTTTTCATCAGGACTTTGTGTTTAACATGGGAAAGTTCTGGGGCTGCAAATCTTGGTATTCTTGAGAATTCAGATTCTTTCACCATTAAATGTTCTGCTTGATTTTTAATAGTCTGCCCTCTGGCCCTAAGAAAGGAGGGTCTCTTTCATAAATGCTTAAAATAATCTTCTGACTTTTCACATCGTTGTGTAGTGGCTAATGAATTGAACTGTGATCCTCAAAAGATGTATCCAAATCCTAATCCCTTGTATGTATGAATGTGACCTTATTTGGAATTAGAAGTTTTGCAGATGTAACTGAATTAAGATGTGGGCCCTACATCAACTACTAATGCCTTTATAAGAGAATGGAGAGGGAAATTTGGAGTCACAGAGATACAAACACACAGGGATGAAGACCATGTAATAGTGGAGGCAAAGGTTGGAATGAATCTAACTGCAAGGAGCATTTAGGATTGCTGGCAGCCAGAAAATATGAGGAAGCTGCTGCAAGGAAGGGTTCTTCCCTAGAGCTTTCAGTGGGAAATGGCCCTGCCAACAACTCGATTTCAGACTTCCAGCCTTCAGAACTATGAGAAAATAAACTTCTACTGTTTTAAGCCATCTAGTTTGCATTGATTATGAAAGTCCCGGGAAATGAATACAGTTAGTATCATCAAAAGAATATCTCCTTATGGTGTTCTGCTAGACGCTCCATATTTAGAATCAATCGTTTGAGTCTCCAGCAATTTGTGCAGTACTCCTTAGCGTGAGCTTCTTTCTGTTTCCATTCTACTTCTTTGTTGAACTCTTTATATTTCTACATTTCTTTATCAAATTTGAAAAAAATCGACCAGGATTTAATTATATAATTTTCCTTCTCCTTTATCTCTCCTCCGCCTTTGGGATTCCAATTGTATATTAATTTGGACTATACTTTAGTCATGATCATGACCCCAACATTTGGAGCTTTTTATATAATTACCATACATTATTTTTAAATTTTCTTATTTTTAAACTTTGAAAATATTTTAAAGTTAGAGAAAAGATGGAACAATAGCTCAAAAACTTTGGCATAATCTTTATCCAGCTCCACTAATCATCAACATTTCACATTGGTTTCAATCCCCAGGACCACACACACAGAGAAATAGAAAACAAAATATTTCACACTGGCTATACAATCCTTTTCTTTCTCTTAATATTTTTCTGTATCCTTCATTGTGTGTATATCTTAGGCATATTTATTATATTAAATATATATATACACAGTTATAAATAATAGATATAGTATATTTGAGAAAATACGGTATATGGATTCTACTAATATCAAATACATGTCATACATTATATACATATCATATACACATATATTTATGATTTTAAAAATATTAGAGAATAATTCACCATAAACTTTTCATTGTTTATTTCCTATAGAAAAAGGATATTCTTTTATATGATCATTATGCAATCATCAAAATTAGGAAACTTAACATAGATACAGTACAATAATCTATAATCCTTTTACTTTCTTTTTCAGGCCCAGGATCCAATCTGTCATCATGAATTTCATGTAGTTGTCATTTCTTTTTTGTTTCCTGTAAGCTAGAAGAGTCCCTTAGCTTTTATTTATCTTTCATGATATTTAACTTTTGAAAGGTATAGATTAATTAATTATAGAATATCTCTGCTTTTGTTTTGTCTGGTATTTCTTGGTGGAAATATTAGATTATGCATTTTGTGTAGAAATACTATGTATCATTCTGTTTACCTTACATGACCCTGTACCCTGTTTCAACCAATCTGTAGAGTATCCAGTGTTCTGTTAGGAAGTGTGGATCAAAAGTGGTTTCCAGCCAGGGTAATCTCATTGGATTATGCCAGGTGAGCCAATCAGATACTTACTCTGGCTGAATCCCACTCAATGGCACTCAGGAGAAAGCTCAGTACAGGAAGAGCAATAGCAGGCAAAAGAGAAAATAGCTGAGTCATGCTCAGTGGCAAAGAACCAGAATGGAGAGCCAAGACTGCCAGCTTCTTAGCAGACAATTATTAGTGTTGTTGAGACACTGGAGCCACTTTTATATCTAATAAAACAACTGTTGTATTTCAAACATGTTTTTATTCTTTTTAAGGCCTGGTTGTGGAGCTGTCTGTTTTATGTGGAACTCTCATTAACTGAGATAACATAATTGTATCTCTCTTCCCTGTACGTTGAGAATCAAACTGAGTTAAATAGTAGCAGGCTATGAATTGTAGGGTCTTATAAAATAGCTATGTAAGTAATAGAGGAAGATAATCAGAATACTTGAAAAGATGTACTACTTTATTTTGTTGAGATGTAATTCATATAACACAAAACATAATTCTAATTCCAGAATATTTTCATCCCTCTAGAAAGAAACCCTATACATATTCATGATTAGTCTCAATTCTCCTCTTCATTCATCTTCTAGCAACCCCTAACCAACTTCATCTCTAGATTTGCCTACTATGGAACTTTCATATAAATGGAATCATACATTATGTGGCCTTTTGTGTCTGATTGCTTGTGTTTAATATAATGTTTCAAGGTCCATCCATGTTGTGGAATCTAATATATTTCATTTCTTTGTACAGCTGAATAATATTCTTTTTAATGTATGTATCATATTTTGCTTATCCATTCATCACTGACAGACATTTGAGTTGTTTCCATTTTGGGCTATTATAAATAATGCTATTACATATAATGAAATTTGAGGACCATTTTGTTTAAGTTTCCACATTTGTTTTTAATTGTTTTTGTTATATACCTTGGGGTGGAATCGCTGGATCATATGTTAACTTTGTTTAATTTTTTGAGAACGTTCTAAACTATTTCCACAGCAGTGACATCATTTAGATCCTATCAGCAATGTATGAAGTTGCCAATTTATCTACATCTTTGCCTATGCTTTTTATTGTCTTAAAAAATTTATCATTATTATAGCCATCCTAGTGGGAATAAAGTGGTATCTTGTGATTTTGATATGAACTTCTTTAATGATTATGTTGAGCATCTTTTTATGTTAAATGGCCATTTTTAATTCTTTTGGAGAAATGCCTGTTCATATAATTTACCCATATTTGTCATTTTATTGTTGAGTTATGAGAGTTCTTTATATATTCTGGATTATAGACCTAGCAAACATATAATTAACAAATGTTTTCCCCCATTCTATGGGTTTTCTTTTCACCTTCTTGATAATATCCCTTTTCTATTTTGATGAAGTCCAATTTACCTGAGTTTTGTTTTGTTTTGTTGTTCTTTTGCTTAAGCTTTTTGTATCATATCTAAGGAACTGTTCCCTAACATAAGGTCATGCAGATTTACAGCTATTTTCCTCCTAGGAATCGTCAGTTTTGGCTTTTACATTTAGGTCTTTGATCTATTTTGAGTTCATTTTTGGACATGGCAAGAGGTAGGGTCCAACTTCACTTTTTTGCCTGTGGAAATCCACTTATCCTAGCATCATTTGATGAAAGGAGTTGGAGCATCATTTTCCCGTAGAATAATCTTGACACCTTTGTTAAAAATCAAATAAATATACATGTATGAGTTGTTTTTGTACTCTCAACTTTATTCTATTAGTCTTTGTCTCTATCTTTATCCCAGTACTGTGCTGTCTCAATTACTGTAGCTTTGTATTAACTTTTAAAATTAGGATGTGTATGTCCTGAAACTTTATTCTTTTTGTTTTTTTTTTTTTCTTTTTTGGTACCGGGGATCGAACTTGGGACCTTGCGCTTGCGAGGCAGGTGCTGGAACCACTGAGCTAAATCCCCAGCCCCACTTTGTTATTCTTTATCAAGATTATTTGGGCTATTCTGAGCTTTTCAAATTTCTATATGTGTTTTAGGATTAAGTTGTCTATTTCTGCAGAAAAGCAGTTGGAGGTTTGATAGAGATTACGTTACACCTGTCGTACAATGTGGGGGATTATTTTCTTAACAATGTTAAATCCTCCAATCCTTGAACATGAAATATATTTCCATTTATTTACATTCGCTTCAATTTCTTTCAATAATGTTTTTCTAGCTTTCAGAGTAAAAGTCTTACACTTGTTTGGGTTCAATTATTATTAGTGTATAGACATACAATCTATTTTGTATCTAGTAAATTTCCTGAATTCATTTTTCACCTCTGTGTTTGTGTGTGTAAAAATGTGTTATGTAAAGAAACATTGGTTTTCACATTTATGTATCATTATAATTATATATATTGAAACCGCTTTTTGCTGAAACAGCTTTATATTTTCCCAGGTCACTGAATGGCAGCTTGGCCGTGTGACATACTTTGGCAAGTGAAATGAATGGAATTACCTCGCATCCCTTCAAAGCAAATCTTTAAGAACCATTTTTCTCTTTTCTGAATGTCGGGAAGACCCACAAAATTCTAGATAAAAGGTTGTACTTATGTGAGTCCTGCAGTGAATATGATGTAGGGCAGAGATATAGCCAAGCCAAGATGAATATATGATGTTAGTTGAGACACAAAATTCTTGAGTTTGAAAACTGTGGCTATTTTGGAGACATTAGTTACCAAAACATAGCCAAATTCTGATTGATACATCTACTGTTTCAGTCTTTTCCAAAAGGCTACTTGAGGGAAAGAGAATATAGTACAAGAGAACACAGTAGAGAATGTTTTACTTTTGAGAATTGGGAGGAAATACCCCTCTTAAGTGAAGGGTATGTAAAAAATTTGGGTTTTGGTGAGGCCTCTTGTCTGTCCTGGCTTGTGGAGGCTGGCTGTTTGTGAAGAGGGAGGGAGGAAGAGAGGAAGGAAGGAAGGAAGGAAGGAAGGAAGGAAGAGAGGGAGGGAGGGAGGGAGGAAGCATGGGAGGGGAAGGAGAGAGGAAGGGAGAGAGGAAGGGAGAGAGAGAGAGAGAGAATGAATCTTGTGTCTCTTAGTCTTCTATATTTCTTCTAGTCCAGGTGGATTAGAACAAAACCCTTATCTCATTTAAACTTACTTACCTCCATAAAGGCCCTGTCTCCAAGTACAGGCACAATGGGGCTTAAGACTTCAACATATGGATTTTGAGGAGATATATTTCAGTTCATTTCAATGAGATGTTAAATGATTTAATAAATCTCTTAGAAAAGAACTCCTGAATTTTGCTTTTCTCCTAATCCTCTTCCTATTATATTTCTTAAGTTTGGCTTGATATGTGTCCATTTTATCTACATATTTTCCTAATTGCAGAACTTTTCTTTTCCAATATTTTCTTCTTTATGTGGTTTGGCAGATGTTAGAAATTGTTTCCTTAAAATTTTAGCTGGAACTGATCAAGGCACTTGTGGGAGTTTTCTTTCAAAGATCTCCTCTGGAGTCCTGGCAGTGAGTGAATCCAGGGCTGAGCTTTATTCATCAGCTCTCCTGCCTCTTTTTCTGCACACCTCCCTTACCTCTCAGAAAATAAACACATCACACCAGGCTGCTAAACCACAGTCTCAAGGACTTTTGTTGATTTCTTTCATAGAATTTGAAGCACATGTGAATGTTCTTAAGTCTGATTTTTAATGAGCTCCCCCACCAGCTACTAGGTCTCAAAGTGGGCTGTCTTTTTTTTTTTTTTTTTTGGTACCGGGGATCGAACTCGGGTCCTTGCGCTTGCGCAGCAGGTGGCGAAACCACTGAGCTAAATCCCCGGCCCAAAGTGGGCTGTCTTCTTAAAAGGTAGAGTTACATATAACGAGGAAGTCCTACCACTGAGTACACGGAAGGTGGATTATACTTATTGTAAAGTGCCAAAGGTGCTCGTCATAATTTTGGATCCATGTAATTTGACAAGAAAGTAGCATAGTAAATTTTCCCACTCTCAAAATTTATTAACAGTATCCCAGCAAAATACTACTTCTTTGACTATCCCAAAGAAGAGTGGTCATCAAATGTTATTTATGTAATAGAGCCATTTCCTTTTAAGAGTAGTGGAAGTTACTCTGAAAATCTCTATGATTACAGTGTTTACAAAACTAAACTATCACCGATATTTATTTTCTTGAAGAAAATTACTCTTCTGAGTCATGGACTCAGAATGTTCTGAGTTGGACCGTGTGTGCTGTGGTAGGGTTTTGTGAAGACTCGAGGTAACCACACATCCAGTCAGTAAAAGGAGCTAAGGAGGAAAATCAGGAGAACAAAGGGAGCATCTTCCCCGATAATCCTTCATGTTTCACGAACCTTGATTTCTATTTTTATTTATTTATTTATTTTTTGGTACTGGGGATCGAACTCGAGTCCTTGTGCTTGTGCAGCAGGCGGCAAAACCACTGAGCTAAATCCCCAGCCTTTGACTTCTAGATGAAAGCAAATTCATAATAAACTTCTCTAAAACCTCAGTTTCCTCCTGTATCAGACAAAGAGGCTAGAATACAGAAGTCTAGGTTTTAAAATAAGCAATTCTAAATATAATAGTTTTTAAAAATTTTTCCAGTGTAGGTTATGAGGTACAACTAACTTCATTTAATTGACTAAATATGAAAGGCATTGATTTGTTGAAATGCATTGTATTTCACTTATCCTATGGAGGAATTTCTAAATTGAATCATAGAATCTATCTGGGACATGCAAACTTAAGTAAACTGCAGAATATTTTTTCAGGTGTATTTATTGGCCCTGCTGTGACTATGTCAAAGCTGGACATTCACTGAAAATTAAAGAGTCTAGAAAATCAATCCTTTTGCCAGAGAAAGAATAAATCACATTTTCTAAAAGGAATGTACTGCATTGCAAAGATATTTACTTATAAAACACAATCTCACGTACCTACCTTAGTCCTTCAAACAATTTGATTGGTAGTGTTTGCCTGGTAAACTTGTGGATGCATGTACTTACATGCTTACTCTGAAAGTAATAAGCTAACAAGTTATAAACATTTACAATATGCTAATTCCTGCTGTTATGAAATAGCGTAACTGAACTCATGTCTGCATATAAAATTGAAGTGTATGAAATGGGTCATCTCATGATTTTAGTGTTATTTAATCTTTCTTTTAACATTAAACTTCCAAGACCTTGTTTTTCACTAATTTAAAAATTTTTTTATTTCTACCATAACACGTTTGTCTTCTTACCAGTGTTTATTACTAACTGTGAAATGTGAACATATGAGCT
Organism: Heterocephalus glaber; assembly: GCF_053883595.1. Taxonomy (NCBI): domain Eukaryota; kingdom Metazoa; phylum Chordata; class Mammalia; order Rodentia; family Bathyergidae; genus Heterocephalus; species Heterocephalus glaber. The sequence continues at coordinate 10,966,527 of NW_028258343.1, read as the reverse complement.
AAAGTGAATAATTAGTGTAAAATGTAATTATTTCAAAATATGTTTACCATGTAGTTATCTTAGTATAACAATTTCTGGGATCCTTAATCTCTTGCTACTCTAAAATTATGTGTTTTGGGATTTTCTGTCTCTCTGCTTTTGTTGATATAGGTTCCAATTTAGAAAAAAGCTTTCTGACACCTGCATGTCTTTCCTGTTTCCTGGCTACCTCAAGCCCTGGCTATAAGCCCTTGGAGACATGATGTCAGACTCCCCTGTCCTGGTCCTTGATGCTTTAATCTACTGGTGACCTTTATGATACCTGTCACACTAGGAGCCAGTTATTGCCCCATGACTAATAATTTAGTGTGCTCCATTTAGAAAGATTAACATTTGTGCTATCATTCGGCTTTTTATGTGTTTTTATCTCTAGCAACTACACTGAACTCCTGAAGGCAAGGATCATATCATCTATTTTTTGCGTGTTCCAAATAACCTAAGCCAATGCCATATTCTTCAAAAGCATTTGCAAACCAATTGTTTTACAGGAACAACTTTATTGAGGTATTATTGATATACCATACAAGTCACCCATTTAGTATGTGCAACTCAGTGACTTTGGTATATTTACAGATTTGGAAACCACCATTACAATTAATTTTAAAACATTTTCATCATCTCCCTTTAGTCATTATTCCCTACTTCCCTCCAGTCCTGGTTCTACTCCACACCCAGTCTCAGGCAGTGACTACCTTTACATTCTGTCTCCACAGATTTGCCTGTTCTGGGCATTTGCTATGAGTGGAATCGTATAGTAGTATGTGGTCTTTTGTGTCTGGATTATTTCACTTAGCATAATGATTTCAAGGTTCAACTAAGTTGTAGCAGGCATCAATACTCTATTCTTTTTACAGTAAAATAATATTCCATCATATGGTTATACCACATTTTGTTGGTCTGATCAGTAGTTGATAAACATTTAGGTTGTTTCCAACTTTGGGCCACCATGAACAATATTACATGTGCTAGTTTTTGTGCAGAAATGTTTTCCTTTCTTGCAGGGGAGTGACTGGATGAGCAACATGGTAACTCTATGTTTAACCTTTTGAGCAACTGTCAAATTGTTTTCCAAAGTCACTGCACTATTTTACATGCTTACTAACCATAAATGAGGGTTCCACTATGTCCATATCCCTACTTTCTTTTAAATGCTAGTTTGAAAAAAATAAAAGACCAAAACAAAGTTCTGGAAGTATAAGGACAAGCAGCCACTTGGCCTCGACTTTAAGGAGACAGTTTGAATAGCAGGAGTTGGAGGGTCAGGGGTTCGAGCCCACTCAAGCTCTAGCCCACTTTGCCTGGAAGGCTGTGGTCCCTTCTTGCCAAATCTCCTTTTTCAAATGGAGGCAAACATTTGCGTATTTATGTAAAAATTTCCACTTTTAATTTAGGCATGCAACTAAAAAAAAGTCATGTTTGCCTAAATATCTGTGATTTTGAAATCACAGATTTGATATTAAGGCCACTGTCTGAGGTTACTTTTTTCAGACAGAGCAGCAGTTGTTACAATTGTTACAATGCCCTTATCCAGTGGGACTCTTTCCTCTTAGCTGCTAGGTGGATACTTGTGGGACAGTCACCTATGTTTGCAGGGGAAAACACTGCTGCTCCCTTAAGTGATTATTAACTAGCTGTCAAAATTGTTTTGTTTCAGGTAAGATCTTCCAGAGTTTACAAGGAAGCAGCCCCAAATCACCCAGTCAATCTGACTCACTCTTAGGTGACACAGAGTAAATTGCTCATTATACTATTAAATTCTCCATCCACAGGTGATCCCATCTGCCAGTTTTTTGAACATGCCAACCATGACCTCAGGCTATCTGTTGAGGGATGTGCTTATTTCTACATATCAGAATCCTTTCCTAGATAAATATGTGTATGTTTTCTCAATGAAAGCCTTTTGCTTTCTTTATTTGGGGAGGCACTGCTTTGAGATTTATATCCAGTGCTTTGCTTACTTGTTGAAAGTAATAAACCTTTCCACACTTCTATCTCCTGGTTATGCTTATCAGCTTTGCACTCACCAAGAGAGACTCCACGCATCCTGCACATCCTGTTAGTCTCTCTTATCTGTTTCTTATCTGAGGACCAGAGACTCCTCTGGAGAGGTTCCTGCTTCAGGCATTCTTGGCTGCAGATCCTGGCTTTCTCATTTATTAGCTGTAAGGCCTTTGGCACATCAGTCACTGCCTCAAATCAGTCACTGTCTCCACTGCCTGAAGTCTTCCGTATAATGGAGATCATAACTATGTCATAGAAAGGTTAAGAGGATTAAACAAGTGTATAGTTAGGGTTCTCTAGAGGAACAGAATCAACAAAATATAGCTTTATGCAAGGGGATTTATTAGGTAGGCTTACTGGATCACAGATGGAAGAGTCCACAAGAGCCATCTATGGCATCAGAGGTGGGAGAGATCTGAGTAATGGGGAGCCAAAGGGTTCAGTAGCTGCTTAGCCCAAAAAGATAGAAGGCGGGGAACAAGAAGGATCAAGGATTCAGCAACAGTCCAACATCAAACTCCAGGAGTCACCATGTAAGTCTGCGGTGGAGGTCTGAAGAAATAAGACCAGTGTCCAAAGACAATGGGAAACTTTGGAGCTCTTCCAAAACAGTACATTTCCTTCTTTCCCTTTTTTATTCTATCCTTGCTACAACCCTGTTGCTTGGTGCCACCCACATCTAGGGCGTTTGCTGGTTTACATGTCAATCATCCAAAGACACACCCAGTCTAATCTGCTAGGGAGTTCCTACTCAGGTCAAATTGGCGTATCACAAAAAGATAACATATATAAGACAACCAGCATAGTGCCATCACATGGTGGGTAGGAGCTCAAAAATGGGAAGGTTTTGTTATTATTATACATTGTTAAGAAAAAGTATCCAAACTTAGAATTTAGGTGCCAGATTGCATTCTATGTATGTTGGGCTTCTGTGCAATAGACCCATTAGAGAATTATTTTGCTCCTTATAAAATTATGCATATCTTGATTTATTTTACTATTTATTATTAATTTAGGCCAACCTCCAAGGTTATATTCAGAATCTTATGGATGTTTGTTAAAAATGAAAGTGATTTTTCTCTGGTAGAACAGATAAATATGAATGTTATAGTATATTGGCCCAGCAGGAAGTTAATCAGTTTTGTGTATAATCTAGTAATCTTCACGTAGCATTCTTTCAGCGCCTCTTGAATTCTCTTTAAACTAGTTCACCAACCAGGTCATTCTCTCATTAGTTTACAGAAGAGTCATTTTGGAAATTTAACCTTTGACTATGTCCTGAGTACATGCATCCACCAGCATATATCTATGTGACTATTTCTGTTTCCATTAATTAAATATAGGTACATTACCTCCACATATACTATTTTTGCATTCCCAAAGAATCACTGAATTTCTGGAAAGAACTAGAGATTTGGGGAAAGCCCAGCTCAATATTCAGCTCCAGATTTGTCCTTTCCTTGGTATTAAAGATCAATAGGGTCTCACTGAAGAATTCTCATTTCTAATTACACCTTACCTTCCCCTTAGGGTTCTCTTCTTCATTCAGCTTATGGTGAAGTAAAACAATGTTTTCAAACTCACCCTTTGCTTGCATTCCAAATTGCTTCATATTTAAAATACTCTTATAAGGGGTCGGGGATTTAGCTCAGCGGTTTCACCGCCTGCTGCGCAAGCGCAAGGACCAGCGTTCGATCCCCGGTACCAAAAAATAAAAATAAATAAAAATAAAATACTCTTATACAAACAATGGCTAGAAAAAAAATAAGCAAAGGGTGAATTACAGAGAATTCAAGTTCTCGAAAAGTACTTGTCAGCACACAGTGGAGCCCACAGTCTCCGTTATATATTTACGCGTGAATATACTTTCTGCTATCTTCACTTCTCTTTTTTTAAAGAGAGGAAAAAAAAAATTTAAAAATTAAAAAAATAAAAAAAATTTAAAAAAAGAAAGAGAGAAAAGAAGGAAGGTAAGAAGGAAGGAAAGAAAGAAAGAAGAAAGGCCTGGGGATATAGGTCAGTGCAAAGGCTCTGGGTTCAACCTCCAGTCCTGCAGGGAGTGGGGAGACTAATGAAGACATAAGGGGGAATATTCATGTTTTATAGAAATGAGTAGAGATTTTTTTGGGAATTCAGGCCCTGCCTCCTCTCTCATTTTCTCTTTTTCCTTTGAAGCATGGGGATTGAACCCAGGGCCTTCACATTAAGCTACATCCTCAGCCCATTTTTTGTCTGTCTATCCACCAATCTATCATCTATTTATTTAGACAGGGTCTCACTAAATGGGTAAGTAGCCTAGGCTGGGCTCAAACTTGCATACCTCCTGCTCAGCCTCCCAGTGTGCTGGGATTATAGGAGCACACTCTGTCTTCATTCCTTTTTCTCTTGGAAATTTCAAATCATTCCTTCCAGATACCACTCTTTTATTTCCTAGGGATTGTTATTAAGCTCTTAAGCTCTCTACCTTTTTTCTTTTTCACAATATTGGGGATTGAATCCAGGAGATTGTGCATGCCAGGTAAACACTCTCCACTGAGCTACAGCCATATCCATTTTTAATTTTTAATTTTTATTTATTTACTTATTTTTTTGTAAGGTAGAGTCTTTCTCACTGTGTAGTTTGGGCTGGCCTTGAACTCACTGTGTAGCCCAGGCTGGCCTCAAACTCAAAATGACCCTCCTGCTTCAGCCTCCCAAGTGCTGGGATTACAGGTATGTGCCACCATTCCCAGCATTAAAATTTCATTTTGAGACAGACTCTTGTTCTTTTGCCTAAAATGGCCTTGAACTCCAAATCCTTCTGCTGCAGCCTCCTGAGGAACTGGGATTACAGGTGTGTCTCACTATGCCAGGAGCTTTCTACCCTTTTTGAGTGAGGTATTAACTAGCCTGCCATAGGTCTCCTGAGACCTAAGAGGATCTTCTTACATCTGAACAAAGTCTTAAATTGGTGTCCCTAATCTTGAGGTCCAGGATCTGCCGTGGTCATCTCTTCTCCCCCAACAAAGCCAGTTTAGGTCACTGCTTGGTAGACCCTGCTTGAATGACTTGCTGGGCGCAGGTTCCCAACTGAGTGATGAGGAAGGAGGTGGTGAGGGTGGGAGGGGGTGCACTAACATCACCTTCAAGCTGCAGCAGCTGTGGAGCTTGGATCAACCCGAGTAGAGGCACTGCATAACAGTCTGGGACGTTCCCTTGAGGCTACATGTGAGAAGTGTTTTTCTGGTCCCAGAGAAATGGCTACTCTAGATCAGTGGTTCTCAACTGGGATGACTTTGACCTTCTCTGAGGGGATCTTTGGCAATGTCTAGTGACCAAGCCATTTGTTCCACTTTGGGGGGGGGGGGTGGCTTCTGGCATCCAGTGGATGGAAACCAGGATGCCACATGGCACAGGGATGTTACACTGCACAAAACAATAATTATCTGGCCCCAAATGTCAATAATTTATTCAGGAAACGTCAACCCATTTCTACCCTAATACAGCTAAAAGCAAGCCTCAAATAAAGCTGATTCACCAGCAAATTACAACCTGCTGGAACAACTCAAAGGTAAAATTCGAACCTCAAAATTTAGAATTTACACTGACAGGCACACAATTTTAAAAATGTACCAGGTAGGTGAAGAGGCAGAAAAATGAGTGACATTAAAAAGTCATGAGATATTGCCCTTTAAATGACTTCACTATTGGAATCTATAAAGACCCCAAAGAATTTGTAAGAAAAATAAAAAAAAATTATTATGAGAAAGTATATAAGAAATTTCAGCAGAGAAATTGAAGAAATAAGAAACACATGGAAATTTAAAAACAATGTATGGTACAACCATAAGAAATTATTGGATGGGTTTAACAGATTTGGCATGGCAAAGGGGGAAAAGTGAATTTGAAGATAGGGCAAAAGAACTTAACTAAAGTAGAGCTATGAAAGACTTAAGTAAGCCTCAAGGAAAGTTGAGACATTGTCAAAATGTGTATCATACAAACAGTTGGGGTTTGTTAGGGTGTAGATCTAAAAAGTGTCATGTGTATGGAAGGTGATTGGACCATGGGATTCTAGACTTCTAGTAGATTCCCAAGTTCAGCAGCTGAACCTGCTGCTAGCCGACTGGGCCTGGCCAGAGGTGGCACTGTGGTGTGCTCTGTCCTGGACTCCTCTCTTCTTTCTCTGCTTCCATGCTGCCTAGGAGTGAGTAGGTTTCTCCGCCAGGCCCTTCCTCCATGTGTATCTACCTAGGAACCAGCAGACCTTGCTCTGAAGGCACTGGAAACCATGAGCCAAATAATCCTCTCTCCTTTAAGTTGTAGGTGTTGGCTCTTGTGTCCTAGTGACAAAGAAGTGACTACTGAAGATGAGATATGGGAGCAAGGGGAGCTCGGTGTCTTTTGAAATGGTGTATGTTACATCCTAATTTCATGTGTGGGTCATTTTCATGAGTTAGTATTGTTCTAGTAGAAGAGAAAGAAGCGTGACCAAACAGGCTGGCAGTGATGTGCCGGGAGGCAGTACTGTACTTCTCTACCATGCAATGGGTGGGAAGTGGGATTACTGGAATCCACTGGAGGTTGGAGGGTTTTTACATGTGCCAAAGAGGGACATTAATATTTGAAATAGTTGAGAAATGTTTGGGATTTTTTACACAAAGCCTTGGGATAAACTATATTCTTCTATTGTTTCACATTCCCAAAGGGGTTTCTAGTGGTTTAAAGCATAATTTTCCAATCCAGAAAAAAGTTAACTAACATGCCAAAGTTTCTAGTCTGTATTTAAACTTTGCTGGATTTTTTTAAAGCTACAAAATTGGAGTAGTTGAACGTGATGCAGTTAACTTTCAGATATGTTCCGTTGCATAATAAACTAATACTGTTTATGAGCCCCTGAACTTCTTGGATGAAATGTGGTTTACATCAGTGAGTGTGCATCTACATACACAATATTATAAGGAAAGATTTATAACTCCTGAGCCATGAAAAATTTCTGCAGAAAACCTAAATCACTAGAGAACCAAATAATAGCTTTCCCTGAGGGGACTTTGAAAGAATTTGCATTTGAATTGGATCCTGAAACTCGAAGTTTGAATTTATCATCCATTCCTCAAGAAATATTGTAGTTATATATAAAATGGCATTATAGAAATGAAATGCAATGACAACAGATTAATTTGGTCTTCTAAAGATTATTATCAGATTTATGTGACTTTACTGAGCTTTCGCTCTGAATTCAGTTTGTTCCATAGAGTCAAGACTTTGACCTCCAGTGGGTTTCATAAACAATCTCTTTTTATAAATATCAAGATCCCTTGAAATGTAAAAAGAAATCTCACTTTAAAAATCCAACGAGGAAAATGATCTGGGAATAATGCAGCTTAACCACTGGAAAAATTCTTCACCTTTGCTTCTTAAACCTGTATTTCTGTTGTCAAGGAAATAAATGTATAAATGCATAAAATGACAATTTCCTAGGGGCAAATCCTTTCTAAATGCCAAAGTATTTATGTCTTTATAGATTCATCGATCAGTTTAGAGTTCCGCTTGTGATTCGTCTCTTCCATCATTCTGTAAAGATGAAGCTAGTTACAGGAAACAATTATAGGAAGTTCATTTTTTATTAAGAGCTGACAGAGAATAACATATTAAAATGTGGGGATTTAAATGCATTCTGTGCAAGTGTCACCTTATCAGTAAGTACATTTCTCTACGAATCTTTAATGATTACCTGGATGGATGCCTTTGAGTGCCTGACTCGGCCCCTCTTTGTTGTAGACACCACTCTGTGCTTTCTTCCTCGCTGTGACCTCAGCTTCCACACATCTGAAAATACAGATAACAACTGTGGTTACCTCATGGGATTGCTAAGAGGATTAATTGAAATAATATGAGTATGAAAATCATGTGTTGAGTATATAATCAGGGCTCTGTGGCGATTAGTCTGGTTAATGTAGCTAAATGACTGACAGTCAAACTATGATTGAGGTTTGAAATATGTCATTTAAGCCATTTTTTGGCATTCTTTTTTCCAGTTGCGTTTTTCTTGGTACGTAGTGTAACCATCAAATTTGCACTATATTTAAATCCATGCCATAACACCTGGCTCTTGTATATTCTGTTTAGTGGCTTAAAGCTGTAGTTCTTTAAAATTATTCAGCCTCTGTCATGAGACAAAAAGAAAGGGAGTAATGTCTGTCAAACAAGTCTATTGTTTTCTTTTTCTGTTCCTGTTTCATTGTGGGTGGGCAGGACTCATGGTGGGAGAATTGGTAGGGACCACACCGGGAGGGAGGAAAATACTATATAATGCAGGGTGCAACAAGAGAACACAAGAAAGTCCGAGGTCCTGAAAAAATGAGAAGATTCATTGAAATCTAAATTCCATTATAAATAAACAGTCCTCTCTGCATAGCCAAATGACTCTTATTTTACCAAAATTATTCTAAGAATGTATTTTGTAACAGCACCTTGCATAAACCAACTGGCATAACACTGAGTTAATTTCTGTTTTGCTACTGAATCAGCCCATTTGGCTTGTCTGTCTTCACATTTTTCTTGGTGTTTATCCTCAAGCTTAGCAACCAACCAAACTTTGAGTGGAATATCAATACTTAAGAGGAAATGTATTAGTAGTTTACAAGTTGCTAGAGACTGAGTTTGCAGTGCCTATGTTTTTCTCGTATTATTCTCTGAATCCATAAAATTACTTCCCCTCCAATATTCACAAGCTTCCAAATAGTGACAAACATGTCCTCGTGTGACTTTAATTCACCTAGGAGTTGTGTATCACACAAGTGTTGGTGAAGATATATAGGTTAGAACACATGGTTTGTCTTACATGAGAAACCCAAAATATAAATAAAGAGCAAAATAAAAGTTAGATAACAGAAAATAGACCTTTTTTAAATGGGAAGAGGAACGACATGATGGGAGGTGGGAGGAAGAGGAGTGGAAGGGAAAAAAAGAATGATGTTTTACGTACATGTATCAACTCCCCACAAGAAAGGTAATCATTATGTATTACAAACGTGTACTAATAAAAAATAAAATAATAATGAATAGCTAGAAAATAAGTGAAAATTAATAAAGAATAAAAAAGAATATGAAAACTTATTAAAGGACAAAAAATAAATGTAAACGGGACATTTGTTTATAGAAGGGACAAACTGAAATGTCTACATCCCCTACCCGCTCCAAAGATGTATTTTTCTTCTGGCCAAATGGCTATAAATCTTTGTTTCTCCCCCCCCCCCCCATGTTATAAAATTTTTTAAAAATGTCCTTTTGCTAAAAGCAAATTTTGAACAAGTTTTATTTTCATGTCATTATAAAAATCATTAAAGTCATAATTTCTAATCCCAGAAGTACAGTTTTGATCCCCTAAAGGACTTGAAAGCGTCTACTCCAAACTTAGTTTACAAGTACTAAAAAGTCCTTTTTTTTTTTAAAGTGATAGTCTGTTTTTCCAAACTTCAGTTGGCAGGAGAAAAGTAAGAAATTGATCATCTCTGGGTCCCAAGTGCTTTCTCTCCCACCGGAGACCCTTCAGCGCCGGCGGGGTCTTCGAAGATCCTCATTCCTACTCGCATTTTACCAGACCCCAGCCTCAGACCCCCGAGGGCCTCGGAGCAGCGGGGCAGCCGGGCCTGGGCGCTCCGCCTCCTCAGAGGCGCTGTGTGGATGCGCTTTTCTTCCTCGTGACCGAAGAGAGCCTTTCGCGCGTGGGAAGACGAGGGCGGAGTCCCGCGGCGCCCGGGCGTCCCGGCCCTGGCGTCTGCCTCTGCTCCGCTCGCCGCGTCCCCGCGCCCGCGTGCAGTCGGCCGGGGCGGGCGCTGCGCTGACCTCTCCCGGGTCACCAGCCAGGCGGGCCGCGTGATGCCACCCGGAGTGGAGCGGCGCAGCCCGCGTGTGCCCGGCCCAGCCGCCCAGCGCGCGCCATGAGGGTCCGCTTCGGCGTGGTGGTGCCGCCCGCCGCTGCCGCCGGCCCCCGGCCTGAGCTGCTGGTCGTGGGCTCGCGGCCCGAGCTGGGGCGCTGGGAGCCGCGCGGGGCCGTGCGCCTGCGGCCGGCGGGGACGGCGGCGGGCGGCGGGACGCGGGCGCTGCACGAGCCGGGCCTGTGGCTCGGGGAGGTGGAGCTGGCGGCCGCCGAGGAGCCGGGCCGAGTGGAGCCCTTCTGGTACAAGTTCCTGAAGCGCGAGCCCGGAGGAGAGCTCTGCTGGGAAGGTATTGCGGCGTCGCGCAGCGGCCTGCTCCCCTGGCCCGGGCGCCGCCCCGCCTCAGCCCCACCCGGCCCGGCGGCCCAGACCTCGACTTCCCTGCTCCGGCTCAGGCCCAGCCCCGCCGCCCGCGCCGCTCTGCCCTCCGGTTCCTGTGCTTTCCTTCTCCTGTCCCGGTTTGCCTAGAAATGACCCGGCTCCAGAAAAGTCGGCCTTGTCCCTTGTCGGTGCCCCTAACTGTACAGAAATTTCCCTAGATTTTGAGAGTGGACTTATGGGAAGACATAGAGTGGTTCTCTTTTTGGGTTAAAAAGAAAGAGAACCTAGATAGATGACAATTGAGACATGACCTGATTTTTTAAAATATAAAAACAGTACATACTCAAAAAATTTTTTGAAGCACAAAGAATCTATAATATCTTCTCCACTCAATACTTTAAGGACACTGCCTGCACAAATAGATATACAGATATATCGAACATATGATATAATAAGGTAATACGTGATAAGAAGTGTGTTTATTTTTAAACAAAAATAGCATATAATTTTGAAGCTTACTTTTTAAGTGACAAGCGTTCTGCATCTACCAATGGGCATTATTTTTAGTTTTCAGGTTTTCTCTGTAGCAAACAATAGACTCTGTACAAAGGCATCTTTGGATTACAATCCAGAAGTGAAATTATTGTGTAAAAATGTAGCCCCGTCCCCCTTTGTGCTGCTGATTGAACCCGGGGCTTTCACACTAGCTGTATCCCCGGCCTTTTTAATTTTTGAATTATGAGACATGGTCTCACTAAGTTGCCCTTAAATCTTCGATCCTTCTTACTCAGCCTCTCAGAGTGAGGTGTGCCATGTTTTACATTTTATTTATTACCATTTATACCCTGAAAGGGTGATACCCATATGTACTTCTGCCAGCCGTGTGTAAATTGAGACAGCCCTTTCTGCAGATAAAATGTGCAGGGCGGAAGATTGGAGTGTGTACGCATGACTCAATAATTGTCTAAAACCAATGCCATCAGTGTCTCCAGAAGTTTGTATGAAAAGATAAAGAGACCATTTAGACCATAATAATGTGGGAAGGAAGAATCTGCGAAGAGAGTACGCTGGACTACGTTGAACTGGGGGATGGCACCTTCAGCCCTGGTTTATTTTACTGTGAGACAGGTTCTCAGGCCGGCCTTGAATTTGCCACCCTCTTGGTTCGGCTTCTCAGTAGCCGGAGGTACAGGTGTGACCGCAGCACCGGCCACTCTTCCTCTTTGGAACCCACTGGGTTTGAGGGTCTGGTAGCGCCACTGTTTTCTTTCATTGCGCCAGAACTGAAAGATGCCGTCTTCAGTTCTCTTCCTCTACAGCTATTACTACTATCACTAGGATTATTTTTCACAATAAGATAATATCTGGTCATTTTAACAAAAATGTGACACAGAACAAAGATCTTTCCTTGTCTGATTTCCTCTCCTTTTCCACTTGCAGCCTTTCTGATATTTCTACAAAGCTCTGAATCACTTGCTGATATTGTTATTTCTTAATGTACCCACTTTAACTTTTCCGATTTTATTTTTTCTGATAGTTACCACTTAAAGTATGTATAATTTTAAAATTAAAATTAGGTAATATCTGTTGAGACCTGCTAGATAATACATAAAATTCACCGTCACACTTGCTGTGAAATGTGTGGTATTTAGTTCAAGTTCATTCTCTCTCTTCCCTGCTGATGAAGTTCATGTTATTATTTAAAACTAGGTACGTGGGTGCCCAGGGTTTAGCTCAGTGGTTCCGGCGCCTGCCGCGCAAGCGAAAGGTCGAGAATTCGATCCCCGGTACCAACCCCCCCCATAAAACTATGTAAGTAAAATTGACTATTGATTTTCTACTCTGTAGAAAATTCATTATTATAATCCTATTATACAAAATTTTACTCCTAAAAAGATCAGAAGAGTAGTTCCACATCCCGCTACCCCTGCTTGCTTTACTTCATCATTGCTTCTTTGGTGTGAGGCATTCATCTTTCTCACTGTTACTGTGCCTTCTTGATTTAGGCTGATTCTAAGGACCGGACTTAAGTAAGGAGCCTTAGCGAGGCCCTGTTGTAAGTTACTCTTTAAGATTCTGGCACCGCGGGCCGGGGATTTAGCTCAGTGGTTTCGCCGCCTGCTGCGCAAGCAAAGACCCAGGTTTGATCCCCCGGTACCAAAAAAAAAAAAAAAAAAAAAAAAGAGATTCTGGCACCAGGTTGTCTGGGTTCACCAACTGGTGTGCGACCCCAAAAGGGTCACTTAACCTCGCTGTGCTGTCTCACAAATGAACGCTACTTATGAGAATAGGACGTGTATCAACAACTCAAATGAGTACTTGTAGTAAAGGTTGGTTGTTATTTTTACTGTTATTAGGAAATGAAGTTGTACAGTTACACTCATAAAAGGAAATACAATCTGTGCCATGGAAACTTACCACTGGAAGAAAAATTCCCTTTTCTTTAAATGTCCAAAGTTTAGTTGAAAATGGTAACAGAGTTTGTTTTACTTTGTTTTTAGCCTGAAATGTTCTTCTACAACTTTGAAACTTCTTAATACTTTTAACAGAAGAATCACACTGACCCTCAACATTTCCCGCTTAATTGCACTATTTAATGAATGTAAATTACTCCTTGGAAATAGTTTTCCTTTGAAGAATTGGAATTCCTGTTCTAATATTCACTAATGTGTAACTTCTTGAGCATTGCTGTAAATGTGAGTTTTTAAAAATATTGAGCTCTTTTAAAAATTTGTCTTTAAGAACCTTTTTACATTTTTTATTAGTGCATATTGATTATAAGGATTAATGAGTTTCATCTTGGCAGATTTGTACATGTCTGTAATGTATTTTAGTCAGCCCCTACCACCATCTCCATGGTCTTCTCTTGCCTTTGTTATACATTTTTGGGGCTTCTGTATGTATATTTTGATCATATTCATACCCCCCATTACCCACTCTTAAGTCCCCCTCCCTCCCTCTAGTTCCCTTCCTCTTGTCTAATAATAGTCTCTCTTCTACTTTTTTGTCATCTTTTTTAGATTCTACGTATTAGAGATCATGTGGTATTTGTTCTTCTGAGTCTGATTTGTTTCACTGAACATGTTAAGCTCCAGATCCATCCATTTTTCTGCAAATGACAAAATTTTGTGCTCTTTAATGGCAGAGTAGTACTCTATTGTGTGTATATACCACATTTTCCTTATCCATTCATCTGTTGATAGGTTCCATATCTTGACTATTGTGTATTATGTTGCAATAAGCATGGATGTGAAGGTATTTCTATGGTATGCCAACTTGAAATGCTTTGGATATATACCAAGGAGCGGTATATCTGGATTAAATGGTATCTGTATTTTTAGTATTTTGAGAAACTTCCCTACTGATTTCCATAATGGCTGTGCTAATTTACATCCTAGAAGCAGTGTAGAACATTTTTTCTCCTCTAGGCTCACCCATCCTCACCAGCATTTGTTGTCTTTTGTGTTCTTGACAGTTGCTGGCCTGACTGGGGTAAGGTGGAATCTCAGTGTTGTTTTGGTTTGTATTTCCCTAATGGCTAAAGATGTTGAACATTTTTTCATATACTTATTGGCTATTTATATTACTTTTTGAGAAGTGTCTTTTCAATTCTTTTGCTCATTTATTGATTAGATTATTTATTTAGTTAGTTCTTTATATATTCTAGATACTAATTCCCTGACAGAAGAGGATCTGGGAAAGATCTTAGCAAAGATTTCCTCCCATTCTCTAGGCTTGTTAGTTGTTTCCCTTGCAGAAATTTTTTAAATTTGATGTAATCCCATTTATTGGTTCTTGCTACTATTTCCCATGCTATTGGAGGCCTATTCAAGATTTTGCCTGTGCCTATGGCTTCAAGTATTTCCGCTATTATTTTGTCCATTTCCTGAAACTCATTTTTTATTGGTATATGTTTGTGATACATATTAATTACATTCATCTTGGGAACTGGTACATAGAGATAGCACATCTGAATCATTTTTATTTCCCCTAGTGGGAATCTTTCCTTCAGCTCTTTTCCAGGTTGGCATGTTGCTTGTTCGGATGTTTCTTTATCATAACACCTGTTCTCTTTTTCCTCACACCTCTTATTAGTTTAAAGTCATATTGGTTGTATTAGCTGGGCCCTTTTGTTGCAAGCAGTAGAAATTGAATGTGAACCAGCCTAAAGAGAAATAAAAATTATTAATTCATATAATAGAACTGAAAAAAAGCTTGTTGTAGTACTCTTTTTCTCCTCACTTGCTTTCTAGCTTTTTCTCTGTTGAGTTGGTCTCTTTGGATATTTTCTTGCTACTTTTGGAAGAGTAGTTCATGTCCCGTAGAAATAAGATGGAGGTTCTAATTACAGGGAAAATTAAAGAAAATATGGTTGCAGGCTCACAGCCTGGGAGCAGGAAAAAGTTATGAATCTTTTGTTTTTCCTCCCTAAAATGCGGCAGAGCAACTACAGTCTTATGAACTGTTCCTTGGTAACCCTACCAGAAACAAAATAATAATTTGGATAAAGCATTTATTTAAATCACTAATATATTTCATGACAAATAAAATACACCTGATGGGGACTTTTTCGTTATGGACGTGAGTGTGAAAGCAGAAAGGATTCATGCATTGTGCTCGTACAAAGGCAGTGTGTGCATAGTTTAATAAGAGGAGAGAAGTCTAAGGAGATTTCAGCTTTTTTTTTTTGAGACCGGGGATCGAACTCAGACCTTCCACTTTCTAGGTAAGGGGCAGAACCACTGAGCTAAATCCCCAGCCAATCAGCCTTCTGTGAACCAGAGAAGGTGGGTCCGAGCTCAGGTCTGACTCAGGTGTGGGAAGTGGCTTTGTATCTTGGTAAGCATGTGAGTGAGTGCCAGGACTTCCATTTCTGTACGCTGATTGAAATGTCTTATTATCCCAACACTGCCACCAATTTAAATTCCATTACCTGGACAGTTTTCTCCTCCAAGGCAGGGTGCTGGACTGTGTGTAGCCATTATATAGAGCTTAACATTTTCAGTTCCATGACCTTCATGGTTTTTTTTGGATAAATCACAGTGCCTCATTAACAAAGCACAATGGTTTGAATTTTAGCTAATTAAAACCTTGGAGAATTAGGAGAGTGATTACGATGACATTATTGTTTTTTAGTTTAATCATAAAAGGCTCCACATTCTTTCTAAGAGCAGAAAGAATTATGGTTCTATCTGTGTTTGCCAAAGTCTCTGGAAGTTCGACTTGGAGATTTTATGAACTATTTGTACCTTTGGGAAAAGGTAACATTTAAGTTCATGAGAATCTCTGTTTCAAATAGTGGAGGAACGTCATCCTGGTGGGAATTCAGGAAGGATGGAGGGCAGGGAGATGCTTTTTAGCAAGGATAATATTTTGAACTTCATATCTAATGATTAGGATCTTCTCTCATTTGTTTTCTTTCTATAATTATAGGAATAAAACCAACCAAATTAGTTTTTAAAATCTGGTTTGAATTCAAGAAGAAATGGATGCTCTTTTATTCACGCAGTCACGACAAAGGTTGGTTTTCATAAAATGATGAGGAAAAAGTCAGAGTCTGAGGAATTCAAAGGGATCCGAGCCTCTGGTGGTGGGGGTCCGGGAGCCTGTGGTGAGGCGGGCCGCTGTTGGAATGCCTTTCAGATTCGGGTTCAGGTGTCCCCAGGGAGGAGACTGCATGGGGAGGAAGTAGGAACTCAGACTGCGCCTGGGCTGGGGGCGCTGCAGGGCAGTGGATGGGGCCGGCACCGGGCCTGGGCCGTCGGCAGGGGCGGCCTTTCTTACTCACCTGCTGATCTCTCGCCGTCTCTGTTGGTTTGCTTTTCTTCAAACATGAACTATCAAGTAACTTTCTAGTGGGTTTTCTGGATACACCAGGGATTTCCCGTGCTGACTGCTCGTTAGGATCATCTTAGGAGCTTTGTAAATGTAAAGCTTCCTGGACCAGGCACGGACCTCTGGACTCTCCATGGCTGGAGCCTGGAGTCCATATTTTTTAGCATAAAATACACCCTCTCAAAGCATGCAATTCCGTGTTCTTCCGCATATCCACCAGTTGTATAAGCACCGGCCAACACGAATTCTATACGTTTTTGAGACAAGAAGAAGGGACCCTGGGCTCATGACTAGTCGGTCCCTATCTTTCCTCCCATCCTGTTTCAAGGAGGTGGAATCATAAAATTTGTGGCCATTTGTAACTGGCTTCTTTCACTTACCATAATGTTTTCATGATTTATGCACGTTGTAGCATCCAGGGCTTCATTCACTTTTATTACTCGTAATATTCTGTTGAGTGGATGTATCACATTTTGTTTATTCATTCATTAATGTGTGATCATATGGGTTTTTCACTTTTTGAATTATGGTGCTGTGAATGTTTGTGTAGACTTGTGTTTTTTTTTGTACCGAGGATTGAATTTAGGACTTTGCACTTGCAAGGCAGGTGGCGGCACCACTGAGCTAAATCCCTGGCCCTAGACATATGTTTTTACTTCTTTTGAATATATACCCAGAAGTGGACTCCTGACTCATGTGGTAATTCTTTTTTTAACTCTTTTGAGAAAATGCCACATTGTTTTCCAAAGTGACTTTACTGTTTCACAGTCCCCCTAGCAGTGTATGAGAGTTTCAGTTTCTCTACATCCTTGTCAGCATTTATTGTGGCCATTATTTTAGCCTTTTAGGAGATGCGTGAAAGGATACCTTAGTGTGGCTCTGATTAGCATTTCCTTAATGACTGATGATGAACATATTTTATTTGCTTATTGCCCATATGCCAGTTTAGAAGACACACACGTATATGTTATCTTTGGAGAAAAGCTTCTCCATATCTTTGCCCATTTTTAGTGGGATTATTTAATTTTAATTGTTCTGTCACAAGAGCCCATGTTTAAAAAAATCCACCTCAGGTGATACTGATACTGATAATCTTCAGCAACAGAAAGCCACAGGATCTGCCACTTATTCACTTAACTTGGAGTTCACTTTGCCATGAAGTTTAATGAAGGCGATGTGTTTAAATGCTAATCTAATGGAATTATCTGTTAGGTACACTTACCTGTTTTTGCCAACCCTAAATTGTCATCTTCCTGTGTACTGCTGAGAACTATAAACACTCTTTGAGCTTCTTCTTTTCTCAGATCACCTCTTACCCCAAGCTAAAGTCCTTCTCTGGAGCCCCTCTTCCATTCTTAGGATGATGGATGTCTAGACCTAACATCTCTTCCTGGCTGCAGTTCAAGTCCTACTGTGGAAGCGTCTCTCTCTGTGTCCTTCAGTTGCAGATGTTGCAGCACAGTCACGCGGGCGTATGGAAACATAAGAGCTTCAAGCTGAGCTGCCCGCACGACGAGCCTCTGGGTATAAGAAGCACTTTTTAGAGATTCTGATTGAGTAGTTCTGCCATTGACCAAGGAATGTGAATTTTATAATTTTCCTAGGTACTTTTGATAATGAGCTTGTTTGGAGGAATGCGGTTAGAGATTCTGCAGTTGCAATGTTGTAGTTCCTCCACACAGACGTACCTTTTTGTTTTCATCCTGCGGCCTCTGCTCTAGATTGGTCACTCTTGCCATCTGAGTGGCCTTCTGCATGTTCTGACTCCTTTGCATCCCTTCTCTGTTCAGTCTTTCTTCTACAGTGCTACCAGAATGATCTTCCACTGGAATAATGTTACAAATATAATCAAAACTGTTTGATGATTTCTTGTTTCCTATAAAACATAAATCAGAACTTCCTAGTATGGCCTTTACGGTTCCTCACCATGTGGAAATTACTTATTTTGCCCGCTCTTCTCCTGCCACTTCCTGAAAGCAATCTGAATTCAGCTACTTAGATTCTTGTTTTTCTTCAACATTCCTACAACCCTTGCTTAGTGCTGTATTCTTTCTTTAGATTTCTGTTTAAACTATGGCAGCCTCAATACTAAAGAACTGTGCCACATTCGTTCTGTCGGCTTTGGTGTAATAATATAAAAACCAGTCAGAGGTACTGTCTTAGTCTGTTTGGGCTGCTATATCAAAAATACATTAGATTTAAGAATTTATAAATAGTGGAAATTTTTATCTCACAGTTATAGAGGATGGAAAGTACAACATCAAACTGCTAGTGGATTTGGTGTCTGTAAGGGATTGCTTTTGGGTTCTCAGATGACACTGTATTCTTGCATCTTCCCATGGAGAAAGAGATGGACACTGTGTCCTCACATGGTGCAAGGGGAAAAGAGAGAAACTTCTTCCATCAGGCCCTTTAATAAGGGCCACTAATCCCATTCCTGAGGGTCTCACCCTCATCACTTAAGCACTTCCCCAAAAGACTCAGTGTTTTAACACTATTGCATTGGGGACTGAGTTTCAATAAGAATTTTGGAGGGACTCAAGCATTCGAGTTATAGCAGGTAGCCTCTTCAACTAACATACTGTATGTTTCTTAAACATAAATAATTATACAATAAAAAGTGGTAAATCAATTTAAACAAAACCTTCCTATGAATACATAGCATTCATACACATACATTCATTCCTTTGGATGCAAAGGTACAAGCGCACGGTATCTTAATCTCGGTGTAGTGTCTGACGAGGTTCATTAGTGGGATTGTAGGAATGGATTCTCTTTTTCTCCATCTGTTACCTGGACCATCAGTGTTGATTGGATTCAGTTTGAAAGGCTTTCATTAGCGCTCCTGGCCTGAGACTTAACCTCCCAGCATTAACAGAGTGAAGGAGTGGCATTGCTTCAGTTGGAGCAAATATTGAGGCATAAGAACAGGTGACTCACATGATCTGATTGTTTGTGTGGTTTGTGCAACTGTTTGTTAGGTAGCCCTTATATGTTGATTCTAGATATAACTTGTATACATCAGGCTCTGATGCCCACACCCAACTGGCTGCAGTTTTGTGTGTATGTACGATAAGCCACTATGCAGTGTTACTTCTGATATGGTGTACCCTTCAGTGGACCAGGCAACTCCTGTGGGTTTGCACTGATAAAGTTCTGTATCCAGAACTGAGACTCAGTCATGCTTCAGACTCACAGGCATCCTGAAGATGTTTTCTCTGCCTGCTTGTCTAATGTGCACTCATTTGTCTCTCATACATATGAAACATATATTTCAAGTCCTCTAGCCTTCTACAATACCCCCTTTAAAATATTTAAGTAAAATTGCTTGAATTCCCATCCTCTATGCTGAGGGATCTCATTTCTTTCCTTTGCTACCCAGAACTGTCTTTCCTTGGTATACCTTGGGAATTGTGGGACGTGGCAGGTCATTACTGCTTACAGATATCTCAGCCTTTACCCGGTGAGAACTGTTCTTCCCTTTGTTGAGCAAGGGAATCTTTGCCATGTGGCTTGCTTTGGGCAATAAAATGTGAAAAGAAGTGTCACAGCTTGCTTGGCTGAAGGGTCTATGGAGTGAGAAATGATGGTGGGAAATTAAGAAAAGATAAAGACAAAGAGATATAAAAGAAAAAAAAGGTGGGGCCAGGTGGGGTTCTTATTTTTGATGGGAGAAAAAGCCTACCAGGGAACTGGAGCACGTTTATTTATAGTGGTAGAGATGAGGGAGGTGTAGGGAGAAGTAAAGGGCTGGTTTGTAACCAGAGCCAGGAGAGTAGCTAAGGTTTGTGGGACATCGTGTTTGATGGTTTTTTGGCGAATGGGTGAGGAGGAAGACAGTTTTTTTTCCCTAGGCCTTGTTTTATCACACCTTTTCGTTGTTTGAAGGTGTGTGTTTTTTGTTTTATGTGGGGCCTTGTCTCATCTGAGGGAGGAGGCAAGTTAGGCCTGGCCACAGCGATCTACAGCACAGCGCTCCCAGGAAGGAAGTACTGCGTGTCACTTCCTGCTGCTTTGCTTCATTTCTGTGCTGTGAGATTACTCTTGCCCTTCCAAATGTGATTGCTCTGTCTGACAGCCTGTGCATGAAGATGGGGACAAGGTGAAGAAGAGCCCTGGGAGAAAAGTAATTTGTTGCTTTATGCTGCTGCTACTTTCTAAATATTTTAAAAATGTATTAGCACCGCATGTCCTCAGGCCTAAAAGAATGCCCTGGGGTATATAGTATGTGCTCATCCAAACCTGATGAATGTACAAACTTGAGCAAGTCACTTCCTAGAGATCTCAAACTGGAATACGCATATTTTCAATCTTCCTTTCTTTAATGTGATAACGTACCACGGAGTTTGTGACACAGGATAAAGATGCAACAGTTTCTTAAAGATTCAATTGTTTGAAAGCATTTGAAAAAAAGAAAACATTTAAAAATGAACAAAGACATGTATGTGTTATGGAAAAGAAGATATTTAAAAATGAAAATAGGGCCGGGGATTTAGCTCAGTGGTTTCGCTGCCTGCCTCGCAAGCGCAAGGTCCTGAGTTTGATCCCTGGTATCAAAAAAAAAAAAAAAAAAGACAGACCTGTGTGTCCTTTGGAACAAACACGAATCTCACACAAATTTTAAAGAAAAAAAAAATACAAGTCTTCCAAGAATTTTTGTGCCAGTAGAACATTGCTTCAGGCTGTTTCCAAGACCTCTTAGACATGTTTGGGAAGCTTTGATGATCTCTGAGTCTCAGTTTTCTCCTCTGTACATTGTACAAGATGTTTAGACAAGCATAGAGATGTCATGCTATTTAGAAGAGGCCATCTAGTGTGGACAGCAGTAGGCCAGGGGCCAGCAGCTCTGGGCTCCAGTCTTTGCTTCACTACTAAGTAAGCACAGGACTACATCAGGTCATTTAATCTAGAGCCCCAGACTGAGGGAAAGATGTACTCACACTTCTGCTGTATTTACCCATGGAGTTATTGAAGAATGATACATTTTGAGAATACAGCACTTAGACATTCTTAAGCTTTATTATTCCAACTGAACAGTGATATGAAATTCTTGCAATCCTCAAATATGAAGATTTTATCTACGTTCTAATTCCACTAGGTGGCAGCATGTAATGTGTGTTCAACTATAATTTTTATAGTTTCTTATAGAAATGAATTTGATCACCATTTAAATGAATAAGGCCTTCTCTGTCACCTTTCTCTTTCTGCTTTGTCGTTCCCTGATTCCTAAATAGTTCTGAAAAAGCATTCTCATTCACTTAAAAAAGAGTTAATGAAATAAATGTGAGAGCAATCTTGTTAAGTCAGGAATTTATCTAGAGCTACTTTGTCTGGGAAGAAGTAGTAGATAGTTTAATCTTACTCAGATGTAAGAAAATTATTTTGATGTAGTTTTTCATGTAGATAACTAAGAGCAGATAATTTCACCTATAACACCTTGCCATTTGCTCCTTAGAAATACTTTACTAATTAGCTTTTTCAATACAGGCAGATATTTTTGACATTGATGCTTACTTTATTCTGTATATCAGAAGATCATTACATAACTTATACCGAATATTTGAATGTTTGTGACATGTTTGGGACATGCTTTATCGTGTTTCCATATCAGCTTTGTGTCAGAATTTCCTAGAGAATTAGTTCCATGTGATGAATTCAATAAGAAAACCTTGATAAATGATTTCTTGTTGGCTTTGGTTGATACTCAGGCTTTTAATGCAAGTGATATCATAGGTCGATTAGAATAATCTTGCCCTGTTGCATGCTAGCAATAACAATCATTCAGCAGCATAATGGATTGCTAGTGTTCATTTGTAAGGAGAACATCAAGGCAATTCTTAAACTGCCACAGTCACTATATTCTGTATAAGAGAAAGCTGCTTTGAAAAATTAAGCTATTTAAAGTTGCTTATAAAACTTGATGTAAGTGGCTGATATTTGATAGAAATTTTAATTGCTTTTTGTCAAGTATGTAGTGTTTTCAGGGAAGAAAAAAGGAAAATCTTTAAAATTTTATTTTAAAATGTCTAAAGTGGAATGATATTATTGGCAAGTTCCTATCTTATGATCTGAGTAATGAACTATATTTTCTCTTTTATTATTTATATGGAATAATGATAAGTTGTGAACACTGTATACATATTTAAAACATTTTTGAGTAAGATGATCTGTAACTTTTCACTGATTTGGAAAGGAATCTAGGAACCATATAAAATGAAAAACCTCTGATATTTCACTGTCATTACATATTTCTTATATACATCTAAAAATTGCTTTAGAAGTTTTGCCTGATCAAATATTAGTGTTATTGTACAAGAGAGTAAATGGAGTAATAGTATATCTTAGTTTCTGCAAAATATTTTAGAGAGATCTCACAACTTCTCTGTACATAAATTAGAAGGCAAAGCTGATTGGCTAATAGATGCAGTGTAGATTCATTGCATGTTAAACAACTGGCCCTCCAGTGGTGTTATTAATAAACCAGTTTGAACATGAGGGGAGAGCAGGTAGCACTAAAACACTCTGTTCCAAATCCTTCCCTGGTACATCTTTCCATCAGTGATTGAAGAACCATGTTGATCATATTTGCTGGTAAGAGAAAATTGGGAGAGTTAGTATTTTGATTGAGAGAGACAGTATTCAAAATATAATATCCTAAACATAGCAAAAAATTAAGAATAAATTAATAAAAAGCAACGCTTGTGTTTGTATTGTTATTTTATAAAAGTAGAAAACAAAAGAACTGTTTTAAATAATTCCAAGAAAAAAAAGATTGAAGAATTTCAACTAGTTTCAGTTTTAGGAGGATGTTTGCATAGTTTGGGCAGGGATTGGTCAGAATTTAAATTAAATGGGTTACTGTTCCCTAGTCTTGGGAACACACGAGCCTGTGTGGAGTGGTTATTATGGTCTTGTCTTGAAAAATACCAGGACAATCAAAGCTATTGTTAAAAGTACTTCAACATGTTTTAGCAGTGTGCCCGTTTTACAAGACAGTGTACGGTTTTTCACATGGACTATAAAGATGGAAGTGACTTCAGACAAGAGCAATAGTTAAGAGCTATTATTGACAATAGTTAAGAGCTAACATCAGCTGTGGTTGTTCCTGTGTTAAATCCTTTTAATAGATTATCGAACTAAATTCCCTCAAAACTACTCTATGAAGTAGAGGGTATTATTAACCTTTTTTCACAGATGACAAAATAGAGACACAGGTTGCTAGAATGATTTTTTCCTTACTGTATACAAACAGTAAATAATACAATTGGCCTTCTGTATCTTTGGGTTGCATATTTGGGAATTTAACCAACCTTGTATCAAAAAATGTGAAAAAGTAATTATGTCTATAATGAATATGTAAAAACATTATTCTTGCCTTTCCTTGAACAATATACAGTATAACAACTGTTTACTCGGTTTTACATGGTATTAGTGATTACAAGTCATCTAGAGATGACTTAAAGTATATGGGTGGATGTGCATAGCTTACATGCAAATACTACACAATTCTATACAAGGGCATAAACATCCATGGATTTCCGGATCTGAGGGTTATACTGGAACGAATCTTCCACAGATACTGAGGGGTGGCTATAACCTGGAGTAGAGTCTGTGTCTGAATCTTGAAGCCATGTGTTGTACAGCTATAAAATTCTGCTTTCTCGGAGAAGAATTCAGTGGACCTTCAAGTTACGACAGGCCTGACATGAACAACTGGGGTAAATTAGGTTAATGGAAGATTCATCTGCTTGTTATCTATAGTGTGTTCCCAGGTAAGCATCCAGATCTCAGCTGTACTGACTTAGTTACAACCAGCCCTCGGGAGGCAATTGAGTTTGTAAGTCAAGGATCCACTGTATTATAAAACTTACACAGAAGAGTTTCAACAGACGATGGGCAGTGTCATTAAATGCTACAGGCAGGTGAAGAAAGATGAAAAATTAATACAGCATTTATGAGATGCCTTCATTTTAAGTCCTTTCAGTGGGGTTTTGAGGGTAGATGCCATATTATAATGTGTTGAAAAGCAATGAGAAATTCAATACATTGGATTTTTTTTTTTTTTTTTGGTACCTGGGATCGAACTCGGGACCTTGTGCTTGAGAGGCAGACAGTGGAACCACTGAACTAAATCCCCAGCCCCATTGGATATTTTTGAACTATGTCAGGTAGGGACCTGTGATCCCAAAGGAAATATTCTTTGAAATTATTTGTTGGAGAAAGATGGTGCATTCCACCCCGTCTCTCTTACGATCTATGGCCAAGCTAGCATTTGTTCCTCACCATTCTCAACAAAGTGCTCATCTGTTTAGGCAGTTGTCACCTAAATTATTGCTCTAACCACTTACAGTATTCTTATTCCCTTCATTTAGCAATTGATGGACAGAAGTCCATGTCACCTAGTTCTGATTAATGAGTTGGGGAGAATCTTTTGATAAGGCTTCTAGGAAAACTTTCACTTTTCTCATAAAAAGGAACAGAATCTTAATTGTCATGGTCCTTCACCTTCTTCCTGGCCTGGACTCCAGACACGATGCCTAGAGGTCATTCTCTGAATGCAAGGATGACAAACATTACAACAAAGTCCATGTGAAGAATGAATGTCTAGAGAACATTTAGAAAAAACTTGGTATTGATTGGTCTGGGAAGCCTGGCTTTTCATCTCTTCTTATGTGTGACAAATTTACCTTTGTTTAAAGCATTGTTAGATTTTTTTGTTGCTGTTGGTCTTGTTGCTTGCAAGCAGGCATGATCCTGAGGGAGACAAATCCTTCTTCAGTTGCTTCTTATATGTGTGTAGTTTATGATTAAGGCATATTTTAAGATACATGCATTAACAATGGGCAGAAGTCTGGGGAATGTGCTGTTAGGTGATTTCATCATTGTCATAGAGGGTACTTATGGAAACTAAGATGGTGACAGTGTCGTTAGATGATGTAATCTTAGTGGGGCCACCTTCTTAAATGCAGTGCAATGTTGACTGAAATGGCAGCATGCTTTTATTTCCCTAATTACTCATATTAAGACCTCTTATTCCCATAGCATAAAATATCTCTTTAAAAGGATTTGAAACAAGTTGTTTTATCAATTTCAAATACAATTTAGTCTATAACAATTTTATATGACCACTCCATCTTCCATATCATTTAACTGCATTTCTAGTTTCTTTCTGGTATCTAGATCAGTGCCTACATGGCGTTTGTGTCAGCTGCATCATGTGTATAATCATAAAATATTTTGCTACAGAAGAAACCAACTCATAAAGCCATCAGAGATGTTTTTTACAGCAGAACTAGATCAGCTCAAGGGAATATTGTATTAAAGTATTTAGTCTATATTCTAGAAAATCTTAATTGAAAAGATATTTCATGCCAAAGTTGTTTCATAACTGTGAAACTGCTACAATACATGTTTGCTAGCCTAGCTGGGTTACGATGGAGTTACAAGTAAAATAAACCTCAATGTTCTGAGGAGTTCTTGGGATAAATATGATTGTTCTATGTTTTCTACACCCAGATGTTGGATGTAATTGAGGTATAGCTATTGAAGAGAGTATTTCCTTCTGCCTAACTCCATAAAGAGTTGATGTGAGGACTTTTTCATGGGCTTCAAATTATATGACACGAAGTCATGAAATCCAGTCAGAGTATTTTCTTTATGTAGCAAGAATAATACTAATAAAGATGTTATATCTATTTTTATCATTTGGATTTGTGTTCAGGCGATGAAACACAATTCTAGGTGTACTGTGGAATGAAAAAAATGACCTGCCAATTTAACAACAACAAAAGTCTAGACAGTACAATAAAAGCTGTTTTAATGACATTTGGGGAAAACAAGCATTAAAAATTATTAGAACAATTAAATCACAATTTATTAAACACATGAATAAACATCTCTGCATGTGACATAGAAAATAAATGCAGGATCCAGAAAATAGCTCCAATTATGCAGAGATGGAGCATTTTAATATGTTAATCTTTTTGTTTCATCTTCTTGAGTCATGGGGTGGGATAATTAGCTATCAGAGGATTGGATCACTTCTGAGCAGGTGGTCCAATCTTTTGGCTGCTCTTTAGAGTATCATAACATCGACTGACCTATTAATAATTCAGTCTTAGTGCTTTGAGTCAAACCTATCAGGAAGGATTGAAGTTGCAGACTTTTGGTAGAAATTGTGTAAGGAGAGTGTTAGTATTGGGTTTGATTATTTATTTATTTATTGATTGATTGATTGATTTTTGGTTCTTTGGTTTTGCTATGTAGTTTGGGGTGGCTTTGAACTATGTATTTCAGGTAGGCCTCAAACTCGTTGTTATCCTCCTGCCTCAGCCCTCCAAATGCTGGGATACAAGCATGTGCCACCATGCCCACGTGGGTTTGATTTTAAATGGAAGCATAATCACTCTTTTGGGGGTTTTCTTCCAAAGCTTTCCTCTGGAGACCTGGCAGCGAGTGAACCCAAGGCTGAGCTTTATTAGTCCCATTTTCTGCACATCCCATGGTTACCTCTGAGAGGAGGAACACTTCACATCAGACTGTAAACCATGATCTCAAGGATTTTTCTTGAATATATTTTGTTTTAGAATTTGAAGCATATGTGAATGGCCTCAAGACTGATTATTAATGAGAACAAATGAGGCCAGACTGCTTCTGTGCAGACATTTGAGCCCACTAACTTATAATTCTATCGAGTAATTGCCTTGTGTGTGGTTCATTTTGTTGGAAAGACTTAGATTTTACAGATGTACAAGCTGATGCTTATGTCTCATATGTTTCAGTGTACTATTTGGCTTAAAAATAGCAATCATCAACAGTAAATTTTCTACTTTGAAACACACTCAGACACCTATGCACACAACCCTGTACCAAATGTTTATTACTGTGATACCCTATCATGTTTGATATTTTCTTTTCTGGTATTCCAAATTCTAGCCTCATTAACAAGTAATATTTTCATATCTAGTGTAGAAAAGCCTTACTATCTCTAAATCTAATTCCTATTTTTATCATTGCAGAATGGGTTATTTATTTGTCTTTGTATTTCTTATCAATATTATTTTAAGTTTAAAAATACCAATTTTATGCACTTATGGGATACAATGTGATGTTTTAATATATGTATACTATGGGGAATGAATATATAAAGTTAATTAACATATTCATTACCTCATCATTTTTGTGGTGAGGACTTTGAAATTTGTACTCTGACTTATTTTGAAATATGTATTTATTGACTTGTCATCCTGCTGTGCAGTAGATCTCAACTTATTTCTTTTGTCTAAATGAAACTTGTGCATTTGGAACATCTCTCTCTATTTCTTCTTCCCATTCTAGCCTACGGTAGCCACTTTTCTACTTGCTGTTTCTATGATTTTGAATTTTTTAGATTCCTCGTACAACTGAGATTTTACTTTGTATTTCAGTGTTTGGCTTACTCTAGCATACAATCCCCCACGTGCATCAATGTCATTGCAAATGGCAGAATCTTGTTTTTGTGGCTAAGTAGTATTTCATTGTATATATGTATCACATTTTCCTTATTATCTTTTGGTGGGCACTTTGTTTGATGCCATATCTTGACCAGTGTGAATAAGGCTGCAGTGAACCTAAGAGTGCAGATATCTCTTTGGTGTATTGATTTCCATTCCTTTGGATATAGGTAACAAGAAGCGAGATTGTTGGACCATATTAGAGTTCTATTTTTAGTTTTTTGAGGAACCTCCACACCATTTTTATAATTACTGTGCTAATTTACATTCCCCCCTACAGTATAACAGGGTCTTCTTTTCTCTACATTGTCACCATCACTTGTCATCTTTGATCTTTTTGATAACACATCTAACAGGTGTGGGATGATATCTCGTTGTAGTTTTTTTTTCAGTACAGGGGATTGAAATCAGGGCCTTCAAACTAAGCTACATCCCCATCCCTCCCCACCCATCTTTTTTATTTTTTATTTTGAGACAGGATCTCTCCAGTCACTAAGTTGCCATGCTGGCCTTGAGCTTTGATCCAGATCCTCCTTCCTTACACTCCCAGGGTGCTGGAATTACAGGCATTAGCCACCATGTCTGGTTCATTGTAATTAATTTGTATTTCCTAATGATTAATGATGTTGAGCATTTTTTTATGAACTTGCTGGCTGTTTGTAAGTCAATTTGAGAAATGTCTGTTATTTTTTAAAAATCATATTATTTATTTTCTTCCTATTGAATTGTCTGAGTTCCTTAAATATTTTGGACACTAACCCCTTATGAGATAAATGGTTTATATATAATTTCTCCCACTCTGTGTGTTGTCTCTTCACTTTGTTACCAGTTTCTTTGGCTGTGTAGAAGTTTTTTTGTTTTACACAATTCTGTTTGTCTATTTTTGCTTTGAAACCTCTGCTTATGGGGTCATAGCAAAAGTTATTGACCAGGCAAATGTTATGGAGATTTTACCCTATATTTTCTTCCAATAATTTTATAGTTTTAAGTCTTACACTTCTGTCTTTTTTATTTTTGACTGACACACACAAAAAAGTTGTATGTATTAATGAGTAGCATGTAATGTTAAATACATATAAACATTGCATGTTTAAATCAGGTTAAACTTAATTTATTTACTTAAATGTCTATCATTTCTTTGTGGTGAAAACTTTCAAAATCTTTTCTTATGGCTTTTTAAAATGTACAGTTCATTATTGTTACCTCTAGTCACCACTCTGTACAGTGTACCCTGGAACTTAATGCTTCTAACTGTAACTTAGCACCCACTGATCGGTCTTACACCATCCCTCTCCCTCTACCCCTACTGTCTCTGACCTCTGGTAACCACCATGATAGTATTACTTTCTATGAGATCAGTGTTTTAAGATTCCATGTATAAGAGACAGAATGCAGTACTTTCTGTACTTGACATTTCACTTAACCTGGTTATCTCCAGTTCTACTCACATTGTGACACAGGACAGGATTTTATTCTTTCTTATGACCAAACAATATTTCATTGTGTTTGTGTACCAGATTTTCTTTATTAAGTCATCATTTGATGAACATTTATTCATTCATTAGTTGATGGACATCAGCTAATGAGTACTTCTTGGCTAGTGTGAATAATACTGCAATGTACATAGGAACGCAGATATCTTTTTTTTTCTTATGTATCCAGTGGTGGGATTGCTGGATCATATGGTAGTTCTAGTTTTAATTTTTGGAGGAAGCTCCGTGCTGTATCCTACAATCTGTGTACTTATTTACATTCCTACCAACAGTGTACAGTGGTTCCTTTTTCTCCACATCCTTGCTATCGCTTGTAATCTTTATTCTTTTTGATATTAGCCATTCTTACTGGAGTGAGGTGGTATCTCATTTTGGTTTTGATTTGCATTTCACTGATAATTAGTGAAGTCAAGCATTTTTTCATATCCTGTTGGCCATTTGTATGTCTTTTTTTGAGAAATATCTGCTTTGATGTATTGCTCATTTTAAACAGGTTATTTTTTGTTTTCTTAGTGAGTTTTTTGAGTTCCTTATATATTCTGGACATTAATCCCTTGTCAGAAGTATACATTGAAAATATTTTCTTCCATTTTCTAGGTTGTTTTTTCACTCTGTTGAGTGTTTCCTTTGCTGTGCACAAACCCTGTAGTTTTATTAATCTCATTTGTCTATTTGTATTTTTGTTCCTGTGCTTTTGGTGATTTGTCCAAAAAAATCCCTGCCCATTCCAATATCTGGAAGCATTTCATCTATATTTTCTTCTAATACTTTCATATACTTAAAGCTTTAATTTACTTGAGTTAGTTTTTGTATGTGATTTCAGATAAGCATCTAATTGTATGCTTCTGCACATGAGTATACTATTTTTTTTTTACACTATTGGAAAGGCTGTTCTTGCCTTATTTGGTGTTCTTGGCACCTTTGATGAATTCTTGGCACCTTTGTATTTTGACATACTGTGCATGTGTGTATTTATTTCTGGGCGCTTTATTCTATTCCATGGGTTGATAGGTCTGATTTTATGCTAGTGTCATGCTGTTTTGAATATGATAGCTGTAAAACATATTTTGAAACCAGGGAGTGTGAGCCCTCCAAATTTATTCTTTTTCCTCAAAATTGTTTTAATGTTTGGGGTCTTTTTATGGTTCTGTACAAATTAAGGGATTACATGTTCTATTTCTATAGAAAATGACATTTGAATTTTGATAAAGATTACAATGAATCTTTAGCTTTATGTAGAATAGATATGTAAAATATTGTTTCTTCTAATCCATGAACATGGATTTAAATATTGTTTCTTCCATTTCTTTGCATCTTCTTAAAATTGTTTCATCAGAGTTTTATAGTTTTCAGTATGCAGGTCTTTTACTTTCTTAGTTAAATTTGTACCTATGCATTTTATATATTTTTCATTAATATTGTAAATGGAATTGTTTTCTTAGTTTCCTTTTTGTATAGTTCATTGTCAGTGTATAGAAATGTGACTGATTTTTGCATGTGGATTGTGTATTCTGTAATAAATTTGCTTTTCTGTTCCAGTACTTTTTGTGGTGGACTCTTGAAGGTTTTCAATATATAAGATCACATTGTCATGAAATAAATATAATTTCACTTTGTCTTTTCCTGTTAGAATGGTTTTATTTCATTCTCTCGCCTCATTTTTCTGCCTAGTACTTTCAGTGCTATGTTGAAAAGCGATGATGACAATGAGAATCTTTGCTTTGTTCCTGAGCTTAGAAAAACAATTTTCAATGCTTCACCATTGAGTATGACGTTAGCTGTGGCATTCTCATATTTGGTGTTGAGATATAAACTCTCTGTAGTTAAATGTTTTCAGTCCTTATTGTTAAAGAGTGTTGAATTTCATTAAATGCTCTGTGCTTTCCCCTTCATTCTGTTAATGTGGCACATCAGTTACTGATTTTTGCATGTTGAACCATCCTCTGTCTCTCTTGCTTCCAAGGTGACTGAGTCTCTGAACGTATAGTTGAGATTGGATTCTAGTATTTTGTTGCGGATTTGCAGAAATATTGGTCTGTATCAGAAATACTGGTCTGTAGTTTTCTTTGCTTGTAGTGTCTTTGCCAAGCTTTGGTTTCAGAGTAGTGCTGGCCTTGTGAAACAAGTTTGGAAGGATTCCTAGCATTTTGG
This sequence comes from Heterocephalus glaber, assembly GCF_053883595.1. NCBI lineage: Eukaryota > Metazoa > Chordata > Mammalia > Rodentia > Bathyergidae > Heterocephalus > Heterocephalus glaber. The sequence continues at coordinate 10,935,276 of NW_028258343.1, read as the reverse complement.
TGTTTTGGGAGATTTTGAGAGGTATTGATTTTATTTCTTCTTTATATGTATGGTAGAATTGATCAGTGATGCCATCAAGTCTTGGGCTTTTCTCTGGTGGAAGAATGTAAATTATGTCTGTCTGTCTGTCTGTCTCTATCTGTATTGCAGTTCTGGTAGTGAGCCCAGAGCCTTGGACATGCAGGTAAACAGTATACCACTATGCTACATCCCCAGCCAAAAATGATTCAACTTCCTTGCTTGTTATAGATCTGTTCAGATTTTCTGTTTCTTTGTGAGTCAGCCAAGGTAAGTTTTGTGGGTATAGGAATGAATTTACCGATTTCTTCTAGGTTATTCAGTTTATTGGCTTTTTGCTCATGGTAATTTCTCATGATTCCTTGTATTTCTTTGGTGGTGAGTATAATATTGCTCCTCTCATTTCTGATTTTAGTTGAGTCATCTTTTCCATTACTTACTCCAACTAAGGGCTTGTCAGTTTTGTTTACCTCTTCAAAAGACCCAACTCTTAGGTTCACTTTTTTCTATTGGTTTTCTAGTCTCTATTTCATTTATTTCTTCTATGTTATTTTTTTTTTTTCGTATTGAGGAATGAACCAAAGGCCTTCACACTGAGTGACATTCCTTGACCATTTTTAACTTTCAATACCGCCCCTCTCTGAGTTGCCCAGTTGTAGGTTGAGCTTGTGGTCTTGCTTCTGCCCCACAGCAGTGGGATTATAGGTGTGCAGTGTGCACCACCATGCTGGGCCCTCTGTATATATTTAGATGCTCAAATGTTGGGCACATGTAGCCTCTTGGTGAACTCTTTTATGTAGTGACCTCATTGTCTCTTTTTTGCAGATATTGATTTGGTCACTTTTGTCTGGTACAAGCATAGCTGTCCTCCTCTCATGGTTTTCCTCTGTGTGTAATATGTTTCTCTTTTCCTTCACTTTCAGTCTGTATATGTTCTATCAGGTAAAGTGAGTCTCTTAGAGGCAACATGTTTTGAGGTCTTTAAAAAATTCGTTCAGATACTTTCTGTCTTTTGATTATAGAATTTATTTTTATTCAATGTAGTTATTGATAGGTAAAAACTTGCTACTGCAATTTTACAGTTTTTTCTGGTAGTTTTGCAAGTCCTTTGTTTCTTTTTTCTTCTTTTGCTATTTTCCAGTTTTCTGTGATAGTATGCTTTGAATACTTTCTTTTTATGTTTTGTGCAGCTACTGAATTACCATGAGGCTTGCATAAAACATAACAGGCTATTCTAAGCTGAAAACAACAACTTTAATCAGATAACAAAAACTCCAAACTTGTACTCCTCTACATTTTGTAATTTTGATGTCAAAGTTTACATATTTTTGTACCTGGTTTCCTTAACAGTTTGTTAATGCTATCATTATTTGTAATACTTTTCTATTTTAAGCTTTACATTAGAAATAAAATTGTTTAACATACCACCCTTACAGTATTAGACTGTTCTAATTTGGCTATATATTATTTATACTATACAGAATTGTACTTTCATATGTTTTATGTTATTTATTGGCAGTTACTATAGTTTGTTTCAGCTTAAAGAACTCTTTTTAGCAGCTCTTATAGGGAAAGCCTAGTGTTGTTGAACTCCTTTAGAATATGTCTGTGAAAGTTTCTATTTTCTCTTCATTTCTGGAGAACAGCTGTACTCAGTAAACTAATTTTGGTTGGCAGAATATTTTTCTTTCAGCACTTTGAATATATCTTCCCAGTCTCTAGTGGCTGGCAGGGTTTTTGGTAAGGACCCTGCTGATAACTATATTGTAGTTCAGCTGTACTTGACATGTTTTTTTATTTCTTGCTGCTCTCCAAATTCTTTCTTTGTCTTTGATTTTTAAAAATAGTTCTCTTATGACTTGCCTTGGTGAATTCCTCTTTGGGTTGAATTTGATTGAAGTCTTCTGAGGTAATCATACTTGGATATTGGCATCTTTCCCCAGACTGGGGAAATTGCAGCCATTGTATCCCTAAATGAGCTTTCTGGCCCTATTTCTCTCTCTTCTCCTTAGAAATTCCCATTGTGTAACTGTTAGTTCATCTGTGATATCCCATAATTTCTATAGGCTTTTCCTCCTCCTTCGCTTCCTCTTCCTTTTCTTGCTTCTCCTTTTCCTCCTCCTCCTCTTCCTCCTTTACCTCCTTGTCTTTTTGTTCCTCTGGGTAATTAATTTCATATACCCTATCTTCAATCTCATTGATCCTTTCTTCTCCTTGTAAGCTTGTAGTAAGCTGTTGAGCCTTACAGTTATTTATGGATGTGGGCCTGCCTCTGGGCCTGAGGGAGTCTTATTTAGAGCCCTGAAGCTATGAGGGGTCACTGTTCATGTATAGGAGTCAGGCAACATCCCATCATCCCCTGCCTTCATGTTCATGACTATGCACTTGCCTCCCAGCCTGGGGAGGCCTTGGCAGAGTACTCAGTATTGATAGGGACACTACTTGGCTACTCTGAGGCTTTGTGGCTATGCACTTGGCCTCCCAGCCCAATGAGGACTTAAGCAGAGTACTGAGGCTGGGGAGCGAAGCTGGCTGGGGACTCAAGCCTGGCAGGTGTGTTGACCATGCTTCCTGTAGCGCTATTGGTTAGTCTTTCTGGTAGAGCAACTCCATTTCCTAGAATTCAAGGCCTGACCAAGATTCACACAAGTGAGCACTCTGTTCACTATAAGCACACTTCTCTGTTTGAAAGTAACCCCAGGTGATCTAGCTGTGACAACCTGCCAGTGTTCCCCAGAGAGTGAGGCTGAAGTAGGCTTCCTGCGAAGCGTCCCAGAGTTGGGGGAAGCTGAATGTGCCCCACTAGCACTAGAAACTGTGGGCCCAGAAAGATTCTCTGTCAGCTTGGGAGAAGTGATGTGGTCAAAGACAAACCGCCCCCTTTTCTTTCCTAAGGTGGCTTTTCTCAGGCTTTGGCCCAAGGGGGTGATGTCTCAGCTTTGCTCTCAAGTTCTGGGACACTTACAAAGACGCACTTATCTGGAGATAGTTGCTCCTTGGATTTCATTGAGGGAGACTGGAGCTGAGGAGCTGCTGATGTCATTCCTTTCTTATTTTAAATCAAACCCTTGGAGACATTTCCTGAATTTGTTGTGATTTCCTGAATTAAATTTTTCCTTAAAGTTATTTACTTTTTAATTACAAGCATGGCACTTTTTACTACATAAGCCTATTATTTTAATACAGAATTATTATACATAAACTGGGCTTTTTTACATTTACCTGCCTGAGTTAATAGCATAGAACTAATTTTATACTCCTAGGTAGCTTTCAGTTTTCTCATTTTCACCAGCTAAATTTAATTGTTTTTGCCATTACCATGAAAGGTTACCTACTACTATTTTGCCTTTAGGATTTATGCATCAGAATGATCAAGTAACTCAAATGATGTAAAAATATTCTATATGTCTTCTCTTTTGTATTTTGGTTTTTTTTTTTTTTTTTTGGTACCGGGAATCAAACTCAGGTCCTTGCGCTTGCGGGGCAGGCAGCAGAACCACTGGGCTAAATCCCCAGCCCTTGTCTTTTCTTATTTATAATTTTCTTGTAAGGTATCAGTTTCTCTCTTAACACTTTATTCCATTTTGTGCATACAGATTCTGAAAGCTTGTGGAGGATTCTGTAATCGAACAGGTTGTATTTTGACTCAGGTTTTTCTCCTTACAAATATATAAAGATGGCTTCAATCTCTGATCCTACAGATTTGGAAGGGCGAGAACTCTCCAGATGCCCGGGGAGCAGCAAAGGTTTATATCCTTCACGGTCATCCTTGACTTTCCTTTCCTAATTTTGCTCAGCTTAGCAGATGTTTCTTCTTGTGTCTCTGTCCATGTTGACTTGTTCAGCACCAAGCCAATGTGCTTCAGGAGTTCAGTTTTTAAATTTATTTTCATTAGTGAAATATCTGTTCTCACTCCTCCACACTGGAATTATGTGTGAAAATGTAATAGGCTATGCTGAAGGGTGAGGAGGAGGAGGAGGAGGAGGAGAGGAATATCACGAAAATGCAAACATCTTTACTTTAATTATGTAATTGCTTACCCTTACCTGCTCTGTGGTGGCCTCGTGATCAGAATACTTCGATGTTATGCAGTTTGCTACCAGTTTGGATCTTTTCCTTTCTTTCTTTCTGAGTCTCATCTTTTCTTCTCCTCTTCAATCTCTACAGCCTTTCTTCATCTTTTCCTTCTGTAATGTATCTCAGCCCTGCATTCCATTGTACAGGACAGTTCACCTGTGTCCATTGCTACAAACAAGCTCAGCTTTTCTGCTTTCAAATTTATATCTTATCAAAGTGCTCCACTGGAGCATGACCCACTCTTTCAAACAGACAGGTGGTAAACAAGCTTTCTTTTCTGTCATTAGAATCAAATGTCAGAACGCCGAAGCAATTGTAATAACTGTCCCATTTTTGTGCAACTTTATGCACTAGAAAATTCTGAGGTAGCAACAGATGGGGCACCATGAGAGAGAGCAGATTTGGGTGAACCAATAGCTGAAATTAGAGACTGATGTGTTGGGCTGGGATTTATGTTCATATGAAATATGAACTGTAGAAATCAAAACTGTAATTAATCTCCAAAGAGGATATATTAAAGTAGTAGGAATAATACTTTCTTTTGCTTAAGGAGACAACACTTACCCAATAGATACTCCTTATCCAATATAATTTCAAAATTTATGACTTTGTAAAAAAAAGACTTATTTAACCCGAACCTTTGAACTTACAGAACTATTTAAAATAATGAGATAGTTCTGAGTTTTTAGCCTTTGGCGCTTTAATTGGAGGGCCAGAAAGTTGGCCTCTTTGTGCTTTGTATTTACCTGGTTTGTTTTAATGCATTTAACTTGGTGATGAATAAATAACAGGAGGGCCAAATCTACTCTGAGGAAACAGGATTTCTTACTAATTAAACTAAACCTTTTATACATTTTTACCAATAACTCAGATTAGCTTATCCCAAATATTTGTTGTGTGTTCATTTATGTTAAATGAATGCTAAAAGCTGACAATGGCAGTGTCCAATCCGGATAGGCAACTCAGTGCCCTCCCACCCTCTGCTAAGAATGTGCTTGGTCCACCACGGTCACAATAGACCCAAATGACCCGTTTATAGGGAAGTGAGACCGAGGAAACACATTTCTATGTATAAGTGATAACTCTAGAGGTAAACAGTGTGATATATAATGTCCTCTTATGCCAGTCCTCTGGAACAGAAACGTAACCAGTCTATTTGGGGAAAAAAAACCCCTAACATTTATTTTTAAACTAAACTCTTTATTTTGACTAATTGAAGATTTGCATATAATTATAAAAAATAATACAAAAAGATGCTATGTTTCTTTTTTTTTTTTTAGGTACCTGGGATCGAACTCAGGTCCTTGCGCTTGCGCGGCAGGCGGCAAAACCACTGAGCTAAATCCCCAGCCCTATACTATGTTTCTTTTATCTAGTTTTCTCCATTGGTGATGTACAACCTGACCAGTATTGAGGATCAAGCCCTGCTCATGGTGCTACATCTTCAGCCCTTTATATTTTGAGACACAATTGTACTAACTTGCTAAATTGCTTTGTCTGGGCTACAAATTGCCATCCTCCTGCCTCAGCCTTCCAGAGTGAAATTACAGACTTGTACCACTGTGCTCAGCTAGACATTTTTATTGATCCAGTCAAGACAGAACATTGTCATCATCTGAAGAATCTCTCACATTGCCCTTTCATAGAGACACTCATTTCCCTCCCTGCATCCCAACACTAATTTGTTCGTTGCTATAATTTTTCATTTGAAGAATGTTCTATAAATGTGATTACACAATTTGTAACTTTGGAGGAGGGCTTGGATTTTTTTCCATTCAATATAATTTTCTCAAGTTGCATCTAGATTGTGGCATGCATTAATAACTTCTTTCTTTTCATGGCTTAATAATACTTCATGATATGGACGTGAATAGTTTGTTTATCTCCACCAATTGAAAACTATCTGGGTTGTTGTTAGCTTTTGGCTGTCATGCATAATTGTAAACATTCACATACAGGTTTTTGTGAATTTGTATCATTTCTCTAGGATAAATCCCATGAATACTATTGAGTTGAGTGGTTCTTGCAAGTTTAGTTTTAGAAAGAAACTCCCAGATGTTTTTGCAGAATGAATGGAGCCTTTTGCATTTCCATCAGCAAAGTATGAATGATCCTGTTTGTTTCCAGCCTCTTTTCCAGGGTTTGGTGGTCACTATATTTTTCTTTTTAATTTTAGCCATTTTCATAGGTATGTAGTGATATCTCACTACACTTATTTATTTAGTTTTTTTTTTTTTTTTAAGACAGAGTCTTGCTATGTAGTTCAAACTGGCCTTCAACTCACTTGCCCAGGATGGCCATGAACTCACAGTGATCCTCCTGCCCCAGCCACATGAGTGCTGGGATCACAGGTGTGTACCACCACACCCACTTCACTGCATTTTTAACTTGGATTTTCCTAAAGTGGTACTGAACATCTTTTCAAGGGCTATCTTTTCCTCGTCTTCTAGTTGACCTTTTTTCATGCTGAATTTCAAGAATTCTTCAAGTATTTAAGATACTACACCTTTGTTAGATGCATGGTTTGCAAACATTTTATCCTAGTAGTAGCTTGCCTTTTTCTCCTCTGAGCAAATTCTACAGAGTAAAATTTTTAATTTTTTTTTCAGTATTGGGGATCGATCTTGCACTTGCCAGACAGACACAGTGCCACTGAGTTATATCCTCAGCCCTAAATTTAAAAAATTTTTGTTTTGTTTTGGTTTTTTTGGTACCAGGGATCGAACTCAGGACCTTGTGCTTTTGAGGCAGGTGGTGGAACCACTGAGCTAAATCCCTGGCCCCAAAATTTTTTTAATTTTGACAAAATCTGATTCATACATTTTTCCTCTCATGGATTGTGCTTTTAGTGTCAAGTATAAGAATTTTGTTTAGCCCTAAATATTGAAGATTTTTCTCCTATTTTTCTATACATTTTCTGTACATTCTGTAGGTTTACCTTTTGCATGCTCTATCTTCTCAACTGCCTCTATGTTTTCTCTCTAGCTTCTCTTTCTAAGCAATACTGTAAGACCAGTCTTCTTTGTTGAGCTGTTAAATATAAAAATGATTTCAGACTTGGTTCTAAACTTTTTTTCTCAGTAATTATTGTTTTTCTTCTTGACTCATCTATATCCTTGTCTCAATTACCATTTCTACTCAGATGATTTTTTTTTTTTTTTGTAGTTCAGGTCTCTGGCCTGGGTGTCAACCCAATAATTCCAACTGTACTTGACCTGTTTTGGATATCTAAACAGCACTCAACCCATAAGCTGAAATCAGTCTCAGATTTTGTCTTTCAGTAAATGGTACCACTCTATATTGAAGTATTTTTATGAGAAGATTAGGAGTCACTGTGGTCTCCTTTCGTCTTTGCTTCTATATCTTATTATTCACCAAGTCCTGTGGCCTTAACCTTCAGAATCCACCTAATCCTTTCCATTTTAATGAAAGCTTTCATTGTCATCTACTTAGGCTGATAGAGTATGTTCTTAAATAGACTCTCTAGTCACCTTCCTAGTCTTGAATTAATTTTTTACTCTATAAACTTTTTTTTCCCAAAATAAAAGTCTAGTCATGTCACATGCCTGTTTAAAACATTTCAGAATTTTAAAATTGCTTTTATAGTAAATACCTAAATCTTTAATATAAACAAGCATAGTACCTATCTCAATAAATATTTAAGGAAGAAAAATTAGATACTTTGCAGTATTTACTATTTAAATAGCATTGATGTAACATATTTCTGTATGTATCTTTAGTCTTGTTAGTATTTCTCTTGGATATACTAGTTTTTTTGGGGGGGTCAATGTTTTGTGTCTAGTTGAATATTTTTCCCCCCATTAAGTTTTATGATACATTCATTATAGATATAAAATACACTTACATTCATCATTGGGATCTTGTACCCTTACATGATGTATCTTGGTTCTTATTTTTTTCCCCTTCCCCTGCCCTCCCTTCACCCCCTCCACCCTTCTCTATTTGCAAAGACTTTGTTTCCATTTTTTTCCCTTTCTCATATTTTTTCTTTTCCCTTCTTTCCTTTCCCCTACCCCTCCTACTTTCCCTGCTCCTTTAGACCTTTTCTTCCTATAACACAATATCAATTATACATTTTTAAAATTACAATATCAAGACCTAGGAGACATTACCACAGATTTTATAGAACTTAAAAGGATATAGAAAGCATATTACAAAAATCTTTTTTGAAATAAATTTGACAACTTCTAAGAAGTACCTTGGAAGACAAATTAATGAAACTGACGCTGGAGGAAATATAAAGTTTGAATAGCACCTATTAAAGTATATTCCTAGCATGAAAACCTACCTATATGACAACAGCAGGCTCATATACATTTTAACTGATGAATTATACCAAACGTTTAAAGCAGAAAAAGAAGGAACACTTCTCCCATCATTTTAGGAAATCAACATTATGTAATACTAAAACTGGATAAAGATAACAGAAGAAAAAAGTATGAATATAAATAAAAATTTGTTTAACAAAATAATTAGAAGTCAGATCTGGGAGTATGTAGAAAGTGGTTTCATTATAGGGATGGCAGTGTTGGTTCAGCATTGGAAGATCCACCCCCATAAGTCATCATTTTAACAGAGGAAAGGAAAAAGCCATATGATCCTATCAGTAGTTGCCGAAAAAGTATTGGACTAAATTCTACAGCTGTTCATGGTAAAAGCTATCAGGAGACTAGAAGTAGAACAGAACCTTCTCAACGGATAAGACATGTACTCCGTACTTCAGTGAAAACACCTTATATGAGTGGAGAAGATACAGTGCTTTCTCCCTAAGGTGGGGAACAAGGGCAGATATGCCTACTCTTCATCTGTCCATTAAACTTTGAAACATAGGCTCAAACCAAAATAGTCTGGCAGTGAAAAGAAACAATTAGCATAGGATTGGCAAGGTGTAAGTAAAATCTTTATATGTAGATGAAATAATCATCTACAGAGAAAACACTAAGAAATCTCTAGGAGCCCCTAGAACTTGTATTTGAATTTAGCAGGATTAGAAAACACAATGTATATATAAAAACACAGGTTTATGTATACTTGCTTTAAATGAAGAATTGGATATTGAAATTTAAAAGTTATGTCAGAGTACAAAGGACCTAGAAAAGTAAAAAGAAAAAAAAATAGTGTTGGAAGACATTTATTACCTAATTATTATTATTATTTTTTTGGTACCAGGGATCAAAATCAGGTCCTTGTGCTTGCGAGGCAGGTGGCAGAACCACAGAGCTAAATCCCTGGCCCTTATTATCTAATTTTAAGACTTCCTCTAATGATACAGTAATCAAGGCAGTGTTGGCATAAGGAAAGACATAGATCATTGGAACAAAACAGAAAATCTGGAAATAGAACCACGCATATATGTCCACTGAGTTTTGAAAGATTATTTAACATTAACATTTTATAGAACATAAACCCAAAAGCAGAGGAAAAGATAGTGTTTTCAGCAAATGGTACTAGAACACCTGGTATCTGTATGTAAAAAAGTAACCTCAACCCTTTATTTCCATACATAAAGATAACTTAAAAAGATCTATGAACCTAGATATGAAAGACTAAAACTATAAAACTTTAAGAAGAAATTATAAGGGAAAATGTTTATGAATTTAGGGTAGGCAAGAAATTCCTAGGATACAAAAAACATGATGTATAAGAGAAAAAAATTGATAAATGAGATTCCATCAAAATTTAGATCTTTAAGAAAATGAAAAGTAGCTCTTAAACAGACCATATTTAAAATACATATAACCTATGGCCAGAATAGATAAAGAACCCTTACAGCTCATTAATAGACAACCCAATTAAAAAGTAGACACAAGAAGATGATAAATAGCCAGTACAGCACAAGGAAAGGTGTGTAACACTAGAATCAGAAAAATATTAATCAGTACAATAACAAGATCGTATTACACACTCATTAGGGAGATGAAGTTAAAAGTTTTAAAAGAAGAGATATCAGCTTAGGTGTGAACCAGTTAGAACTTTCTAATACTGCTAATGTGAATGTGAAATGATAAAACCATTTTGGAAAACAACATAGAAATTACTTGTATTACTGTTAAGAACAGTTTTGTTCTTAAGTTTTTACTTAAGAGGAATGAAAGCACATGTTCACAATAGATTTGTACATACAAGTTGACTATCCCTTATCTGAAATTCTTGGGACCAGAAGCGTTTCAGATTTTGGCTTGAAATCCACTTGATCTGCAAAGAGGATAGCTACTCCTGCTTTTTTTCAGATTCCTGTCACATGGAGTATTGTTTTCCACCCTTTAACTTTCAGTCTATGAGTTTCTTTTTGAAGTAAATGTGTTTCTTGTATGCAGCATATTGTTAGATCTTGCTTCTTGACCTATTCTGCCAGTCTGTTTCTTTTGAATGGTGAGTTGAGACCATTAACATTGATGGTTATAACTGATACATATTGACTTATCATTGTCATGACTTTTTCTTTCTGTTGGATTCTCCCCCTTTGCGTTTAATTTCTTGTCATGCCCAATGGATTCATTCTGCTGGGCTTCCTGGAGTTGTGATCCTCGTTGTCTTTTCCTAGGATATTGTCTAAAATTTTTTGGAGTGCTGGTTTGGTATTCATGAAGTTCCTAAGGTGCTCTTTGTCATGAAAGTGTCTTATTTCTCCATCAACTTTGAAAGATAGTTTTGCAGGGTACATCAATCTGGGTTGGAGGCTGTTTTCCTTTAGGGCTTGAAATACAACACTCCAAGCTTTTCTTGCCTTGACAGTTTGCACTGAGAAGTCTGCTGTGATTCTGATGGGCTTTCCTTTGTATGTGATTTGCTTCTTTTCTCTCACTGCTGGTCGAATTTTGTTCTTCTGTTAGGTTTCTGGAATCCTAACTATTATATGCCTATGTGTAGATTTTTTTGATCAAGGCTATTTGGAGTCCTATATGCCTCACTTATCTGTATGTTAAGTTCTTTTCCTCTGCTTCGCAAGTTTTCTGCCATCACTTCTGTGAACAGTTTTTTTATGTCATCTGCACTTTCTCCTGTTTCTTCATTGATTCCAATCAGTCTTATGTTATTCTTCTTTGCATCTTCTAGCAGCTGCTGGATTGATTTCTCATGGTCCCTTATAATTTTAAAGAGATTTTTCTTTTCCTGGTCACTAATTGCAATCTTATCTTCTATATCTGAAATTTTGTTCTCATATTGGCTCATTCTGCTGTGTAGACTTTCAGTGGAGTTTTTAATGTCCTAGAAATGTGTGTATTTGTTTTATGGATTCCGTTTGTTTCCTATGTTGGGATTCCATCATGTTCCTCAGCTCCTCTATTTTTTTATCTGTGTCCTTTCTAGATTTATTAATCATGTCTTGCACTACGGGCAACAGAAATTTACTTCTCATAACCCTAGAGTTAGTCCAAGCTCAATTTCCCAGCAGGTTTGGTGGCTGGTGTGGGCACTCACTTTCTGGCTCATAGATGGCACCAACTTCTGTGTCCTCATCACATGGTAGAAGGGATTGAGGAGTCTTTCTTGGGCCTCTTTTATAAGAATACTAAACCACTCTGCACCGTATGACCTAATCATCTCCCAAGGCTGCACTTCCTCGTACCAACACCTGGGGCATTCTGATGTCAGCATAGGGGAGTTTGGGGAACACACAAACATTCAGACCATTGCAACTAGTACAGTTGCTACTCAGCTGAAATGTAAAGTAGGGCAAGTTATGTTTTCAAAGAAGGAAAAAAGGGAAGAAGGAAGGAAGGAAGGCAGGAAGGGTGATGGTGTGTCTTTGTACCTGTGATGTAGGCAGAGTAACATGAAGGTGTGAGCTGCCTGGAACGTTGGGGACTAAGGGAATCAGGTTACTACTTGCTCAGTACTTGATAGTCAGAAAGCTATTTAATCTCTGTGAGACTAATAAAACCTCCCATTTTACCTGCAAATTAGACTGGATGTGAACATTCTTTTTATTATTTATTAATGTATTTGTATCAACACACGTATTATTGAAGCTGATACTAAGAAACTTTATTACTGATTTTAGTTCTAAATTTGCATACCAGAATGATAAAATTATGGAATACTGGGGCATTGATGGCTTTAAAATCCCCCTTTGGCAGGTAATTGGGCACAAAATGATTCATAATGGGTTATTAGGGCAACAAGAGATGCTACTAAGTTCTGAAAGAGTTAATAAGCTTTTTGTAAAACCTCATATACTCAAAAGGAGCAGAGAGTCCTGTGATTTTTCATAGGTAACTGTAAATTCCTACTGTTCTCTTACTCTAGTTTTGTTCATACTGAAATGTGTAGATTAAGCAGCTTTATGTTTATTTTCATCATGTTAATTTTGTATCAGACAATTTGAACTTGTTTAAGCAAAACACTGATTTAATTGATCTGTTTGTCATTTCTCCTTTTTCTAGGCAATGGGCCTCACCACGATCGTTGCTGTACTTACAATGAAAACAACTTGGTGGATGGTGTTTACTGTCTCCCAATAGGACACTGGATTGAGGCCACTGGGCACACGAATGAGATGAAGCACACAACAGACTTCTATTTTAATATTGCAGGCCACCAAGCCATGCATTATTCAAGGTAAAAATAGCGCCATGTTTATTAACCTAACAGTAGCATAAGAGGTAGCATTGGGACAATGGATATATGTACTCCGTGGAAAACTGCAGAGTCTTTCTTTGGAGGGGTCTGGAGTCCTGCAATGCTTTCAGGAGATGAATTACAATGAATCTGTGTTTGAGCCCTTCTGATCTAGATGGGATTCTTTTCTCATACAATTCTTTTATTAGATAGATATGCTGTGTTGACATATTTGATAGGACAGTAGATAACCAATCTCTGTACTGATGTAATGGCTTAAAAATAAGAACTGCACTGAAGTATTCTAGGTCATCATCATTTGTGTCCTTTATGCTACTGATCAACAGTGAAACAAAACTTGATGTCTCTTTATAAAATCTTGTTCAGATAACTGTGCAAAATGAGACATACAACTTGATTTGATGTGATTGTTTCAGTTTATTATTTATGAATACTTTTGTAAATTTGTTAATTTACTTATTATAATGGCAATATATGCCATAGTAAAAATTCAAACACCAAAGAGAATGTTAAATAAGAAGTAAGGCTCACTATACTTTCTTCTATTTGTACTTATCAGAGATTATTATTTTAAAATACTTTAGGTTTTCTGGAATCTGAAATAAGATACATATACTTTATTTGTTAATGTATTCATTTAAAGATAGCTACTGATTCCTATTACATGTGAGAACTTTAATTCTCTGATACTTATACTTTCTCCCCACTCTGATCGCTACCAAAAATTTCTGTTGTTATTTACATTCTTAAAAGTTCTAATCCATCAAAATTGTGATCCATCAATTTTTGAAAATGGCTATGATTTCCTATTTTGTAAGGGTGGGGAGTTTTCCTCCTATATTTCCTTCCATATTTATGACTATCAATTGACCTCTGTTTTTTTTTATTACTTTTATATTTTCAAAGTTTACAGAATTTACATTTCATTTACTAAATATCTTTCATGATTTGATGATTTTAAACTTAAAACCAATCTCCAACATTTAAAATATTGTGTAAGTTTTATTTGCTGCAGAACACACTGGGTTTACAAGGGGTTGCATTCTCATATCCTTAAATGATGAGAACTATAATTAATATAGAGTGTGAGTTAGGGGAGAGAAAAGTGGAACTTCATCCTTGTGTTAATGAATTGCTGTTCTTTTTGGACATACTTTTCTTACAAATTCCTGTTCGATGCTAGTCTGGCTGATGAATTGGATGCACATGAGGAAGAAAAGAGTTAAATATGATTTATGGTTTTATGATCGGAGCAGTGAAGTAAATAGTATTGCTGCCTACTTGGATAGGGATGACTGCAAGAAGAGAAATTTGTAATATGGAGTGGGATAAAAATTCTATTTTGGTCATATATTAGAAATTCTGTTAGATTACCGAAAGGAGATCAGTTTGATACCAGTAATTTGGGGGAGAAGTTGAAAATGGGGTTATAAAACTTGGAGTTACCCAAATACAGATGACATTCCAAGTGATGAGCCCACTTGATATCATTTGGCAAATGAAGCATAGAAGAGAAAAGAGAAGAAGCAAAATATTGAGCCACTGGGTCCACACAGTTTAGAAATCAAGGAAAAGCCCAGTATCCAGAGAAAGTAAACAGAATGAGGACATGCTGGGATATTCTGATTTTTAGTGTATGTATATTTATGAGTTGTTTTTTATTTTTCCTGAATCACATTTATGGAACCTTTTTATCTGGAGTCAGGTCTAGGCCTCTTGAGACTTCCTGCCATGTGAGTCTTCTTTTCCTTCACTGCCTTTGATCTTTCTCATTAAAGATACTTCTCAGACGGATGTTGAACCTGTTGGATTTATACTCTAGTCTTAATCTTTCCCTTACATTTTTTATATACTGATTTTATTGCTTTATATTTTGGGAAACATCTTCATTTTTTCTAATTAAACTACTGAATTTTCTCTTTACTTCGGTAATTTCATTCTTAATCTTCATAAGTTCATACTTACTCTAGTATTCTCTTTGGCATATATTTTTTATGTCCTAATGTATTTCACCCATTTAACATATAATTTAATGATCTTTTGTGATTGTCCTGCCACAGCCTCCCAGCATGCTGGCTCTATTTAGTGCTTGGCTCTATTTAATGATCTTTAACACATTCGCAAGGTTGTGTAAGCATCACCATCTAATTCCAGAACATTCTGTCATACAAACAGAAGCCCTGACCCATAGCAGTCACCTGTCCTCTCCCCCGCCTGACACCCCCGAGTCCACTTCCTGTCTTTGGGTTTGCCTGTCCTGGGTGTTTCCTGTCCATGGAGCCCACGCTGTGTCCTACCTGTCTGGCATCTCTCACTGAGCATGTCCTCCTCAAGGTCCCTCCATGCTGTCTTTGGCATATATTTTTGTTCTAGTTTATGAATGGATATATTCAAGAATCACAGATTATTCATAAGAATTGCTTTAAAGATCGCTTCTCATAGTGGAATGGTCATGTTTCATCTAGAATCCCTTGTTCTTTATTTATTCAGGTCTTTCTCTTTTCTGTTGGTTTTTAAAGAACTGTTTTTTTAGTTGTTTGTATTTATTCTATGAAAGGCTAAGTTGATTATTACACGTGGATAGCATGAGTTTCCTCTACCATTATTGGCTTAGTCCATGCCTCTCACTGCAGACTATGTATGCGTATGAGTAGATCTTGCCTCCTTCAGCAGATCGCCTGGGCACTCTTGCTTCACACTGAATGGAAAGGTAAGGAGGAATCTTGTTGTGGTGCCCTCTTACTCTGAGGGTGCTTGCTCCGCCAAGTACTTTAATTTTTAAAGAATGTATTTCTTCAGCTTCCCGTACAATATCAAAACTGTATGTGAGAAGTGAAGGAATTATAGTTCAGGTATTCAACCATGCAGGAAAGGTTGTATTTATTTTCTTTAATGTAACTAGGTTTTAGATTCAAGTCTCTATTCTACTGAGTTCTCAGGTAATGCAACCTGTTGTTATATATAATATCAAGTAAAATGTATTTATAATATATACTGCATTAATATAATAAATATACAATCAGCTCTCCATTTATATGAGATCTGCAGCTATGGATTCGACCAACTATGGATAAAAAAATTGTGTCCATACTGAATATGGACAGATTTTTTTCCTTGCCATCATTCCCTAGACAATACAGTATAACAACTATTTTCATGGCATTAACATTGTATTAGGTATTATAAATAATCTAGAAATAATTCAAAGTATCCTGGAGGATGTGTATAAGTTATAGGAAAATACTACACAATTTTATACAAAGGACTTGAGAATCTACAGATTTTGGCATGTGCTGGTGATCCTTGAGCAAATTCCTCATAGGTACAGAGGGATGTATTTATACTTAGGTGTAATATATATGTAATGTATTTTATATATGGATATTAATATATGTGTATCCACACATATACCTATATACATGTATGTGTGGGATAGATCTCAGATCCATCAGTTTTAGACTTTATAATTGTTTGTTGTTCCTTTCTCTGTTGATCTTTACAGTGCAGATAATTCGAAACTTGGTAATAAATAACAATTCTTTACTCTGAACCTGATCCCATATCTTTCCTTTTAAGGAGTCCTATAACTCTCCAGTGTTTCTCATAGTTAAGTCTCAAAACAGACAGAAATGAATTGAGTGGTCTAATTTTTAAAAATACAGATTTGTGTTCTTCATCAAATCTTTGGAACCTTTATTTTCAATAATCCATAGGATACTTATGCATACAAATGTTTGAGAACTACTGCAATTGGTTCAATAAAGACAGTTTAAAATTAATAAGGAATAGTTTAAGTATTTTCAGTCATTTTAGTCTAACTCTTCTTAAATATTCCAGCGACATGGACCCTCACTTGAATTTGGAAATGATAAAAATATTTATTCAATTTAAAAGAAAAGAGTTGAACAGACATTCATATATTTCATTAGTAAATTAAAACACTTAATTGCTATCTGCTTGTCATGTTCATCTAACTAATGTAAGAATTTATTCTGGCTGCTAAAATAGATATACACATGCTAGGTTATATGTTTCAGCATATATCACAGTAGAGATATTAAAACTCACATAAGAATTTATAGGCACAAACTATAACACTTAGTTTGAAGATAGGAAAGGAATTATACCACAAATTCTTTTATGGTTGGAATAAATCATATTGGATTTAAATTGTCAATGTCCTTCAAAATGTTAACACTTTTAAGAATGCAGCTATGTAACAATTAAATTTTATGTACTAGGGTATATGGTAAATTTAATCATTCATCAAGAATTACATGGATTACTTATGTAGTCCATATTGAATGTTGGACAATGGACCTTGCTTTCAAGGAGCTCATGCTGTAGTGGAAGGCAAGCATATAAACTGTGTCATTCTGTGAAGTAATTGCTGTAATGAAGTTTTATATACAGTGTAATGAGGGACAGAAGTTTTTAGTGCAAAGAAATCTTTATGGGGAAGTGGAACATTGGGGAGCAGTGAGGATTTTTTCCAGGTGGACATTTAGGAAAGAGAAGTCAATGTAAAGAGAATAGTAAGTGCAAATGTACAGAAGCATGAGAGAACAATATTGGGTTGATCAAAATGCTTTTCCCAAATGAGATACTTTTGAGAGTAAAAAGGGGATTTTTTTTATATTAAGCTTGGACAGTATGTATAAAATTGAGTTAGACCAGGCACACTAGGACACAGGACACCTTACAAAATATGTCATTTACAAGAGAGCATTCTGTTATCCCTCAAAATTCAGATTTGGAGATTTAAAAAATAATGTATCCTGTCATATTCAGACTATACACAATACCAGGTACTCCTTCTTCAGTAGAACTTCTTCATGCAAAAAAAGAATTTGCCTTAAATATACATATAACTAAGTAAATGAGACATTAGTGGTAAAGGATTGTTGTTTCTGTTTCTTGAAAAGGTTTATTGCCAACTTAACACATTTCAAGAGACATAAATTAGACTTAAGGAACACTACATTTTAGACTGTTAAAAATGTTACAATTTAGAAAATGTATTATAAAAGAATACTCATACTTTATAACCTATTTGGCTTATGAAGAAAAGATATACAATAATTTTCAAACCTCAAAATTATTTTAAACACTGTAGAACAATAATTTTGCACATTTTAAAGTATTTTATCTGGCATATTTTACAATGTGAATGAAATTAATTACTTTGGAAGTGAGTAAGGAACTTGGGTTCTAGCCTCAGACCTCTCATTATTCCTTGATAAGCTTGAGACAATCTTGTGATACTTCCAGAAATTGCAGTTTCCTAATTTGCAAAGTGAGCTGCTTGCACTAGATGACTACCAAAAACAGTTTTAGAAATGATCAAAGGTTAATGCTAATTTCAAAAGCTAAAGTTTATGTGACATTCTGCCAACATGTTATACTGTAATTACCTAAAAATGATTGTGCTCTATGTCAGCTTCTCTGGTTTTAGATCCAGAAACCAAATGCTTGAACTGTCTTTAGATGATAATTTCCTGCATTTTTGTAGCCCAAGATATATAGTCAGTCCAACTCTACAGAAGCTACATTTGGACAAATACATATATTTTATAGCCAGTATACTATAATTTTTTAGTAAGTATGTATATGCTTTTTTGTTTGAAGTACTAGAGATTGAATCAAGAGCCTTCATGATGAGCTACATCCATAACCTTTTAAAGCATATATATATACGTGTGTGTATATATATATATATATATATATATATTTTTTTTTTTTTTTTTTTTTTTTTAATTTTGAGACAAAGTCTCACTAAGTGCCCAAGTTGCCCAGGCTGGTCTTGAATTTGCAATCCTCCAGACTCAGCCTCCCAACAGGCTGGGATTACAAGTGTGTGCCACCATGCCCAGCTTATTATATAATGATAGTTTTTACATTACTCACGTTTATAACCAAATTTTGACAAAAACTTCCCTTTTGGAATAAATAGAAAATAGCCACAAAATTCTGTGTGCAATTGGACCTAATTAAGTTGTCCTAATTCTTTTGTGAAACATATTATTGGCCAAAGGAAAAAATCTCAAGTGGCATTAATATCTTAAAACAATGATCATAATTGTCCAGGCTAGAAGGGAAGGAAAATAGATGCTCCTTTCTTGTTGAGTTCTAATAGGGCAATAATATTTATTGAGTAGTAAGTGGGTTTGTGAGATTCCTCTAAGTGCTTTTTCCTCTTTAAACAATGCTGTCTACATTTTTTACCATTAAATTAATTAATGATTTTTTTCTTCTTATGATTTAAAATATATTTTACACTAAATATTTAAGTCTTTTAAGTAAAATATATTTTATATAATTATATATAATTAAATTGGAATGATTTATTTTCAACTTCATATCAGAGGCAAAGTATTATTGATAGATATTAGGGTACTGGTGGAAATACGGTCTAATGCACACATACTCCCTTATTTCTTTTTTTTTAGGAGTCATTTAAAAGCTGCATACTAAAGTGTGTGAAGAAATCATTTTTTGCTGATAGTGCTGTTGTGGAACCAGTATAAAGAAGGCAGCTGGATTCTGTGCTGCCTTGTATATTATCATCAGCATTGTTATTTAAATTATGATTTTTATATTCTTTTGAAATGCCTTGATCACTACTGAATGGAAGGGAGATTGGCGAGTTTGTCATATCTCAGGTTCTGTCTATAGTAATGATAGAAAGAGGGGCTATTTTATCATACAAATTAAGGAAATTAGATTCATGTCATTATATGGGTAAGATATTCAATGTTACTGTAGATAGGAATTTTTCTCCAAAAGGGAGCAGAGGGGAGGACACGTAGAGTAATGTATAAATGAGAGCTATTGCAGAATATTTTCATGTTAATGGAAATGATCACACAGAGTAGGAAAAAATTATGATTAAGAGGAGAAAGGGGAGAACTGTCATGCAAAATTTTTATGTAGCAGCAGTGAAGGAATCCAGGAGAATAAGCAGTTTCTCCACGGCTGTGGCAGGAAGGCAGAGAATTGGAGGGAGTGGCTTGATGCAGCAGGAGCATCTGAAGTTCAGCTGGTGATTGCTTCTATCTTCTCAGTGCAATGGGAAGTCAAGGCCTTCTGATGGGAGTGAGAAGAAGCTTTAGGTTTGAATGAGATGAACAGACTGGGTGACTAATGGAATATAACATATCAACTCAGGCATTTTAATTGTTATAAGACTCCCAATTCCAATACCATGGGGGCTATGACAACTGAGGAAGAGCTATTCTCTTGTATTAAATGAATAAAGAAGACACAGAAAATGTCTGACAACTCAGGTAGACTTTTTTTTAAGAGTTTTCTGTGGCCAGGTCATAAAGAAGTTTAAGTAACAAACAGAATTTGAACTTAGTAAGTTGGGAATT